>NC_136269.1:132826475-132871495 GCF_964187855.1 Myxine glutinosa
GATCCATACCTTAGTTATCCATAAAAGATATCCATACCTTAGTTAGCTATCCATACCGTAGCTATCCATAAAAGATATCCATACCTTATTTAGCTATCCATACCTTAGCTATCCATAAAAGATATCCATACCTTAGCTATCCATTAAAGATATCCATACCTTAGTTGGCTATCCATACCTTAGCTATCCATAAAAGATATCCATACCTTAGTTAGCTATCCATAGTTGATGTCTGCTTATTTGAATCTGGTTAGTTGATGTCTGCTTATTTGAATCCGGTTAGTTAATCTCTCCTTATTTGAATCCAGTTTGTCGATATCTTCTTATTTAAATCTGGTTCGACGATGTCTTCTTATTTGAATCTGGTTAGACGATGTCTGCTTATTTGAATCTGGTTAGACGATGTCTGCTTGTTTGAATCTAGTTGGTTGATCTCTGCTTATTTGAATCCAGGTAGATGATGTCTGCTTATTTGAATCTGGTTAGTTAATCTCTGCTTATTGGAATCTGGTTAGACGATGTCTTCTTATTTGAATCTGGTTAGTTAACCTCTGCTTATTTGAATCTAGTTATTTGATGTCTGCTTGTTTGAATCTGGTTAGTTAATCTCTGCTTATTTGAATCTGGTTAGTCGATGTCTGCTTGTTTGAATCTGGTTAGTTAATCTCTCCTTATTTGAATCTAGTTCGTTGATATCTTCTTATTTAAATCTGGTTCGAAGATGTCTTCTTATTTGAATCTGGTTAGACGATGTCTGCTTATTTGAATCTGGTTAGTTGATGTCTGCTTATTTGAATCTGGTTAGTTGATGTCTGCTTATTTGAATCTGGTTAGACGATGTCTGCTTATTTGAATCTGGTTAGACGATGTCTGCTTATTTGAATCTGGTTAGACGATGTCTGCTTATTTGAATCTGGTTAGACGATGTCTGCTTATTTGAATCTGGTTAGACTATGTCTGCTTGTTTGAATCTAGTTAGTTTATCTCTGCTTATTTGAATCTGGGTAGACGATGTCTGCTTATTTGAATCTGGTTAGTTAATTTCTGCTCATTTGAATCTGGTTAGTTAATCTCTGCTTATTTGAATCTAGTTAGTTGATGTCTGCTTGTTTGAATGTGGTTAGTTAATCTCTGCTTATTTGAATCTGGTTAGTCGATGTCTGCTTATTTTAATCTGGTTAGTTGATCTCTGCTTATTTGAATCTGGTTTGTTGATCTCTTCTTATTTGAATCTGGTTTGTTGATCTCTGCTTATTTGAATCTGGTTTGTTGATCTCTGCTTATTTGAATCTGGTTTGTTGATCTCTGCTTATTTGAATCTGGTTTGTTGATCTCTTCTTATTAGAATCTGGTTAGTTGATCTCTTCTTATTTGAATCTGGTTCAACGATGTCTTCTTATTTAAATCTGGTTGGATGATGTCTGCTTATTTGAATCTGGTTAGACGATGTCTGCTTATTTGAATCTGGTTAGTTGATGTCTGCTTATTTGAATCTGGTTCGTTGATATCTGCTTATTTGAATCTGGTTAGACGATGTCTGCTTATTTGAATCTGGTTAGACGATGTCTGCTTCTTTGAATCTGGTTAGACGATGTCTGCTTATTTGAATCTGGTTGGTTAATCTCTGCTTATTGGAATCTGTTTCGACGATGTCTTCTTATTTGAATCTGGTCAGGTAATCTCTGCTTATTTGAATCTGGTTAGTTCATCTCTGCTTATTTAAATCTCGGTAGATGATGTCTTCTTGTTTGAATCTGGTTAGTTAATCTCTGCTTATTTGAATCTAGTTAGTTGATGTCTGCTTGTTTGAATCTGGTTATTTAATCTCTCTTATTTGAATCTAGATCATCGATGTCTTCTTACTTGAATCTGGTTCGACGATGTCTTCTTATTTGAATCTGGTTAGACGATGTCTGCTTATTTGAATCTGGTGAGACGATGTCTGCTTATTTGAATCTAGTTCATCAATGTCTTCTTATTTGAATCTGGTTGGACGATGTCTTCTTATTTGAATCTGGTTAGACGATGTCTGCTTATTTGAATCTGGTTAGTTAATTTCTGCTTATTTGAATCTGGTTAGTTAATCTTTGCTTATTTGAATCTGGTTAGTTAATCTCTGCTTATTTGAATCTGGTTCGTTAATCTCTGCTTATTTGAATCTCGTTAGTTGATGTCTGCTTGTTTGAATCTGGTTAGTCGATGTCTGCTTGTTTGAATCTGGTTAGTTAATCTCTCCTTATTTGAATTTAGTTCGTCGATATTTTCTTATTTGAATCTGGTTAGACGATGTCTGCTTATTTGAATCTGGTTAGTTAATCTCTGCTTATTTGAATCTGGTTAGTCAATGTCTGCTTGTTTGAATCTGGTTCATTAATCTCTCCTTATTTGAATCTAGTTCGTCGATATCTTCTTATTTGAATCTGGTTCGATGATGTCTTCTTATTTGAATCTGGTTCGATGATGTCTTCTTATTTGAATCTGGTTAGACGATGTCTGCTTGTATGAATCTGGTTAGACGATGTCTGCTTATTTGAATCTGGTTAGTTAATCTCTGCTTATTGGAATCTGGTTCGACGATGTCTTCTTTTATGAATCTGGTTAGATAATCTCTGCTTATTTGAATATGGTTAGTTAATCTCTGCTTATTTGAATCTAGTTAGTTGATGTCTGCTTGTTTGAATCTGGTTGGTTAATTTCTGCTTTTTGGAATCTGGTTAGATGATGACTGCTTATTTGAATCTGGTTCGTTGATGTCTTCTTATTTGAACCTGGTTCGTTGATGTCTGCTTATTTGAATCTGGTTAGATGCTGTCTGCTTATTTGAATCTGGTTAGACGATGTCTGCTTATTTGAATCTGGTTAGACGATGTCTGCTTATTTGAATCTGGTTAGACGATGTCTGCTTATTTGAATCTGGTTAGTTAATCTCTGCTTATTGGAATCTGGTTAGACGATGTCTTCTTATTTGAATCTGGTTAGTTAATCTCTGCTTATTTGAATATGGTTAGTTAATCTCTGCTTATTTGAATCTAGTTAGTTGATGTCTGCTTGTTTGAATCTGGTTGGTCAATTTCTGCTTTTTGGAATCTGGTTGGACAATGTCTTCTTATTTGAATCTGGTTAGTTAATTTCTGCTTATTTGAATCTGGTTAGTTAATCTATGCTTATTTGAATCTAGTTAGTTGATGTCTGCTTGTTTGAATCTGGTTAGTTAATCTCTGCTTATTTGAATCTGGTTAGACGTTAACTGCTTATTTGAATCTGGTTCGTTGATGTCTGCTTATTTGAATCTGGTTAGACGATGTCTGCTTATTTGAATCTGGTTAGACGATGTCTGCTTATTTGAATCTGGTTCGTTAATCTCTGCTTTTTGGAATCTGGTTAGACGATGTCTTCTTATTTGAATCTAGTTAGTTGATGTCTGCTTATTTGAATCTAGTTAGTTGATGTCTGCTTATTTGAAGCTAGTTAGTTGACCTCTCCTTATTTGAATCTAGTTCGTTGATGTCTCCTTATTTGAATCTAGTTAGTCGATGTCTGCTTATTTTAATCTGGTTCGTTGATCTCTGCTTATTTGAATCTTGTTAGTCTATGTCTGCTTCTTTGAATCTGGTTCGTTGATCTCTGCTTATTTGAATCTGGTTAGTTGATCTCTGCTTATTTGAATCTGGTTCGTTGATCTCTGCTTATTTGAATCTGGTTAGTTGATCTCTGCTTATTTGAATCTGGTTCGTTGATCTCTGCTTATTTGAATCTGGTTAGTTAATTTCTGCTTATTTGAATCTGGTTAGTTAATCTATGCTTATTTGAATCTAGTTAGTTGATGTCTGCTTGTTTGAATCTGGTTAGTTAATCTCTGCTTATTTGAATCTGGTTAGACGTTAACTGCTTATTTGAATCTGGTTCGTTGATGTCTGCTTATTTGAATCTGGTTAGACGATGTCTGCTTATTTGAATCTGGTTAGACGATGTCTGCTTATTTGAATCTGGTTCGTTAATCTCTGCTTTTTGGAATCTGGTTAGACGATGTCTTCTTATTTGAATCTAGTTAGTTGATGTCTGCTTATTTGAATCTAGTTAGTTGATGTCTGCTTATTTGAAGCTAGTTAGTTGACCTCTCCTTATTTGAATCTAGTTCGTTGATGTCTCCTTATTTGAATCTAGTTAGTCGATGTCTGCTTATTTTAATCTGGTTCGTTGATCTCTGCTTATTTGAATCTTGTTAGTCTATGTCTGCTTCTTTGAATCTGGTTCGTTGATCTCTGCTTATTTGAATCTGGTTAGTTGATCTCTGCTTATTTGAATCTGGTTCGTTGATCTCTGCTTATTTGAATCTGGTTAGTTGATCTCTGCTTATTTGAATCTGGTTCGTTGATCTCTGCTTATTTGAATCTGGTTAGTTGATCTCTGCTTATTTGAATCTGGTTAGTTGATCTCTGCTTATTTGAATCTGGTTAGTTGATCTCTGCTTATTGAATCTTGTTAGTCTTTGTCTGCTTCTTTGAATCTGGTTCGTTGATCTCTGCTTATTTGAATCTGGTTAGTTGATCTCTGCTTATTTGAATCTGGTTCATTAATCTCTGCTTATTTGAATCTGGTTAGTTGATCTCTGCTTATTTGAATCTGGTTAGTTGATCTCTGCTTATTTGAATCTGGTTAGTTGATCTCTGCTTATTTGAATCTGGTTAGTTGATCTCTGCTTATTTGAATCTGGTTCGTTAATCTCTGCTTATTTGAATCTGGTTAGTTGATCTCTACTTATTTGAATCTGGTTAGTTGATCTCTGCTTATTTGAATCTGGTTAGTTGATCTCTGCTTATTTGAATCCCCCCCCCCTCCCCACCCCTTTCCCTCCACACACACACAAACAGGTTCACTGAACCCTCATTCTGGTCGGTCAAGTTTTCCATGAGCCTCAAAAATTGTATTCTATTTTGGAGAAGAAGTTCCCATTTAATGATGTATCGATCAAGAAGAAGAATATAGAACTCAAATTCACATTCAGATTTCCAAAACGCCAAAGACATAATAATTATACTCCCGTGACAGCAATCTTTTTTTGTCTTGAAGTCGATTTAATAATCCGTTCACAGTAAATGAGCTTCGAGGTTAGAAAGAGCGAAATCATTCACTGCTTGGCTTCTCATTAGGCTTAAAAATTTTAAATACCCCAATTTTTAATTGCCCTTGTGAGGTAATGCCTTAAAGGTCATAAAACAAGCATCCCTCCCCCCTCTCTATCCCCTGAAAGGCAGCGGTACCCAACCCTATCACCCTATATCACCCTCGGGGTTTTATACTGTATATCACTATATATCACTATATCAACCTCGGGTGATGACCCTATATAGCCTCACCACATCACCCTATAGTCTCACCACATCATCACCCTCTAGGCTGTGGAATTCGGACCAGGAGAGGTCATTGGTGTCGGCTTCGGGGAAAAGGTGCCCCTTTCAAAATTGGGTTATGCCAGGGGGCTGGGCTGGCGAGATGTGGACGTGGGGTCCGACCATGGGTGTCATGGTATGACCTAGGCCCCATGGGGGGTCTGGTGGAGTGTGGCATCCCTTGTCCATTGGGGTGCCACCCGAGCAGGTGTCTCGTGCTTTCAGGGTCACCGGACCTTGGTGGGGGTCAAGACCTCTGGGGGGGTCTGAGGTGGTTTCTCACAGGTACCTAGGATGGTGAATAATGAGGACCACTAAGGGGAGGTGTTGTAGGTCACGCTTTGGTGGCGGCATTGTGGACGGCCAACATGGGCCTGATATTGTGACTGCCCGGGCATGCAGCCTGACACCCTCTCCCTGAGACTCTGGGACAGCAAGCATGTGGTGACCTGCCATGCTGTGCTGGTCTATGGACGCGGGTCGAACCGCATGGACAGGGATGGATTATAGCCCACCGGACAACCATTGGGGCATCTGTGGAACATGATGGTGTGAGAATGATCTCACACAGATGCCCTGTTGTGATTTGTGGACTCTCGGCTTGGGAAGAGAGCCATGGGATTGTGGAATGGGAATGTGTAACGAGCCGAGCATATGGGCCATGCTCGGCTGGCATGTGTATGGAAAAGCACCCTTCTTTGGTGAGATTAGTAAATGTGAATAATATTTGGCACTGGTAATCTGAGGGTTTGATGCAAATTTAAGGTTGAATTTTGTGAGGCCATGGTGGACACTGACAGCAGTGGCACCATTCTTGATCCAGGTATGTTAGACCAAAGTGTTGGAGGCTGGGATAAAATTGATAGGTTAGCAGGACCCAGCCTTCAACCGGTTGCGGGGGCGACTGTGCCGATATTTGGGACGCGGGGAGGTGGAGTTGTAGTTGGGTAGTCTGGGGGGTTAACGTGGTGCTGTGGGTGTCAGAGGTGTGTGGACCATGTCTTCTGGAGGAGTCTTCTGGTGGAGCATGGCTATCTGCTAGACCTTGGTGTGGTCAAGTGTGTGTGGGCACTGGGGGCTGCAGTTGTGTGGACTGCCGCACACTGCACCGTTCCCCCCAGGGCCGAGGTTGTGGGAGTGGTTGAGTTGGCAGCAGGTGCTCTCCACATTGGCCAGCCGGGGCTAGTGCAGACGTGTTCCTCGCAGGGGGGGGGGGGGGGGGGGGCGAAGGATGGATGGTGGGTCACACCCTTATAGGCACTCGTGGGCCACGTTGGCGTTTCGACTGCTCGGCGTGTCCCGATGGCCCTTGCACAGTAGAGGTGCAGAGCTGTCATTGCCAAATGTACTTGTGTTGTACAGATCACCGTTGGAGGCGGATCCACATATCTGCCAGTACCATGGGACAAAAAGGAAATTTGGTGAGTTTGGTAGGCCCAATGGGATAAATTTTGGGATTTTGTGGGGTGGATGGCACTTTTGGACCTGACCAACCAGTAAATACCTGCACATCAAGGTAGAGGTAAGTGCTTTAAGGTGTACTGTCTCAGGCTTCAGGACTTGCTTGTAGGAAATTGGGACATGTGATTTGGATTAGGGGGCCGGTGAGAGTGATGGCATGGCCGGTGAGGGGATGGAATGTGTGCCACACCGTGTCTTGTGGGTGGTGTTTGTTTATGTGTAGAGGTTATGTGTTTTTATGAGGTTGTGAGGTTGGAAATTGAGTTATGAGTGGTATGGTGTCTTTGAAATGTGTTTGGAAACGGTTAAAATGTGAATGGGGATTTCACATGAAAGCAGGCCATGGCAAAACCTTTTTGGGACATCTATGAAAATGTGGTGGAGAATTGAATAACAGCGGGGGAGGAAATGTTTTTGTGGATTTTGTGGGTGGGGAAGGCGTGTGTGTCCGCAGGTAAGGATCGAGCTCTGGACGGGCGATGACTGCGGCTCCCCTCTGCAGTGATTACCCCTGGCAGCCACTGGTGTCTGGAAATTGGAGCCCGTTGGTGGTGGGGGTCTGTTTGGATGCCCTGGGGTGAGAGACTCCCGGCAACCAGTGAGGCTGTAAGGAAGTCTGAGGCGACGGAGCCTGGTGTGTGTGGAGACCCCCACCAGCGGGAAGACAGCGTAAGGAACTGTTTGGCTGTCACGGGGCCAAGCAGTAAAAGGGGGTGGGGGGTGAAGAAGTTGTAAATCGGGCGACTTGTTTTTGGGACTGCGGGCACCACAGCTGAAGCGCTGCCAACAACTTGCTTGTACGGTACCTCCCCGCTGCCTAGTAGAAACGCACACACGTGTATGACATCTGTGCTATGGTCCTACAGGGGGGTGAAATATGTGCTTTGTGAGGACTGTTGTGTTTTGATGATTTTTGAAATGTGTATGAGTGGTTATGGGGTTTGTGTTGAATGAAAGTGGGCGAAATCCACCGAGCCATGTCACTCACTTGTAACACCAGGACAGGGCCCGTAGAAATTTGGGGTGCATTGGGATGGCCGTGCAGGTAACGTTGAGTCTTGTGGCATACACCGGGGGACGCGGTCTGTAGGAAGGGGTTGTACAAATGTTTTAATAGAGTTTACAAATTTTTGCAAGTTTTGGTTAAGTTTTGTGGTTAAGATAGGTTTTTGCGTGTTGTTGTTTCGCTTCCTCCCCAGGAGCACGAACTTCTAAATGATTGTACATATTTGCATGGTTGTTTAAGGGGGTAGCATGTTAAGGAGCATAGGTAGGTAGCTTCGACTCACTTCACACAACCCTCCTGACTTATTTCATCGGCTAAGTAAGTGTGAGACAGTAAATGTTAAGACTGGGAAGGTAGCGCATGCGGTGAACCTTGCAGGGGCTACGGTTCCAGGAGGGAGGATGTGTTATGTCAGCAGGGTAGAGTGATATATAGATTCAGGTAGATCTGCATAGGTAGGTGCTCCGGTGATCGTGGGTAGAAAGAACCACTTCGATGTACATAAGTCAGGGACCTGTTTAGCCCGAATATCGGATTTAGTGTATATTCGTCCCCATTCCGAGGAATGGGGCGTGTTAACTAGTGTAGGGATTATGTTAATTCCCCTGTGCGCGAGACCTTGTGATCTATCCTTTGGCTCTTTTGGCACTGCACCATAGACACTAGTCAGGCTCATTAGTGCACTAATTAAATTCCCCCCCACAATAAAACTCACTGGAAGCCAGTTCGGAGCACTGCCGATGGAACCGCGGCCAGCTACATCACCAACTTGTATGGCAACATCAAAACAGGCAGGCAGAGAGCGACACCCAGGAGGTCTCCATTGGGCGGGAGTTGACCAATGGGAAGACACGAGGCAGGACGAAGCCCACCGATTGGTAGAGGGAGAAGCGATGCACTGATTGGCCATGGACCGATGGCATGAGGGAGAAGCGACGCGGCGATTGGTGGAGAGCTAAGCCTGTGGGGTTGGCCAGCAGGGATTGGAGGAGAGGCACAGAGGGCGTCAGGACCCGACGTAAAAACTGCGGCTTGCCGGGCATTTTGTCCATCTCCTTTTTGAATCCCTTCGTGCCAGACCTCGGCCTCTACTGCCCTTGTGATTCCTCTACCTCGACCTCTTTCCCTCGCCCCCTCCTTCGGCCTCGACCCTCTCTCCTTTCTGATACGGATGTTGGGTGCATCGCAGTTTCCGTGCCAAATTCCCAAGGACATTTCACGGCTGAGGAAGCGGGTTGCGCGCCCACTCGTTCGCTTCACGCGGGAGGCCTTATCGAGGCCTAGTGAACAAGGGCGCGTCGAGGCCTTCTTCCCGCCAACACCGGTGCCACGTCCGGAGTGCGTGCTCAGGGCTGGACGATCGTTGCCAAGGCACCAGTTGAGCTAAGTGCACGATAATCCCACCCGGAGTGCTCCATTTAGGACATTTATTTACCATCACGGTTCTTGTTACCGGCATTCCGTTTAATAAACCTGTTTATTTTTGTACATTTTAAATCCGCGTTTTGTTCGAGTTTATTTCCCACAGGTTTGAAGACTGCTCAGCGGGATCCCACCAGGTAAGGCTTTCCAGCTTCTTGTTCTTCGTTCTTCCTCCGCGTAGATTGTGAGTCCGCATTTGATCGTCGCCTTTGGGGTTAAAGCTCGCTTTGGATACTTGTGATTTCCCGGTCTTCACCGAGGGGAATCACAGGACAATACACACACACACACACACACACACACACACACACACACACACACACACACACACACACACACACACACACACACACACACACACACTTTTGGCGAGTCCTGGACTTTATTGTGAGTATGTTTGTAGAACTTCATGAACGCCCCTCGTTTAGTAAATGCCGGTGGAAATGTTATAAACTCCAACTTATTTAAAGCACCTTCGGATGTCCTGCGATCCAACGTGAGTGAGCAAAGGCTGTGCCAACCTGGAGAGGATAAGTACACCTTGCTCGGGATCCATCGGGGTGAAGTGTAAATTGATCTCTTGAACAGGTATTCTGACCCAGGAGCAAGGTGTATGTCGAAGCACGATGCCGGTAACCGGTAAATGTGTGACGTGTCCATATCATCCTCCGAGCAAGGTAATTGTTTATTACCTCCGCCACCAAAGGTGGATGGGGGTTATGTCTTCACCCCTGTCTGTCTGTCTGTCTGTCCGTTTGTCTGTTAACAAGATATCTCAAAAAGTTGTGTACGGATTATGATTAAACCTGGTGGGTTAGGTGAGAAGAACAACCCAATTAGATTTTGGTTCAGGTCCGAATCAAGATCCGGCCTATCAGTGGATACAAAATGTAAACTGTTCAGCCTGGCACAGGTGTGCGCTCTACCGAGTGAGATTCTAGGTAATGTTGTGTAATTGGAATTGTCCGAGTTTGGTATTTCATGCATACCTGTAATTGGACGTGCCGCGGCTCTTTTGTTCACCACACCTAATTGTCGAGGCTCATTGAGAGGCCTGCCATCTAAGTGGCCCAATAAGACCTAATTTCAGGTAGAGTGTGTGGTTATACTGCGGTGGAAACATGTGGCTCGAGTACGGACCATGTAAGTTCTCAAGTTGGTGAACTGATCCACTCGGCCAGGTAGGGCACTCACCACGCTCACCACGCTCACCACACCCACCATGCTCACCACGACCACCATGCTCACCACGATCACCACGCTCACCATGCCCACCACGTTCACCACGCTCACCATGCTCACCACGCCCACCACGCTCACCCCGCTCACCATACCCACCACACTCACCACGCTCACCATGCCCACCACGCTCACCACGCTCACCATACCCACAACGCTCACCACGCTCACCACGCCCACCATGCTCACCACAATCACCATGCTCACCACGCTCACCACGCTCACCACGACCACCACGCTCACCACGCTCACCATGCCCACCATACCCACCACGCTCACCATGCTCACCATGCTCACCATGCTCACCATACCCACCATGCTCACCACGCTCACCATGCCCACCATGCTCACCACGCTCACCACGCCCACCACGCTCACCATGCCCACCATACCCACCATGCTCACCATGCTCACCATGCCCACCATGCCCACCATGCTCACCATACCCACCACGCTCACCACGCTCACCATGCCCACCATGCTCACCACGCTCACCATACCCACCACGCTCACCACGCTCACCACGCTCATCATACCCACCACACTCACCATACCCACCACACTCACCATACCCACCACACTCACCATGCTCACCATGCCCACCACGCTCACCATACCCACCATGCCCACCACGCTCACCATACCCACCATGCCCACCACGCTCACCATACCCACCACGCTCACCATGCTCACCACGCTCAACATACCCACCACACTCACCATGCCCACCATGCTCAACATACCCACCACACTCACCACACTCACTCAGTACGCTCCTGGGATTTTGTGGGGTGGATGGCACTTTCGATGCTTTCAATGCTTTCGATGCTTTCAAATGTAATCAGACCGATATTACATCGTACTGATACGATAAATATCAATTCACGTAATACCTCATTCGCCACATGGGTAATTCACCATATTTACCACACGGGCACAAAATACTCACCACGCCGAATGAACCAACGCAATGGACGTCAAACTGATCCACAAGTATTTAATTAATTATCACGAGAGTTACTCACCTAAAATACACTACCTGCATTCATGTCAACAACTGTGATTTCTTTGACCACACAACCACACATTCTCATAACCACACTACACACACATTGTCACCACCACACGACACACACATTCTCATAACCACACTACACACACATTCTCATAACCACACTACACACACATTCTCATAACCACACGACACACACATTCTCATAACCACACTATACACACATTCTCATAACCACACTACACACACATTCTCATAACCACACTACACATTTACATCATGCGACATTCACCACTTACTGCACCCTACTTACATCATGCGACATTTACCACTTACTGCACTCTACTTACATCATGCGACATTCACCACTTACTGCACTCTACTTACATCACACGACATTCACCACTTACTGTACTCTACTTACATCATGCGACATTCACCACTTACTGCACTCCACTTAGGCTACATCATGCGACATTAACCACTTACTGGTCTACTTACATCATGCGACATTCACCACTTACTGTACGCTACTTACATCATGCGACATTCACCACTTACTGCACCCTACTTACATCATGCGACATTCACCACTTACTTCACTCTACTTACATCATGCGACATTCACCACTTACTGCACTCTACTTACATCATGCGACATTCACCACTTACTGTACTCTATTTACATCATGCGACATTTACCACTTACTGTACTCTACTTACATCATGCGACATTCGCCACTTGCTGCACTACTTACATCATGCGACATTCACCACTAACTGCACTACTTACATCATGCGATATTCACCACTTACTGTACTCTACTTACATCATGCGACATTCGCCACTTGCTGCACTACTTACATCATGCGACATTCACCACTTACTGCACTACTTACACCATGCGATATTCACCACTTACTGCACACTTACACCATGCGACATTCACCACTTACTGCTCTACTTACACCATGCGACATTCACCACTTACTGTACTCTACTTACATCATGCGACATTCACCACTTACTGCTCTACTTACACCATGCGACATTCACCACTTACTGCTCTACTTACACCATGCGACATTCACCACTTACTGCACTCTACTTACATCATGCGACATTCACCACTTACTGCACACTTACATCATGCGACATTCACCACTTACTGCACACTTACACCATGTGACATTTACCACTTACTGCACACTTACACTATGCGACATTCACCACTTACTGTACCCTACTTACATCATGCGACATTCACCACTTACTGCTCTACTTACACCATGCGACATTCACCACTTACTGCTCTACTTACATCATGCGACATTCACCACTTACTGCTCTACTTACACCATGCGACATTCACCACTTACTGCTCTACTTACACCATGCGACATTCACCACTTACTGCTCACTTACATCATGCGACATTCACCACTTACTGCCCTACTTACATCATGCGACATTCACCACTTACTGCTCTACTTACACCATGCGACATTCACCACTTACTGTACTCTACTTACATCATGCGACATTCACCACTTACTGCTCCACTTACACCATGCGACATTCACCACTTACTGCTCTACTTACACCATGCGACATTCACCACTTACTGCACACTTACATCATGCGACATTCACCACTTACTGCTCTACTTACATCATGCGACATTCACCACTTACTGCTCTACTTACACCATCCGACATTCACCACTTACTGCTCTACTTACATCATGCGACATTCACCACTTACTGCTCTACTTACAACATGCGACATTCACCACTTACTGCTCTACTTACACCATGCGACATTCACCACTTACTGCTCTACTTACACCATGCGACATTCACCACTTACTGCTCTACTTACACCATGCGACATTCACCACTTACTGCTCTACTTACATCATGCGACATTCACCACTTACTGCTCTACTTACATCATGCGACATTCACCACTTACTGCTCTACTTACACCATGCGACATTCACCACTTACTGTACTCTACTTACACCATGCGACATTCACCACTTACTGCTCTACTTACACCATGCGACATTCACCACTTACTGCTCTATTTACACAATGCGACATTCACCACTTACTGCTCTACTTACACCATGCGACATTCACCACTTACTCAGCAATTTTACCGCAATGCTGTAATAACCCAACTCACCACAACTCACCACCGCCCAAATGGGGGCACTGGTGCAGATCGCCCAACACATGCACCTGAGCTCCACGGGCGGTGTTTGTGAAACTCACCACACTTACAGGTATTCACTATTTACATCATAGTCATCAAACATTCGTACGTTGGTTTACCCGTCCTTGATATCCGCCTTGACGCGCGAATGCCGTACCTGCTCACCTTGCTCACCGTGCGCGCACTCTCCTTGCGTCTTTATGAACGAACACTTCGCGCCGCCGGAGCTCTCGGGGCGACGCGCGCACCGCCCCTCCCCTCCAGGCGCGCACTCCTCGCTCCTCCCCTCCAGGCGCGCACTCCACGCCCCTCCCCTCCACGCGCGCACTCCTTGCCCCTCCCCTACACGCGCGCATCCTCATCCCTCTCCTCCCCGTTCGTGGAACCGTAATCACACTCGTGCGTCTTATGTACGTGGAAGCACGAACGCCCGCGCTTCTGCGCGCCGCTCCGTCTGCTCTGTCGGAATCCCACGATTTAACGTGAAAGGTGAAGTTTCCGCGAGCAGGTCGTTCCGAGATCTCTCCGCTCGTTTACCGCTCATCGAGAGTTCCACGCGTTGCGTCCCAAGTGCGACACCTGGTGCACGCGACGTCACCACATCGGCGTGAAAGGTGAGCAACGAGTCGTGCGCAGGGCGAGTGCGCAACCCTAACGAGGTGAAATAAAATGTATTAACATATTCGGTTGCACGGTTTGAATCCGGTGTACAGTCGTGTCAAAAACGACCGCGAATGTCACCTGTCTGAGCGAACTCCCGCTGGATCCTCGTGTCCAGAGCCGCGTTACCGCGCAGGTGCGGTCTTCGAGGCGAGCGAGTACCGTGCTGATCACGTGGTCGATCTTACCAGGGCCGAGCGAACCTGACCTGACCACGTGACAACGCCAACTCTTGGACCAATTTACCTTTAACAGGTTTTACAGATCCACCGAGACCAGGTCATGTTTGTAAATTTACAACAAACGCACGAGGGTCGTGAATGTACAAGAAGCGACGAACAATGGATCCATTTAGGACTCGGTGACATCTCCATATTATCGGCTCGATTAGATATTTAAAAAACAGAGGCGACACCCCTGGGCGCTCACCTGGTAGAATAAAGCTACAGAGGGGATGTACTACACCGACTAAAGGTATTTTAAACCAATTTCAATGGTTGAGAGGAGACAGGGCAGCATGGAGAATCATACCAACGCAATCATGACACTTTAAACCAAAATCACCCCTCCCCCAGTAAACTCCCATCGACCCTGATTTTTTATTTTAATGCCGTAACCAAACTTTGGTACATCACGGGTGGTGAAGGTTGTGATCAACTTTCATCGGAATCATGTGAGTAGTTTCCGATAAGAAATCAAATACCTATTTTTTTGGAGGTGGGGAGGGGGGGGGGGGGGGTCCAACATGGACCCACTTTAACCCCTGGTAGACCTCTTAGACCACGTGATGGTGCTCTATGAGGTCTTGGGTCTCGCCCACAATTTTTCACCCTGTGCACAATCTTGTGGTTGGTAGTGTGGTCCCCTTTACAGGATCCCTGGCTGATGGCTCCTCTCTGGCACGACACCCCCAAGCTGCTGGGGCCACCTCTGAGCGAACCTAGTCCAAACCAAATTCTGGGGAACCCTTGCAGGTTGAAGGGGAGAGCAAAGGGGAGGGGAAGGGAACAGGGGCAAGGAGAAAAGAAGGGATTGCAGGGGGAAGCAGAGGAAGGTGGGGAAGAGGAGGGGAGGTGGGGAAAGGGGAAGGGAGGGCAGTACGTGGAAAGGGAGGGGAGTACATGGAAAGGAAGGGGAGGAGAGTACATGGAAAGGAAGGGGAGGGGAGTACATAGAAAGGAAGGGGAGGGGAGTACATGGAAAGGAAGGGGGAGGGGAGTACATGGAAAGGAAGGGGAGGGGAGTATGTGGAAAGGAAGGGGAGGGGAGTATATGCAAAGGAAGGGGAGGGGCGTACATGGAGAGGAAGGGGACTACATGGAAAGGAAGGGGAGGGGAGTACATGGAAAGGAAGGGGAGGGGAGTACATGGAGAGGAAGGGGACTACATCGAAAGGAAGGGGAGGGGAGTACATGGAAAGGGAGGGGAGGGGAGTACGTGGAAAAGAAGGGGAGGGGAGTACGTGGAAAAGAAGGGGAGGGGAGTACGTGGAAAGGAAGGGGAGGGTATGAGGAAAGGGTGGGGAGCTGGGGGGGAGGGGGGGGGGAGAAAGGTAGCAGGTGGAACGGAAAAGGAAGGGAAGGGAGCACGTGGAAAGGAAGGGGAGGGGAGTACGAATAAACGGAGTGGAGCTGGGGGGAGAGGAAGGGAGCAGGGGGAAAGGGAAAGGAAGGGGAGGGGAGTACATGGAAAGGGAGGAGAGGGGAGCACATGGAAAGGGAGGGCAGGGGAGTACTTGGAAAGGGAGGAGAGGGGAGGGGAGTACGTTGAAAAGAAGGGGTGCAAAGGAGGAAAAAGATACATAACAACCGCAATCCATTATTTGTGAGTAAAAACTCAAAAAAAAAGGCATCATCTTGCCATGAAGTACATTTTATTATTTATGAATCAGTGGCAAACTGGCAAATGCCTGGAACAGCATGAAATGCAAACACAAATGCCTGGAACAGCATGAAATGCATACACAAACTCCTGGAACAGCATGAAATGCACACACAAATGCCTGGAACAGTATGAAATGCATACACAAACTCCTGGAACAGCATGAAATGCACACACAAATGCCTGGAACAGCATGAAATGCAAACACAAATGCCTGGAACAGCATGAAATGCAAACACAAACGCCTGGAACAGCAGGAAATGCAAACACAAATGCCTGGAACAGCATGAAATGCAGACACAAACGCCTGGAACAGCATAAAATGCAAACACAAACGCCTGGAACAGCATGAAATGCAAACACAAATGCCTGGAACAGCATGAAATGCAAACACAAATGCCTGGAACAGCATGAAATGCATACACAAACGCCTGGAACAGCATGAAATGCAAACACAAACGCCTGGAACAGCATGAAATGCAAACACAAACGCCTGGAACAGCATGAAATGCAAACACAAATGCCTGGAACAGTATGAAATGCAAACACAAATGCCTGGAACAGCATGAAATGCAAACACAAATGCCTGGAACAGCATGAAATGCAAACACAAATGCCTGGAACAGCATGAAATGCAAACACAAATGCCTGGAACAGCATGAAATGCATACACAAACACCTGGAACAGCATGAAATGCAAACACAAACGCCTGGAACAGCATGAAATGCAAACACAAACGCCTGGAACAGTATGAAATGCAAACACAAATGCCTGGAACAGCATGAAATGCAAACACAAATGCCTGGAACAGCATGAAATGCAAACACAAATGCCTGGAACAGCATGAAATGCAAACACAAATGCCTGGAACAGCATGAAATGCATACACAAACGCCTGGAACAGCATGAAATGCAAACACAAATGCCAGGAACAGCATGAAATGCAAACACAAATGCCTGGAACAGTATGAAATGCAAACACAAATGCCTGGAACAGCATGAAATGCAAACACAAATGCCTGGAACAGCATGAAATGCAAACACAAACGCCTGGAACAGCATGAAATGCAAACACAAATGCCTGGAACAGTATGAAATGCAAACACAAATGCCTGGAACAGCATGAAATGCAAACACAAATGCCTGGAACAGTATGAAATGCAAACACAAATGCCTGGAACAGTATGAAATGCAAACACGAATGCCTGGAACAGTATGAAATGCAAACACGAATGCCTGGAACAGTATGAAATGCAAACACGAATGCCTGGAACAGCATGAAATGCATACACAAACGCCTGGAACAGCATGAAATGCAAACACAAACGCCTGGAACAGCATGAAATGCACACACAAACGCCTGGAACAGTATGAAATGCAAACACAAATGCCTGGAACAGCATGAAATGCAAACACAAATGCCTGGAACAGCATGAAATGCAAACACAAATGCCTGGAACAGCATGAAATGCAAACACAAATGCCTGGAACAGTATGAAATGCAAACACAAATGCCTGGAACAGCATGAAATGCAAACACAAATGCCTGGAACAGTATGAAATGCAAACACAAATGCCTGGAACAGCATGAAATGCAAACACAAACGCCTGGAACAGCATGAAATGCATACACAAATGCCTGGAACAGCATGAAATGCAAACACAAACGCCTGGAACAGCATGAAATGCAAACACAAACGCCTGGAACAGCATGAAATGCAAACACAAACGCCTGGAACAGCATGAAATGCATACACAAATGCCAGGAACAGCATGAAATGCAAACACAAATGCCTGGAACAGCATGAAATGCATACACAAACGCCTGGAACAGCATGAAATGCAAACACAAATGCCTGGAACAGCATGAAATGCATACACAAATGCCTGGAACAGCATGAAATGCAAACACAAATGCCTGGAACAGTATGAAATGCAAACACAAATGCCTGGAACAGCATGAAATGCAAACACAAACGCCTGGAACAGCATGAAATGCATACACAAATGCCTGGAACAGCATGAAATGCAAACACAAATGCCTGGAACAGCATGAAATACAAACACAAACGCCTGGAACAGCATGAAATGCAAACACAAACGCCTGGAACAGCATGAAATGCATACACAAATGCCAGGAACAGCATGAAATGCAAACACAAATGCCTGGAACAGCATGAAATGCATACACAAACGCCTGGAACAGCATGAAATGCAAACACAAACGCCTGGAACAGCATGAAATGCATACACAAATGCCTGGAACAGCATGAAATGCAAACACAAACGCCTGGAACAGCATGAAATGCATACACAAACGCCTGGAACAGCATGAAATGCAAACACAAACGCCTGGAACAGCATGAAATGCATACACAAACGCCTGGAACAGCATGAAATGCATACACAAACGCCTGGAACAGCATGAAATGCAAACACAAACGCCTGGAACAGCATGAAATGCAAACACAAACGCCTGGAACAGCATGAAATGCAAACACAAATGCCTGGAACAGTATGAAATGCAAACACAAACGCCTGGAACAGCATGAAATGCAAACACAAATGCCTGGAACAGCATGAAATGCAAACACAAATGCCTGGAACAGTATGAAATGCAAACACAAATGCCTGGAACAGTATGAAATGCAAACACAAATGCCTGGAACAGCATGAAATGCAAACACAAATGCCTGGAACAGTATGAAATGCAAACACAAATGCCTGGAACAGTATGAAATGCATACACAAATGCCTGGAACAGTATGAAATGCAAACACAAATGCCTGGAACAGCATGAAATGCAAACACAAATGCCTGGAACAGCATGAAATGCAAACACAAATGCCTGGAACAGCATGAAATGCAAACACAAATGCCTGGAACAGCATGAAATGCAAACATAAATGCCTGGAACAGTATGAAATGCAAATACAAATGCCAGGAACAGCAGGAAATGCAAACACAAATGCCTGGAACAGCATGAAATGCAAACACAAATGCCAGGAACGGCATGAAATGCAAACACAAATGCCTGGAACAGCATGAAATGCAAACGCAAATGCCTGGAACAGCATGAAATGCAACCACAAATGCCTGGAACAGCATGAAATGCAAACACAAATGCCTGGAACAGCATGAAATGCAAACACAAACGCCTGGAACAGCATGAAATGCAAACACAAATGCCTGGAACAGCATGAAATGCAACCACAAATGCCTGGAACAGCATGAAATGCATACACAAATGCCTGGAACAGCATGAAATGCAAACACAAATGCCTGGAACAGTATGAAATGCAAACACAAATGCCTGGAACAGCATGAAATGCAAACAAATGCCTGGAACAGCATGAAATGCAAACACAAATGCCTGGAACATCATGAAATGCAAACATAAATGCCTGGAACAGTATGAAATGCAAACACAAATGCCAGGAACAGCAGGAAATGCAAACACAAATGCCTGGAACAGCATGAAATGCAAACATAAATGCCAGGAACAGCATGAAATGCAACCACAAACGCCTGGAACAGCATGAAATGCAAACACAAATGCCTGGAACAGCATGAAATGCAAACACAAATGCCTGGAACAGCATGAAATTCAAACACAAATGCCTGGAACAGCATGAAATGCAAACACAAATGCCTGGAACAGCATGAAATTCAAACAAATGCCTGGAACAGCATGAAATGCAAACACAAATGCCTGGAACAGTATGAAATGCAAACACAAATGCCTGGAACAGCATGAAATGCAAACAAATGCCTGGAACAGCATGAAATGCAAACACAAATGCCTGGAACATCATGAAATGCAAACATAAATGCCTGGAACAGTATGAAATGCAAACACAAATGCCAGGAACAGCAGGAAATGCAAACACAAATGCCTGGAACAGCATGAAATGCAAACACAAATGCCAGGAACAGCATGAAATGCAACCACAAACGCCTGGAACAGCATGAAATGCAAACACAAATGCCTGGAACAGCATGAAATGCAAACACAAATGCCTGGAACAGCATGAAATGCAACCACAAACGCCTGGAACAGCATGAAATGCAAACACAAATGCCTGGAACAGCATGAAATGCAAACACAAATGCCTGGAACAGCATGAAATGCAAACACAAATGCCTGGAACAGCATGAAATGCAAACACAAATGCCTGGAACAGCATGAAATTCAAACACAAATGCCTGGAACAGTATGAAATGCAAACACAAATGCCTGGAACAGCATGAAATGCAAACACAAACGCCTGGAACAGCATGAAATGCATACACAAATGCCTGGAACAGCATGAAATGCATACACAAATGCCTGGAACAGCATGAAATGCAAACACAAACGCCTGGAACAGCATGAAATGCAAACACAAATGCCTGGAACAGCATGAAATGCAAACACAAATGCCTGGAACAGCATGAAATGCATACACAAATGCCTGGAACAGCATGAAATGCATACACAAATGCCTGGAACAGCATGAAATGCAAACACAAACGCCTGGAACAGCATGAAATGCAAACACAAATGCCTGGAACAGCATGAAATGCAAACACAAACGCCTGTAACAGCATGAAATGCAAACACAAATGCCTGGAACAGTATGAAATGCAAACACAAATGCCTGGAACAGCATGAAATGCAACCACAAATGCCTGGAACAGCATGAAATGCAAACACAAACACCTGGAACAGCATGAAATGCAAACACAAACGCCTGGAACAGCATGAAATGCAAACACAAATGCCTGGAACAGCATGAAATGCAAACACAAATGCCTGGAACAGCATGAAATGCAAACACAAATGCCTGGAACAGCATGAAATGCAAACACAAACGCCTGGAACAGCATGAAATGCATACACAAATGCCTGGAACAGCATGAAATGCATACACAAATGCCTGGAACAGCATGAAATGCAAACACAAACGCCTGGAACAGCATGAAATGCAAACACAAACGCCTGGAACAGCATGAAATGCAAACACAAATGCCTGGAACAGCATGAAATGCAAACACAAATGCCTGGAACAGCATGAAATGCATACACAAATGCCTGGAACAGCATGAAATGCAAACACAAACGCCTGGAACAGCATGAAATGCATACACAAATGCCTGGAACAGCATGAAATGCAAACACAAACGCCTGGAACAGCATGAAATGCAAACACAAATGCCTGGAACAGCATGAAATGCATACACAAATGCCTGGAACAGCATGAAATGCAAACACAAATGCCTGGAACAGCATGAAATGCAAACATAAATGCCTGGAACAGTATGAAATGCATACACAAATGCCTGTAACAGCATGAAATGCAAACACAAATGCCTGGAACAGCATGAAATGCAAACACAAATGCCTGGAACAGTATGAAATGCATTCACAAATGCCTGTAACAGCATGAAATGCAAACACAAATGCCTGGAACAGCATGAAATGCAAACACAAACGCCTGGAACAGCATGAAATGCATACACAAATGCCTGGAACAGTATGAAATGCATACACAAATGCCTGTAACAGCATGAAATGCATACACAAAGCCTGGAACAGTATGAAATGCATACACAAATGCCTGTAACAGCATGAAATGCAAACACAAATGCCTGTAACAACATGAAATGCATACACAAATGCCTGGAACAGTATGAAATGCATACACAAATGCCTGTAACAGCATGAAATGCAAACACAAATGCCTGTAACAGCATGAAATGCATACACAAATGCCTGTAACAGCATGAAATGCATACACAAATGCCTGGAACAGTATGAAATGCATACACAAATGCCTGGAACAGCATGAAATGCAAACACAAACGCCTGGAACAGCATGAAATGCAAACACAAACGCCTGGAACAGCATGAAATGCAAACACAAATGCCTGGAACAGCATGAAATGCAAACACAAATGCCTGGAACAGCATGAAATGCAAACACAAATGCCTGGAGCAGCATGAAATGCATACACAAATGCCTGGAACAGCATGAAATGCAAACACAAATGCCTGGAACAGCATGAAATGCATACACAAATGCCTGGAACAGCATGAAATGCATACACAAATGCCTGGAACAGCATGAAATGCAAACACAAACGCCTGGAACAGCATGAAATGCATACACAAATGCCAGGAACAGCATGAAATGCAAACACAAATGCCTGGAACAGCATGAAATGCATACACAAACGCCTGGAACAGCATGAAATGCATACACAAATGCCAGGAACAGCATGAAATGCATACACAAACGCCTGGAACAGCATGAAATGCATACACAAATGCCAGGAACAGCATGAAATGCATACACAAACGCCTGGAACAGCATGAAATGCATACACAAATGCCTGGAACAGCATGAAATGCAAACGCAAACGCCTGGAACAGCATGAAATGCAAACACAAATGCCTGGAACAGCATGAAATGCAAACACAAATGCCTGGAACAGCATGAAATGCAAACACAAACGCCTGGAACAGCATGAAATGCAAACACAAATGCCTGGAACAGTATGAAATGCAAACACAAATGCCTGGAACAGTATGAAATGCAAACACAAATGCCTGGAACAGCATGAAATGCATACACAAACGCCTGGAACAGTATGAAATGCAAACACAAATGCCTGGAACAGCATGAAATGCAAACACAAATGCCTGTAACAGCATGAAATGCAAACACAAATGCCTGGAACAGCATGAAATGCAAACACAAATGCCTGGAACAGCATGAAATGCAAACACAAACGCCAGGAACAGCATGAAATGCAAACACAAACGCCTGGAACAGCATGAAATGCAAATACAAATGCCTGGAACAGCATGAAATGCAAACACAAATGCCTGGAACAGCATGAAATGCATACACAAATGCCTGGAACAGCATGAAATGCAAACACAAATGCCTGGAACAGCATGAAATGCATACACAAATGCCTGGAACAGCATGAAATGCAAACACAAACGCCTGGAACAGCATGAAATGCAGACACAAATGCCTGTAACAGCATGAAATGCAAACACAAATGCCTGGAACAGCATGAAATGCAAACACAAATGCCTGGAACAGCATGAATGCAAACACAAACGCCTGGAACAGCATGAAATGCAAACACAAACGCATGGAACAGCACGAAATGCAAACACAAACGCCTGGAACAGTATGAATTGCATACACAAATGCCTGGAACAGCATGAAATGCAAACACAAATGCCTGGAACAGCATGAAATGCAAACACAAATGCCTGGAACAGTATGAAATGCAAACACAAATGCCTGGAACAGCATGAAATGCAAACACAAATGCCTGGAACAGCATGAAATGCATACACAAATGCCTGGAACAGCATGAAATGCAAACACAAACGCCTGGAACAGCATGAAATGCAAACACAAACCCCTGGAACAGCATGAAATGCAACCACAAACGCCTGGAACAGCATGAAATGCAAACACAAACGCCTGGAAGAGCATGAAATGCAACCACAAATGCCTGGAACAGCATGAAATGCAACCACAAATGCCTGGAACAGCATGAAATGCAACCACAAATGCCTGGAACAGCATGAAATGCAAACACAAATGCCTGGAACAGTATGAAATGCAAACACAAATGCCTGGAACAGCATGAAATGCAACCACAAATGCCTGGAACAGCATGAAATGCAAACTCAAATGCCTGGAACAGTATGAAATGCAAACACAAATGCATGGAACAGCATGAAATGCAAACACAAATGCCTGGAACAGCATGAAATGCAAACATAAATGCCTGGAACAGCATGAAATGCAAACACAAATGCCTGGAACAGCATGAAATGCAAACACAAATGCCTGGAACAGCATGAAATGCAAACACAAACGCCTGGAACAGCAGGAAATGCAAACACAAATGCCTGGAACAGCATGAAATGCAGACACAAACGCCTGGAACAGCATGAAATGCAAACACAAATGCCTGGAACAGTATGAAATGCAAACACAAATGCCTGGAACAGCATGAAATGCAACCACAAATGCCTGGAACAGCATGGAATGCATGCACAAATGCCTGGAACAGGATGAAATGCAAACACAAATGCCTGGAACAGCAGGAAATGCAAACACAAATGCCTGGAACAGCATGAAAAGCAAACACAAATGCCTGGAACAGCATGAAATGCAAACACAAATGCCTGGAACAGCATGAAATGCAAACACAAATGCCTGGAACAGCATGAAATGCAACCACAAATGCCTGGAACAGTATGAAATGCAAACACAAATGCCTGGAACAGCATGAAATGCAAACACAAATGCCTGGAACAGCATGAAATGCAAACACAAATGCCTGGAACAGCATGAAATGCAAACACAAATGCCTGGAACAGCATGAAATGCAAACACAAACTCCTGGAACATTATCCACACTTAAACCACTTCCACTTTTGAATTGGTTTAAAACCACTTCAAAACGACACACTTGAGCTTGTGGTGCAGAACCACTTTTCTCACTTGTGCTGGCATTGAAAACCACTTTTTGCACTTGTGTTAGTGTTGCAAAACGACTTTTCACACTTGTGTTAGTGTTGCAAATCCACTTTTCACACTTGCGCTGGTGTTGAAAACCACAATTCGCATTTGTTTTAGTGTTGCAAAACGACTTTTCGCACTTGTGTTAGTGTTGCAAAACCATTTTCCGCACTTGTGCTGGTGTTTAAAACCACTTTCCACACTTGTGTTTGTGTTGCAAAACCTCTTATCGCACTTGCGCTAGTGTGGAAGACCACAATTCGCATTTGTCTTAGTGTTGCAAAACCACATTTTACACTTGTGTTAGTGTTGCAATACCACTTTTCGCACTTGCGCCAGTTTTGAAAACCACAAATCGCAATTGGGTTAGTGTTGTAAAACCTCTTATTGCACTTGCGCTCGTGTTACAAAACCACTTTCACACTTGTGTTTGTGTTGCAAAACCACTTATCGCACTTGTGTTAGTGTTGCAAAACCACTTTCGCACTTGTGTTAGTGTTGCAAAACGACTATTCGCACTTGTGTTAGTGTTGCAAAACCACTTATCGTACTTGTGCTGGCGTTGAAAACCACTTTTTGCACTTGTGTTAGTATTGCAAAACCATTTGTCTCACTTGTGTTG
This sequence comes from Myxine glutinosa, assembly GCF_964187855.1. Lineage (NCBI taxonomy): Eukaryota > Metazoa > Chordata > Myxini > Myxiniformes > Myxinidae > Myxine > Myxine glutinosa. The sequence continues at coordinate 132,851,931 of NC_136269.1, forward strand.
CTGTTGCAAAACCACTTTTCGCACTTGTGCTGGCATTGAAAACCACTTTCCAGACTAGAGCTTGTGTTGCAGAACCACTTTTCTCACTTGTGCTGGCATTGAAAACCACTTTTTGCACTTGCGTTAATGTTGCAAAACCACTTTCCACACTTGTGCTGGCATTGAAAACCACTTTTTGCACTTGTGTTAGTGTTGCAAAAGCATTTGTCTCACTTGTGTTGCTGTTGCAAAACCACTTTTCGCACTTGTGCTGGCATTGAAAACGACTTTCCAGACTAGAGCTTGCGTTGCAGAACCTCTTTTCTCACTTGTGCTGGCATTGAAAACCACTTTTTGCACTTGTGTTAGTGTTGGAAAACCACTTTCCACACTTATGCTGGCATTGAAAACCACTTTTCACACATGTACTAGCATTGCAAAACCACTTTCTGCACTTGTGCTGGCGTTGAAAACCACGTTTTGCACATCTGCTAGTGTTGAAAAGCACTTTTTGCACTTGTGTTAGTGTTGCAAAACCACTTTAGACACTTGTGCTGGCATTGAAAACCACTTTCGACACTTGTGTTAGTGTTGCAAACCATTTTCTGCACTCGTGCTGGTGTTGTAAACCACTTTTTGCACTTGTGTTAGTGTTGCAAAACGACTTTTCACACTTGTGTTAGTGTTGCGAATCCACTTTTCACACTTGTGTTAGTGTTGAAAACCACAATTCGCATTTGTCTTAGTGTTGCAAAACCACTTTTCACACTTGTGTTCGTGTTGCAATACCACTTTTCGCACTTGTGCAAGTGTTGAAAACCACAAATCGCAATTGGGTTTGTGTTGCAAAACCTCTTATCGCACTTGTGCTCGTGTTGCAAAACCACTTTCACACTTGTGGTAGTGTTGCAAAACCACTTTTACACATGTGTTTGTGTTGCAAAACCACTTTCCGCACTTGTGTTAGTGTTGCAAAACCACTTTTTACCTTCGCAAAAGCGGAAGGTTATGTTTTGATCGCTGTGTATTTATTTGTATGTCTGTGTGTGTGTATGTTAATCGCATAACTCAAAAAGTATTCAACCGAATTGCATGAAATTTGGTGGGATGATTGGTTATTATACGGGACACATTTGATTAGATTTTGGGAAACAGATTTGCTCAAATTCTGACTATTTTTAACTCGATCGTATTTCACTCAAAGTTATGAGCGACTGAAGAAGAAGATGTCCATCCAGGACGTCATCACTATAACGCGATCTCCCGCGATCATTTCAACCTCAAAAAAAATTATAATTGCAGATTTGACAATAGATGAGGCATATTAACAAACGAATGAAACAGATTTGCTCAAATTCTGACTATTTTTAACTCGATCGTATTTCACTCAAAGTTATGCGCGACTGAAGAAGAAGATGTCCATCCAGGACGTCATCACTATAACGCAATCTCCCGCGATCATTTCAACCGCGATTGTAGTCTTTTATTTTGGCAACAAAAGTAGCTGCGGCGAAGGTATGCGCTCTACCGAGTGCCCGTTCTAGTTGCACTTGTGTTAGTGTTGCAAAACCATTTGTCTCACTTGTGTTGGTGTTGCAAAACCACTTTTTGCACTTGTGCTGGTGTTGCAAAACCACTTTTACACTTGCGTTTGTGTTGCAAAACCACTTTTTGCACTTGTGTTAGTGTTGCAAAACCACTTTTTGCACTTGTGTTAGTGTTGCAAAACCATTTTCCACACTTGTGCTGGTGTTTAAAACCACTTTCCACACTTGAGCTTGTTTTGCAGAAACACTTTTCGTACTTGTGCTGGCATTGAAAACCACTTTTTGCACTTGTGTTAGTGTTGCAAAACCATTTGTCTCACTTGTGTTGCTGTTGCAAAACCACTTTTCGCACTTGTGCTGGCATGGAAAACGACTTTCCAGACTAGAGCTTGCATTGCAGAACCACTTTTCGCACTTGTGCTGGCGTTGAAAACCACTTTTTGCACTTGCGTTATTGTTGCAATACCATTTGTCTCACTTGTGTTGGTGTTGCAAAACCACTTTTACACTTGTGTTTGTGTTGCAAAACCACTTTTCACACTTGTGTTAGTGTTGCAAAACCACTTTTTGCACTTGTCTTAGTGTTGAAAAACCACTTTTTGCACTTGTGTTAGTGTTGCAAAACGCCTTTTCGCACTTGTGTTGGTGCAGGAAACCACTTTTGCACTTGTATTAGTGTGGAAAAACCACTTTTCGCACTTGTGTTAGTGTTGAAAAACCACTTTTCGCACTTGTGTTAGTGTTGAAAAAACACTTTTCGCACTTGTGATAGTGTTGAAAAACCACTTTTCGCACTTGTGTTAGTGTTGAAAAACCACTTTTCGCACTTGTGTTGGTGCAGGAAACCACTTTTGCACTTGTATTAGTGTGGAAAAACCACTTTTCGCACTTGAGTTAGTGTTGAAAAACCACTTTTCGCACTTGTGTTAGTGTTGAAAAACCACTTTTCGCACTTGTGTTAGTGTTGAAAAACCACTTTTCGCACTTGTGGTGGTGCAGGAAACCACTTTTGCACTTGTATTAGTGTGGAAAAAACACTTTTTGCACTTGTGATAGTGTTGAAAAACCACTTTTCGCACTTGTGTTAGTGTTGAAAAACCACATTTCGCACTTGTGTTGGTGCAGGAAACCACTTTTGCACTTGTATTATTGTGGAAAAAACCCTTTTTGCATTTGTGAAAGTGTTGAAAAACCACTTTTCGCACTTGTGTTAGTGTTGAAAAACCACTTTTCGCACTTGTGTTAGTGTTGAAAAACCACTTTTCGCACTTGTGTTGGTGCAGGAAACCACTTTTGCACTTGTATTAGTGTGGCAAAAACACTTTTTGCACTTGTGATAGTGTTGAAAAACCACTTTTGCACTTGTGTTATTGTTGCAAAAAACACTTTGGGCACTCATAGTGGCGTTGAAAACCACTTATCGCACTTGTGTTAGTGTTGCAAAACCACTTTCGCACTTGTGTTAGTGTTGCAAAACGACTATTCGCACTTGTGTTAGTGTTGCAAAATGACTTTTCGCACTTGTGTTAGTGTTGCAAAACCACTTATCGTACTTGTGCTGGCGTTGAACACCACTTTTTGCACTTGTGTTAGTATTGCAAAACCATTTGTCTCACTTGTGTTGCTGTTGCAAAACCACTTTTCGCACTTGTGCTGGCATTGAAAACCACTTTCCAGACTAGAGCTTGTGTTGCAGAACCACTTTTCTCACTTGTGCTGGCATTGAAAACCACTTTTTGCACTTGCGTTAATGTTGCAAAACCACTTTCCACACTTGTGCTGGCGTTGAAAACCACTTTTTGCACTTGTGTTAGTGTTGCAAAACCATTTGTCTCACTTGTGTTGCTGTTGCAAAACCACTTTTCGCACTTGTGCTGGCATTGAAAACGACTTTCCAGACTAGAGCTTGCGTTGCAGAACCTCTTTTCTCACTTGTGCTGGCATTGAAAACCACTTTTTGCACTTGTGTTAGTGTTGGAAAACCACTTTCCACACTTATGCTGGCATTGAAAACCACTTTTCACACATGTACTAGTATTGCAAAACCACTTTCTGCACTTGTGCTGGCGTTGAAAACCACGTTTTGCACTTGTGTTATTGTTGCAAAACGACTTTTCACACTTGTGTTAGTGTTGCGAATCCACTTTTCACACTTGTGTTAGTGTTGAAAACCACAATTCGCATTTGTCTTAGTGTTGCAAAACCACTTTTCACACTTGTGTTCGTGTTGCAATACCACTTTTCGCACTTGTGCAAGTGTTGAAAACCACAAATCGCAATTGGGTTTGTGTTGCAAAACCTCTTATCGCACTTGTGTTAGTGTTGCAAAACCACTTTTTGCACTTGTGTTAGTGTTGCAAAACCATTTGTCTCACTTGTGTTGGTGTTGCAAAACCACTTTTTGCACTTGTGCTGGTGTTTAAAACCACTTTCCACACTTGAGCTAGTGTTGCAGAATGACTTTCTGCACTTGTGCTGGCGTTGAAAACCACTTTTTGCACTTGTGTTATTGTTGCAAAACCATTTGTCTCACTTGTGTTGGTGTTGCAAAACCACTTTTACACTTGCGTTTGTGTTGCAAAACCACTTTTCGCACTTGCGTTAGTGTTGCAAAACCACTTTTTGCACTTGTGTTAGTGTTGCAAAACCATTTTCCACACTTGTGCTGGTGTTTAAAACCACTTTCCACACTTGAGCTTGTTTTGCAGAAACACTTTTCGTACTTGTGCTGGCATTGAAAACCACTTTTTGCACTTGTGTTAGTGTTGCAAAACCATTTGTCTCACTTGTGTTGCTGTTGCAAAACCACTTTTCGCACTTGTGCTGGCATGGAAAACGACTTTCCAGACTAGAGCTTGCATTGCAGAACCACTTTTCGCACTTGTGCTGGCGTTGAAAACCACTTTTTGCACTTGCGTTATTGTTGCAAAACCATTTGTCTCACTTGTGTTGGTGTTGCAAAACCACTTTTACACTTGTGTTTGTGTTGCAAAACCACTTTTCACACTTGTGTTAGTGTTGCAAAACCACTTTTTGCACTTGTCTTAGTGTTGAAAAACCACTTTTTGCACTTGTGTTAGTGTTGCAAAACGCCTTTTCGCACTTGTGTTGGTGCAGGAAACCACTTTTGCACTTGTATTAGTGTGGAAAAACCACTTTTCGCACTTGTGTTAGTGTTGAAAAACCACTTTTCGCACTTGTGTTAGTGTTGAAAAAACACTTTTCGCACTTGTGATAGTGTTGAAAAACCACTTTTCGCACTTGTGTTAGTGTTGAAAAACCACTTTTCGCACTTGTGTTGGTGCAGGAAACCACTTTTGCACTTGTATTAGTGTGGAAAAACCACTTTTCGCACTTGTGTTAGTGTTGAAAAAGCACTTTTCGCACTTGTGTTAGTGTTGAAAAACCACTTTTCGCACTTGTGTTAGTGTTGAAAAACCACTTTTCGCACTTGTGGTGGTGCAGGAAACCACTTTTGCACTTGTATTAGTGTGGAAAAAAACTTTTTGCACTTGTGATAGTGTTGAAAAACCACTTTTCGCACTTGTGTTAGTGTTGAAAAACCACATTTCGCACTTGTGTTGGTGCAGGAAACCACTTTTGCACTTGTATTATTGTGGAAAAAACCCTTTTTGCATTTGTGAAAGTGTTGAAAAACCACTTTTCACACTTGTGTTAGTGTTGAAAAACCACTTTTCGCACTTGTGTTAGTGTTGAAAAACCACTTTTCGCACTTGTGTTGGTGCAGGAAACCACTTTTGCACTTGTATTAGTGTGGCAAAAACACTTTTTGCACTTGTGATAGTGTTGAAAAACCACTTTTCGCACTTGTGTTAGTGTTGAAAAACCACTTTTCGCACTTGTGTTGGTGCAGGAAACCACTTTTGCACTTGTATTAGTGTGGAAAAACCACTTTTCGCACTTGTGTTAGTGTTGAAAAACCACTTTTCGCACTTGTGTTAGTGTTGAAAAACCACATTTTGCACTTGTGTTAGTGTTGAAAAACCACTTTTCGCACTTGTGTTGGTGCAGGAAACCACTTTTGCACTTGTATTAGTGTGGAAAAACCACTTTTCGCACTTGTGCTAGTGTTGAAAAACCACGTTTTGCACTTGTGTTAGTGTTGAAAAACCACTTTTCACACTTCTGTTAGTGTTGAAAAACCACTTTTCGCACTTGTGTTGGTGCAGGAAACCACTTTTGCACTTGTATTAGTGTGGAAAAACCATTTTCGCACTTGTGTTAGTGTTGAAAAACCACTTTTCGCACTTGTGTTAGTGTTGAAAAACCACTTTTTGCACTTGTGTTGGTGCAGGAAACCACTTTTGCACTTGTATTAGTGTGGAAAAAACACTTTTTGCACTTGTGATAGTGTTGACAAACCACTTTTCGCACTTGTGTTAGTGTTGAAAAACCACTTTTCGCACTTGTGTTGGTGCAGGCAACCAGTTTTGCACTTGTATTAGTGTGGAAAAACCACTTTTCGCACTTGTGTTAGTGTTGAAAAACCACTTTTCGCACTTGTGTTAGTGTTGAAAAAACACTTTTCGCACTTGTGATAGTGTTGAAAAACCACTTTTCGCACTTGTGTTGGTGTTGAAAAACCACTTTTCGCACTTGTGTTGGTGCAGGAAACCACTTTTGCACTTGTATTAGTGTGGAAAAACCACTTTTCGCACTTGTGTTAGTGTTGAAAAACCACTTTTCGCACTTGTGTTAGTGTTGAAAAACCACTTTTCGCACTTGTGTTAGTGTTGAAAAACCACTTTTTGCACTTGTGTTAGTGTTGAAAAACCACTTTTCGCACTTGTGTTGGTGCAGGAAACCACTTTTGCACTTGAATTAGTGTGGAAAAAACACTTTTTGCACTTGTGATAGTGTTGAAAAACCACTTTTCGCACTTGTGTTAGTGTTGAAAAACCACATTTCGCACTTGTGTTGGTGCAGGAAACCACTTTTGCACTTGTATTATTGTGGAAAAAACCCTTTTTGCATTTGTGATAGTGTTGAAAAACCACTTTTCGCACTTGTGTTAGTGTTGAAAAACCACTTTTCGCACTTGTGTTAGTGTTGAAAAACCACTTTTCGCACTTGTGTTGGTGCAGGAAACCACTTTTGCACTTGTATTAGTGTGGCAAAAACACTTTTTGCACTTGTGATAGTGTTGAAAAACCACTTTTCGCACTTGTGTTAGTGTTGAAAAACCACTTTTCGCACTTGTGTTGGTGCAGGAAACCACTTTTGCACTTGTATTAGTGTGGCAAAACCACTTTTTGCACTTGTGTTAGTGTTAAAAAACCACTTTTCGCACTTGTGTTAGTGTTGAAAAACCACTTTTCGCACTTGTGTTGGTGCAGGAAACCACTTTTGCACTTGTATTAGTGTGGAAAAACCACTTTTCGCACTTGTGCTAGTGTTGAAAAACCACTTTTTGCACTTGTGTTAGTGTTGAAAAACCACTTTTCGCACTTCTGTTAGTGTTGAAAAACCACTTTTCGCACTTGTGTTGGTGCAGGAAACCACTTTTGCACTTGTATTAGTTTGGAAAACCCACTTTTCGCACTTGTGTTAGTGTTGAAAAACCACTTTTCGCACTTGTGTTAGTGTTGAAAAACCACTTTTTACACTTGTGTTGGTGCAGGGATCCACTTTTGCACTTGTATTAGTGTGGAAAAAACACTTTTTGCACTTGTGATAGTGTTGAAAAACCACTTTTCGCACTTGTGTTAGTGTTGAAAAACCACTTTTCGCACTTGTGTTAGTGTTGAAAAAACACTTTTCGCACTTGTGATAGTGTTGAAAAACCACTTTTCGCACTTGTGTTAGTGTTGAAAAACCACTTTTCGCACTTGTGTTGGTGCAGGAAACCACTTTTGCACTTGTATTAGTGTGGAAAAACCACTTTTTGCACTTGTGTTAGTGTTGAACAACCACTTTTCGCACTTGTGTTGGTGCAGGAAACCACTTTTGCACTTGTATTAGTGTGGCAAAACCACTTTTCGTACTTGTGTTGGTGCAGGAAACCACTTTTGCACTTGTATTAGTGTGGGAAAAACACTTTTCGCACTTGTGTTAGTGTTGAAAAACCACTTTTGGCACTTGTGTCAGTGTTGAAAAACCACTTTTCGCACTTGTGTTGGTGCAGGAAACCACTTTTGCACTTGTATTAGTGTGGAAAAACCACTTTTCGCACTTGTGTTTGTGTTGAAAAACCACTTTTCGCACTTGTGTTAGTGTTGAAAAACCACTTTTCGCACTTGTGTTGGTGCAGGAAACCACTTTTGCACTTGTATTAGTGTGGAAAACCACTTTTGCACTTGTATTAGTGTGGAAAAAAGACTTTTTGCACTTGTGATAGTGTTGAAAAACCACTTTTCGCACTTGTGTTAGTGTTGAAAAACCACTTTTCGCACTTGTGTTAGTGTTGAAAAACCACTTTTCGCACTTGTGTTGGTGCAGGAAACCACTTTTGCACTTGTATTAGTGTGGCAAAAACACTTTTTGCACTTGTGATAGTGTTGAAAAACCACTTTTCGAACTTGTGTTAGTGTTGAAAAACCACTTTTCGCACTTGTGTTGGTGCAGGAAACCACTTTTGCACTTGTATTAGTGTGGAAAAACCACTTTTCGCACTTGTGTTAGTGTTGAAAAACCACTTTTCGCACTTGTGTTAGTGTTGAAAAACCACATTTCGCACTTGTGTTAGTGTTGAAAAACCACTTTTCGCACTTGTGTTGGTGCAGGAAACCACTTTTGCACTTGTATTAGTGTGGAAAAACCACTTTTCGCACTTGTGTTAGTGTTGAAAAACCACTTTTCGCACTTGTGTTAGTGTTGAAAAAACACTTTTCGCACTTGTGATAGTGTTGAAAAACCACTTTTCGCACTTGTGTTAGTGTTGAAAAACCACTTTTCGCACTTGTGTTAGTGTTGAAAAACCACTTTTCGCACTTGTGTTGGTGCAGGAAACCACTTTTGCACTTGTATTAGTGTGGAAAAACCACTTTTCGCACTTGTGTTAGTGTTGAAAAACCACTTTTCGCACTTGTGTTAGTGTTGAAAAACCACTTTTCGCACTTGTGTTAGTGTTGAAAAACCACTTTTCGCACTTGTGGTGGTGCAGGAAACCACTTTTGCACTTGTATTAGTGTGGAAAAACCACTTTTCGCACTTGTGTTAGTGTTGAAAAACCACTTTTCGCACTTGTGGTAGTGTTGAAAAACCACTTTTTGCACTTGTGTTGGTGCAGGAAACCACTTTTGCACTTGTATTAGTGTGGAAAAAACACTTTTTGCACTTGTGATAGTGTTGACAAACCACTTTTCGCACTTGTGTTAGTGTTGAAAAACCACTTTTCGCACTTGTGTTGGTGCAGGCAACCAGTTTTGCACTTGTATTAGTGTGGAAAAACCACTTTTCGCACTTGTGTTAGTGTTGAAAAACCACTTTTCGCACTTGTGTTAGTGTTGAAAAAACACTTTTCGCACTTGTGATAGTGTTGAAAAACCACTTTTCGCACTTGTGTTAGTGTTGAAAAACCACTTTTCGCACTTGTGTTGGTGCAGGAAACCACTTTTGCACTTGTATTAGTGTGGAAAAACCACTTTTCGCACTTGTGTTAGTGTTGAAAAACCACTTTTCGCACTTGTGTTAGTGTTGAAAAACCACTTTTCGCACTTGTGTTAGTGTTGAAAAACCACTTTTTGCACTTGTGTTAGTGTTGAAAAACCACTTTTCGCACTTGTGTTGGTGCAGGAAACCACTTTTGCACTTGTATTAGTGTGGAAAAAACACTTTTTGCACTTGTGATAGTGTTGAAAAACCACTTTTCGCACTTGTGTTAGTGTTGAAAAACCACATTTCGCACTTGTGTTGGTGCAGGAAACCACTTTTGCACTTGTATTATTGTGGAAAAAACCCTTTTTGCATTTGTGATAGTGTTGAAAAACCACTTTTCGCACTTGTGTTAGTGTTGAAAAACCACTTTTCGCACTTGTGTTAGTGTTGAAAAACCACTTTTCGCACTTGTGTTGGTGCAGGAAACCACTTTTGCACTTGTATTAGTGTGGCAAAAACACTTTTTGCACTTGTGATATTGTTGAAAAACCACTTTTCGCACTTGTGTTAGTGTTGAAAAACCACTTTTCGCACTTGTGTTGGTGCAGGAAACCACTTTTGCACTTGTATTAGTGTGGAAAAAACACTTTTTGCACTTGTGATAGTGTTGAAAAACCACTTTTCGCACTTGTGTTAGTGTTGAAAAACCACATTTCGCACTTGTGTTGGTGCAGGAAACCACTTTTGCACTTGTATTATTGTGGAAAAAACCCTTTTTGCATTTGTGAAAGTGTTGAAAAACCACTTTTCACACTTGTGTTAGTGTTGAAAAACCACTTTTCGCACTTGTGTTAGTGTTGAAAAACCACTTTTCGCACTTGTGTTGGTGCAGGAAACCACTTTTGCACTTGTATTAGTGTGGCAAAAACACTTTTTGCACTTGTGATAGTGTTGAAAAACCACTTTTCGCACTTGTGTTAGTGTTGAAAAACCACTTTTCGCACTTGTGTTGGTGCAGGAAACCACTTTTGCACTTGTATTAGTGTGGAAAAACCACTTTTCGCACTTGTGTTAGTGTTGAAAAACCACTTTTCGCACTTGTGTTAGTGTTGAAAAACCACATTTCGCACTTGTGTTAGTGTTGAAAAACCACTTTTCGCACTTGTGTTGGTGCAGGAAACCACTTTTGCACTTGTATTAGTGTGGAAAAACCACTTTTCGCACTTGTGCTAGTGTTGAAAAACCACGTTTTGCACTTGTGTTAGTGTTGAAAAACCACTTTTCACACTTCTGTTAGTGTTGAAAAACCACTTTTCGCACTTGTGTTGGTGCAGGAAACCACTTTTGCACTTGTATTAGTGTGGAAAAACCACTTTTCGCACTTGTGTTAGTGTTGAAAAACCACTTTTCGCACTTGTGTTAGTGTTGAAAAACCACTTTTTGCACTTGTGTTGGTGCAGGAAACCACTTTTGCACTTGTATTAGTGTGGAAAAAACACTTTTTGCACTTGTGATAGTGTTGACAAACCACTTTTCGCACTTGTGTTAGTGTTGAAAAACCACTTTTCGCACTTGTGTTGGTGCAGGCAACCAGTTTTGCACTTGTATTAGTGTGGAAAAACCACTTTTCGCACTTGTGTTAGTGTTGAAAAACCACTTTTCGCACTTGTGTTAGTGTTGAAAAAACACTTTTCGCACTTGTGATAGTGTTGAAAAACCACTTTTCGCACTTGTGTTGGTGTTGAAAAACCACTTTTCGCACTTGTGTTGGTGCAGGAAACCACTTTTGCACTTGTATTAGTGTGGAAAAACCACTTTTCGCACTTGTGTTAGTGTTGAAAAACCACTTTTCGCACTTGTGTTAGTGTTGAAAAACCACTTTTCGCACTTGTGTTAGTGTTGAAAAACCACTTTTTGCACTTGTGTTAGTGTTGAAAAACCACTTTTCGCACTTGTGTTGGTGCAGGAAACCACTTTTGCACTTGAATTAGTGTGGAAAAAACACTTTTTGCACTTGTGATAGTGTTGAAAAACCACTTTTCGCACTTGTGTTAGTGTTGAAAAACCACATTTCGCACTTGTGTTGGTGCAGGAAACCACTTTTGCACTTGTATTATTGTGGAAAAAACCCTTTTTGCATTTGTGATAGTGTTGAAAAACCACTTTTCGCACTTGTGTTAGTGTTGAAAAACCACTTTTCGCACTTGTGTTAGTGTTGAAAAACCACTTTTCGCACTTGTGTTGGTGCAGGAAAACCACTTTTGCACTTGTATTAGTGTGGCAAAAACACTTTTTGCACTTGTGATAGTGTTGAAAAACCACTTTTCGCACTTGTGTTAGTGTTGAAAAACCACTTTTCGCACTTGTGTTGGTGCAGGAAACCACTTTTGCACTTGTATTAGTGTGGCAAAACCACTTTTTGCACTTGTGTTAGTGTTAAAAAACCACTTTTCGCACTTGTGTTAGTGTTGAAAAACCACTTTTCGCACTTGTGTTGGTGCAGGAAACCACTTTTGCACTTGTATTAGTGTGGAAAAACCACTTTTCGCACTTGTGCTCGTGTTGAAAAACCACTTTTTGCACTTGTGTTAGTGTTGAAAAACCACTTTTCGCACTTCTGTTAGTGTTGAAAAACCACTTTTCGCACTTGTGTTGGTGCAGGAAACCACTTTTGCACTTGTATTAGTTTGGAAAAACCACTTTTCGCACTTGTGTTAGTGTTGAAAAACCACTTTTCGCACTTGTGTTAGTGTTGAAAAACCACTTTTTACACTTGTGTTGGTGCAGGGATCCACTTTTGCACTTGTATTAGTGTGGAAAAAACACTTTTTGCACTTGTGATAGTGTTGAAAAACCACTTTTCGCACTTGTGTTAGTGTTGAAAAACCACTTTTCGCACTTGTGTTGGTGCAGGAAACCACTTTTGCACTTGTATTAGTGTGGAAAAACCACTTTTCGCACTTGTGTTAGTGTTGAAAAACCACTTTTCGCACTTGTGTTAGTGTTGAAAAAACACTTTTCGCACTTGTGATAGTGTTGAAAAACCACTTTTCGCACTTGTGTTAGTGTTGAAAAACCACTTTTCGCACTTGTGTTGGTGCAGGAAACCACTTTTGCACTTGTATTAGTGTGGAAAAACCACTTTTTGCACTTGTGTTAGTGTTGAACAACCACTTTTCGCACTTGTGTTGGTGCAGGAAACCACTTTTGCACTTGTATTAGTGTGGCAAAACCACTTTTCGTACTTGTGTTGGTGCAGGAAACCACTTTTGCACTTGTATTAGTGTGGGAAAAACACTTTTCGCACTTGTGTTAGTGTTGAAAAACCACTTTTGGCACTTGTGTCAGTGTTGAAAAACCACTTTTCGCACTTGTGTTGGTGCAGGAAACCACTTTTGCACTTGTATTAGTGTGGAAAAACCACTTTTCGCACTTGTGTTTGTGTTGAAAAACCACTTTTCGCACTTGTGTTAGTGTTGAAAAACCACTTTTCGCACTTGTGTTGGTGCAGGAAACCACTTTTGCACTTGTATTAGTGTGGAAAACCACTTTTGCACTTGTATTAGTGTGGAAAAAAGACTTTTTGCACTTGTGATAGTGTTGAAAAACCACTTTTCGCACTTGTGTTAGTGTTGAAAAACCACTTTTCGCACTTGTGTTAGTGTTGAAAAACCACTTTTCGCACTTGTGTTGGTGCAGGAAACCACTTTTGCACTTGTATTAGTGTGGCAAAAACACTTTTTGCACTTGTGATAGTGTTGAAAAACCACTTTTCGAACTTGTGTTAGTGTTGAAAAACCACTTTTCGCACTTGTGTTGGTGCAGGAAACCACTTTTGCACTTGTATTAGTGTGGAAAAACCACTTTTCGCACTTGTGTTAGTGTTGAAAAACCACTTTTCGCACTTGTGTTAGTGTTGAAAAACCACATTTCGCACTTGTGTTAGTGTTGAAAAACCACTTTTCGCACTTGTGTTGGTGCAGGAAACCACTTTTGCACTTGTATTAGTGTGGAAAAACCACTTTTCGCACTTGTGTTAGTGTTGAAAAACCACTTTTCGCACTTGTGTTAGTGTTGAAAAAACACTTTTCACACTTGTGATAGTGTTGAAAAACCACTTTTCGCACTTGTGTTAGTGTTGAAAAACCACTTTTCGCACTTGTGTTAGTGTTGAAAAACCACTTTTCGCACTTGTGTTGGTGCAGGAAACCACTTTTGCACTTGTATTAGTGTGGAAAAACCACTTTTCGCACTTGTGTTAGTGTTGAAAAACCACTTTTCGCACTTGTGTTAGTGTTGAAAAACCACTTTTCGCACTTGTGTTAGTGTTGAAAAACCACTTTTCGCACTTGTGGTGGTGCAGGAAACCACTTTTGCACTTGTATTAGTGTGGAAAAACCACTTTTCGCACTTGTGTTAGTGTTGAAAAACCACTTTTCGCACTTGTGGTAGTGTTGAAAAACCACTTTTTGCACTTGTGTTGGTGCAGGAAACCACTTTTGCACTTGTATTAGTGTGGAAAAAACACTTTTTGCACTTGTGATAGTGTTGACAAACCACTTTTCGCACTTGTGTTAGTGTTGAAAAACCACTTTTCGCACTTGTGTTGGTGCAGGCAACCAGTTTTGCACTTGTATTAGTGTGGAAAAACCACTTTTCGCACTTGTGTTAGTGTTGAAAAACCACTTTTCGCACTTGTGTTAGTGTTGAAAAAACACTTTTCGCACTTGTGATAGTGTTGAAAAACCACTTTTCGCACTTGTGTTAGTGTTGAAAAACCACTTTTCGCACTTGTGTTGGTGCAGGAAACCACTTTTGCACTTGTATTAGTGTGGAAAAACCACTTTTCGCACTTGTGTTAGTGTTGAAAAACCACTTTTCGCACTTGTGTTAGTGTTGAAAAACCACTTTTCGCACTTGTGTTAGTGTTGAAAAACCACTTTTTGCACTTGTGTTAGTGTTGAAAAACCACTTTTCGCACTTGTGTTGGTGCAGGAAACCACTTTTGCACTTGTATTAGTGTGGAAAAAACACTTTTTGCACTTGTGATAGTGTTGAAAAACCACTTTTCGCACTTGTGTTAGTGTTGAAAAACCACATTTCGCACTTGTGTTGGTGCAGGAAACCACTTTTGCACTTGTATTATTGTGGAAAAGACCCTTTTTGCATTTGTGATAGTGTTGAAAAACCACTTTTCGCACTTGTGTTAGTGTTGAAAAACCACTTTTCGCACTTGTGTTAGTGTTGAAAAACCACTTTTCGCACTTGTGTTGGTGCAGGAAACCACTTTTGCACTTGTATTAGTGTGGCAAAAACACTTTTTGCACTTGTGATATTGTTGAAAAACCACTTTTCGCACTTGTGTTAGTGTTGAAAAACCACTTTTCGCACTTGTGTTGGTGCAGGAAACCACTTTTGCACTTGTATTAGTGTGGCAAAACCACTTTTTGCACTTGTGTTAGTGTTAAAAAACCACTTTTCGCACTTGTGTTAGTGTTGAAAAACCACTTTTCGCACTTGTGTTGGTGCAGGAAACCACTTTTCGCACTTCTGTTAGTGTTGAAAAACCACTTTTCGCACTTGTGTTGGTGCAGGAAACCACTTTTGCACTTGTATTAGTGTGGAAAAACCACTTTTCGCACTTGTGTTAGTGTTGAAAAACCACTTTTCGCACTTGTGTTAGTGTTGAAAAAACACTTTTCGCACTTGTGATAGTGTTGAAAAACCACTTTTCGCACTTGTGTTAGTGTTGAAAAACCACTTTTCGCACTTGTGTTGGTGCAGGAAACCACTTTTGCACTTGTATTAGTGTGGAAAAACCACTTTTCGCACTTGTGTTAGTGTTGAAAAACCACTTTTCGCACTTGTGTTAGTGTTGAAAAACCACTTTTCGCACTTGTGTTAGTGTTGAAAAACCACTTTTCGCACTTGTGGTGGTGCAGGAAACCACTTTTGCACTTGTATTAGTGTGGAAAAAACACTTTTTGCACTTGTGATAGTGTTGAAAAACCACTTTTCGCACTTGTGTTAGTGTTGAAAAACCACATTTCGCACTTGTGTTGGTGCAGGAAACCACTTTTGCACTTGTATTATTGTGGAAAAAACCCTTTTTGCATTTGTGAAAGTGTTGAAAAACCACTTTTCGCACTTGTGTTAGTGTTGAAAAACCACTTTTCGCACTTGTGTTAGTGTTGAAAAACCACTTTTCGCACTTGTGTTGGTGCAGGAAACCACTTTTGCACTTGTATTAGTGTGGCAAAAACACTTTTTGCACTTGTGATAGTGTTGAAAAACCACTTTTGCACTTGTGTTATTGTTGCAAAAAACACTTTCGGCACTCATAGTGGCGTTGAAAACCACTTATCGCACTTGTGTTAGTGTTGCAAAACCACTTTCGCACTTGTGTTAGTGTTGCAAAACGACTATTCGCACTTGTGTTAGTGTTGCAAAATGACTTTTCGCACTTGTGTTAGTGTTGCAAAACCACTTATCGTACTTGTGCTGGCGTTGAAAACCACTTTTTGCACTTGTGTTAGTATTGCAAAACCATTTGTCTCACTTGTGTTGCTGTTGCAAAACCACTTTTCGCACTTGTGCTGGCATTGAAAACCACTTTCCAGACTAGAGCTTGTGTTGCAGAACCACTTTTCTCACTTGTGCTGGCATTGAAAACCACTTTTTGCACTTGCGTTAATGTTGCAAAACCACTTTCCACACTTGTGCTGGCGTTGAAAACCACTTTTTGCACTTGTGTTAGTGTTGCAAAACCATTTGTCTCACTTGTGTTGCTGTTGCAAAACCACTTTTCGCACTTGTGCTGGCATTGAAAACGACTTTCCAGACTAGAGCTTGCGTTGCAGAACCTCTTTTCTCACTTGTGCTGGCATTGAAAACCACTTTTTGCACTTGTGTTAGTGTTGGAAAACCACTTTCCACACTTATGCTGGCATTGAAAACCACTTTTCACACATGTACTAGTATTGCAAAACCACTTTCTGCACTTGTGCTGGCGTTGAAAACCACGTTTTGCACATCTGCTAGTGTTGAAAAGCACTTTTTGCACTTGTGTTAGTGTTGCAAAACCACTTTAGACACTTGTGCTGGCATTGAAAACCACTTTCGACACTTGTGTTAGTGTTGCAAACCATTTTCTGCACTCGTGCTGGTGTTGTAAACCACTTTTTGCACTTGTGTTAGTGTTGCAAAACGACTTTTCACACTTGTGTTAGTGTTGCGAATCCACTTTTCACACTTGTGTTAGTGTTGAAAACCACAATTCGCATTTGTCTTAGTGTTGCAAAACCACTTTTCACACTTGTGTTCGTGTTGCAATACCACTTTTCGCACTTGTGCAAGTGTTGAAAACCACAAATCGCAATTGGGTTTGTGTTGCAAAACCTCTTATCGCACTTGTGTTAGTGTTGCAAAACCACTTTTTGCACTTGTGTTAGTGTTGCAAAACCATTTGTCTCACTTGTGTTGGTGTTGCAAAACCACTTTTTGCACTTGTGCTGGTGTTTAAAACCACTTTCCACACTTGAGCTAGTGTTGCAGAATGACTTTCTGCACTTGTGCTGGCGTTGAAAACCACTTTTTGCACTTGTGTTATTGTTGCAAAACCATTTGTCTCACTTGTGTTGGTGTTGCAAAACCACTTTTACACTTGCGTTTGTGTTGCAAAACCACTTTTCGCACTTGTGTTAGTGTTGCAAAACCACTTTTTGCACTTGTGTTAGTGTTGCAAAACCATTTTCCACACTTGTGCTGGTGTTTAAAACCACTTTCCACACTTGAGCTTGTTTTGCAGAAACACTTTTCGTACTTGTGCTGGCATTGAAAACCACTTTTTGCACTTGTGTTAGTGTTGCAAAACCATTTGTCTCACTTGTGTTGCTGTTGCAAAACCACTTTTCGCACTTGTGCTGGCATGGAAAACGACTTTCCAGACTAGAGCTTGCATTGCAGAACCACTTTTCGCACTTGTGCTGGCGTTGAAAACCACTTTTTGCACTTGCGTTATTGTTGCAAAACCATTTGTCTCACTTGTGTTGGTGTTGCAAAACCACTTTTACACTTGTGTTTGTGTTGCAAAACCACTTTTCACACTTGTGTTAGTGTTGCAAAACCACTTTTTGCACTTGTCTTAGTGTTGAAAAACCACTTTTTGCACTTGTGTTAGTGTTGCAAAACGCCTTTTCGCACTTGTGTTGGTGCAGGAAACCACTTTTGCACTTGTATTAGTGTGGAAAAACCACTTTTCGCACTTGTGTTAGTGTTGAAAAACCACTTTTCGCACTTGTGTTAGTGTTGAAAAAACACTTTTCGCACTTGTGATAGTGTTGAAAAACCACTTTTCGCACTTGTGTTAGTGTTGAAAAACCACTTTTCGCACTTGTGTTGGTGCAGGAAACCACTTTTGCACTTGTATTAGTGTGGAAAAACCACTTTTCGCACTTGTGTTAGTGTTGAAAAACCACTTTTCGCACTTGTGTTAGTGTTGAAAAACCACTTTTCGCACTTGTGTTAGTGTTGAAAAACCACTTTTCGCACTTGTGGTGGTGCAGGAAACCACTTTTGCACTTGTATTAGTGTGGAAAAAACACTTTTTGCACTTGTGATAGTGTTGAAAAGCACTTTTCGCACTTGTGTTAGAGTTGAAAAACCACATTTCGCACTTGTGTTGGTGCAGGAAACCACTTTTGCACTTGTATTATTGTGGAAAAAACCCTTTTTGCATTTGTGAAAGTGTTGAAAAACCACTTTTCACACTTGTGTTAGTGTTGAAAAACCACTTTTCGCACTTGTGTTAGTGTTGAAAAACCACTTTTCGCACTTGTGTTGGTGCAGGAAACCACTTTTGCACTTGTATTAGTGTGGCAAAAACACTTTTTGCACTTGTGATAGTGTTGAAAAACCACTTTTCGCACTTGTGTTAGTGTTGAAAAACCACTTTTCGCACTTGTGTTGGTGCAGGAAACCACTTTTGCACTTGTATTAGTGTGGAAAAACCACTTTTCGCACTTGTGTTAGTGTTGAAAAACCACTTTTCGCACTTGTGTTAGTGTTGAAAAACCACATTTCGCACTTGTGTTAGTGTTGAAAAACCACTTTTCGCACTTGTGTTGGTGCAGGAAACCACTTTTGCACTTGTATTAGTGTGGAAAAACCACTTTTCGCACTTGTGCTAGTGTTGAAAAACCACGTTTTGCACTTGTGTTAGTGTTGAAAAACCACTTTTCGCACTTCTGTTAGTGTTGAAAAACCACTTTTCGCACTTGTGTTGGTGCAGGAAACCACTTTTGCACTTGTATTAGTGTGGAAAAACCACTTTTCGCACTTGTGTTAGTGTTGAAAAACCACTTTTCGCACTTGTGTTAGTGTTGAAAAACCACTTTTTGCACTTGTGTTGGTGCAGGAAACCACTTTTGCACTTGTATTAGTGTGGAAAAAACACTTTTTGCACTTGTGATAGTGTTGACAAACCACTTTTCGCACTTGTGTTAGTGTTGAAAAACCACTTTTCGCACTTGTGTTGGTGCAGGCAACCAGTTTTGCACTTGTATTAGTGTGGAAAAACCACTTTTCGCACTTGTGTTAGTGTTGAAAAACCACTTTTCGCACTTGTGTTAGTGTTGAAAAAACACTTTTCGCACTTGTGATAGTGTTGAAAAACCACTTTTCGCACTTGTGTTGGTGTTGAAAAACCACTTTTCGCACTTGTGTTGGTGCAGGAAACCACTTTTGCACTTGTATTAGTGTGGAAAAACCACTTTTCGCACTTGTGTTAGTGTTGAAAAACCACTTTTCGCACTTGTGTTAGTGTTGAAAAACCACTTTTCGCACTTGTGTTAGTGTTGAAAAACCACTTTTTGCACTTGTGTTAGTGTTGAAAAACCACTTTTCGCACTTGTGTTGGTGCAGGAAACCACTTTTGCACTTGTATTAGTGTGGAAAAAACACTTTTTGCACTTGTGATAGTGTTGAAAAACCACTTTTCGCACTTGTGTTAGTGTTGAAAAACCACATTTCGCACTTGTGTTGGTGCAGGAAACCACTTTTGCACTTGTATTATTGTGGAAAAAACCCTTTTTGCATTTGTGATAGTGTTGAAAAACCACTTTTCGCACTTGTGTTAGTGTTGAAAAACCACTTTTCGCACTTGTGTTAGTGTTGAAAAACCACTTTTCGCACTTGTGTTGGTGCAGGAAACCACTTTTGCACTTGTATTAGTGTGGCAAAAACACTTTTTGCACTTGTGATAGTGTTGAAAAACCACTTTTCGCACTTGTGTTAGTGTTGAAAAACCACTTTTCGCACTTGTGTTGGTGCAGGAAACCACTTTTGCACTTGTATTAGTGTGGCAAAACCACTTTTTGCACTTGTGTTAGTGTTAAAAAACCACTTTTCGCACTTGTGTTAGTGTTGCAAAACCACTTTTCGCACTTGTGTTGGTGCAGGAAACCACTTTTGCACTTGTATTAG
>NC_136269.1:132871695-133164195 GCF_964187855.1 Myxine glutinosa
GTGTTGAAAAACCACTTTTCGCACTTGTGTTAGTGTTGAATAAACCACATTTCGCACTTGTGTTAGTGTTGAAAAACCACTTTTCGCACTTGTGTTAGTGTTGAAAAACCACTTTTCGCACTTGTGTTGGTGCAGGAAACCACTTTTGCACTTGTATTAGTGTGGAAAAAACCACTTTTCGCACTTGTGTTAGTGTTGAAAAACCACTTTTCGCACTTGTGTTAGTGTTGAAAAACCACATTTCACACTTGTGTTAGTGTTGAAAAACCACTTTTCGCACTTGTGTTCGTGCAGGAAACCACTTTTGCACTTGTATTAGTGTGGAAAAACCACTTTTCGCACTTGTGTTAGTGTTGAAAAACCACTTTTCGCACATGTGTTAGTGTTGAAAAACCACTTTTCGCACTTGTGTTGGTGCAGGAAACCACTTTTGCACTTGTATTAGTGTGGAAAAACCACTTTTGCACTTGTATTAGTGTGGAAAAACCACTTTTCGCACTTGTGTTAGTGTTGAAAAACCACTTTTCGCACTTGTGTTAGTGTTGAAAAACCACATTTCGCACTTGTGTTAGTGTTGAAAAACCACTTTTCGCACTTGTGTTGGTGCAGGAAACCACTTTTGCACTTGTATTAGTGTGAAAAAACCACTTTTCGCACTTGTGTTAGTGTTGAAAAACCACTTTTTGCACTTGTGTTAGTGCAGGAAACCACTTTTGCACTTGTATTAGTGTGGAAAAAACACTTTTTGCACTTGTGATAGTGTTGAAAACCACTTTTCGCACTTGTGTTAGTGTTGAAAAACCACTTTTCGCACTTGTGTTGGTGCAGGAAACCAGTTTTGCACTTGTATTAGTGTGGAAAAACCACTTTTCGCACTTGTGTTAGTGTTGAAAAAACACTTTTCGCACTGGTGATAGTGTTGAAAAACCACTTTTCGCACTTGTGTTGGTGCAGGAAACCACTTTTGCACTTGTATTAGTGTGGAAAAACCACTTTTGCACTTGTATTAGTGTGGAAAAACCACTTTTCGCACTTGTGTTAGTGTTGAAAAACCACTTTTCGCACTTGTGTTAGTGTTGAAAAACCACATTTCGCACTTGTGTTAGTGTTGAAAAACCACTTTTCGCACTTGTGTTAGTGTTGAAAAACCACTTTTCGCACTTGTGTTGGTGCAGGAAACCACTTTTGCACTTGTATTAGTGTGGAAAAACCACTTTTTGCACTTGTGTTAGTGTTGAAAAACCACTTTTCGCACTTGTGTTAGTGTTGAAAAACCACTTTTCGCACTTGTGTTAGTGTTGAAAAAACACTTTTCGCACTGGTGATAGTGTTGAAAAACCACTTTTCGCACTTGTGTTAGTGTTGAAAAAACCACTTTTCGCACTTGTGTTAGTGTTGAAAAACCATTTTCGCACTTGTGTTAGTGTTGAAAAAACACTTTTCGCACTGGTGATAGTGTTGAAAAACCACTTTTCGCACTTGTGTTAGTGTTGAAAAACCACTTTTATCGCACTCGTGTTGGTGCAGGAAACCACTTTTGCACTTGTATTAGTGTGGAAAAACCACTTTTCGCACTTGTGTTAGTGTTGAAAACCACTTTTCGCACTTGTGTTAGTGTTGAAAAACCACTTTTCGCACTTGTGATAGTGTTGAAAAACCACTTTTCGCACTTGTGTTAGTGCAGGAAACCACTTTTGCACTTGTATTAGTGTGGAAAAACCACTTTTTGCACTTGTGATAGTGTTGAAAACCACTTTTCGCACTTGTGTTAGTGTTGAAAAACCACTTTTCGCACTTGTGTTAGTGTTGAAAAACCACATTTCGCACTTGTGTTAGTGTTGAAAAACCACTTTTCGCACTTGTGTTAGTGTTGAAAAACCACTTTTCGCACTTGTGTTGGTGCAGGAAACCACTTTTGCACTTGTATTAGTGTGGAAAAACCACTTTTCGCACTTGTGTTAGTGTTGAAAAACCACTTTTCGCACTTGTGTTAGTGTTGAAAAACCACATTTCACACTTGTGTTAGTGTTGAAAAACCACTTTTTCGCACTTGTGTTCGTGCAGGAAACCACTTTTGCACTTGTATTAGTGTGGAAAAACCACTTTTCGCACTTGTGATAGTGTTGAAAACCACTTTTCGCACTTGTGTTAGTGTTGAAAAACCACTTTTCGCACTTGTGTTAGTGTTGAAAAACCACATTTCGCACTTGTGTTAGTGTTGAAAAACCACTTTTCGCACTTGTGTTAGTGTTGAAAAACCACTTTTCGCACTTGTGTTGGTGCAGGAAACCACTTTTGCACTTGTATTAGTGTGGAAAAACCACTTTTCGCACTTGTGTTAGTGTTGAAAAACCACTTTTCGCACTTGTGTTAGTGTTGAAAAACCACATTTCACACTTGTGTTAGTGTTGAAAAACCACTTTTCGCACTTGTGTTCGTGCAGGAAACCACTTTTGCACTTGTATTAGTGTGGAAAAACCACTTTTCGCACTTGTGTTAGTGTTGAAAAACCACTTTTCGCACTTGTGTTAGTGTTGAAAAACCACTTTTCGCACTTGTGTTGGTGCAGGAAACCACTTTTGCACTTGTATTAGTGTGGAAAAACCACTTTTGCACTTGTATTAGTGTGGAAAAAACCACTTTTCGCACTTGTGTTAGTGTTGAAAAACCACTTTTCGCACTTGTGTTAGTGTTGAAAAACCACATTTCGCACTTGTGTTAGTGTTGAAAAACCACTTTTCGCACTTGTGTTGGTGCAGGAAACCACTTTTGCACTTGTATTAGTGTGAAAAACCACTTTTCGCACTTGTGTTAGTGTTGAAAAACCACTTTTTGCACTTGTGTTAGTGCAGGAAACACTTTTGCACTTGTATTAGTGTGGAAAAACCACTTTTTGCACTTGTGATAGTGTTGAAAACCACTTTTCGCACTTGTGTTAGTGTTGAAAAACCACTTTTCGCACTTGTGTTGGTGCAGGAAACCAGTTTTGCACTTGTATTAGTGTTGAAAAACCACATTTCGCACTTGTGTTAGTGTTGAAAAACCACTTTTCGCACTTGTGTTGGTGCAGGAAACCACTTTTGCACTTGTATTAGTGTGAAAAACCACTTTTCGCACTTGTGTTAGTGTTGAAAAACCACTTTTTGCACTTGTGTTAGTGCAGGCAACCACTTTTGCACTTGTATTAGTGTGGAAAAAACACTTTTTGCACTTGTGATAGCTGTTGAAAAACCACTTTTCGCACTTGTGTTAGTGTTGAAAAACCACTTTTCGCACTTGTGTTGGTGCAGGAAACCAGTTTTGCACTTGTATTAGTGTGGAAAAACCACTTTTCGCACTTGTGTTAGTGTTGAAAAAACACTTTTCGCACTGGTGATAGTGTTGAAAAACCACTTTTCGCACTTGTGTTGGTGCAGGAAACCACTTTTGCACTTGTATTAGTGTGGAAAAACCACTTTTGCACTTGTATTAGTGTGGAAAAACCACTTTTCGCACTTGTGTTAGTGTTGAAAAACCACTTTTCGCACTTGTGTTAGTGTTGAAAAACCACATTTCGCACTTGTGTTAGTGTTGAAAAACCACTTTTTGCACTTGTGTTAGTGTTGAAAAACCACTTTTCGCACTTGTGTTGGTGCAGGAAACCACTTTTGCACTTGTATTAGTGTGGAAAAAACCACTTTTCGCACTTGTGTTAGTGTTGAAAAACCACTTTTCGCACTTGTGTTAGTGTTGAAAAACCACTTTTCGCACTTGTGTTAGTGTTGAAAAAACACTTTTCGCACGGGTGATAGTGTTGAAAAACCACTTTTCGCACTTGTGTTAAGTGTTGAAAAACCACTTTTCGCACTTGTGTTAGTGTTGAAAAACCATTTTCGCACTTGTGTTAGTGTTGAAAAAACACTTTTCGCACTGGTGATAGTGTTGAAAAACCACTTTTCGCACTTGTGTTAGTGTTGAAAAACCACTTTTCGCACTCGTGTTGGTGCAGGAAACCACTTTTGCACTTGTATTAGTGTGGAAAAACCACTTTTCGCACTTGTGTTAGTGTTGAAAAACCACTTTTCACACTTGTGTTAGTGTTGAAAAACCACTTTTCGCACTTGTGATAGTGTTGAAAAACCACTTTTCGCACTTGTGTTAGTGTTGAAAAACCACTTTTGCACTTGTATTATTGTGGAAAAAACCCTTTTTGCATTTGTGATAGTGTTGAAAAACCACTTTTCGCACGTGTGTTAGTGTTGAAAAACCACTTTTCGCACTTGTGTTGGTGCAGGAAACCACTTTTGCACTTGTATTAGTGTGGAAAAACCACTTTTCGCACTTGTGTTATTGTTGAAAAACCACTTTTCGCACTTGTGTTAGTGTTGAAAAACCACATTTCACACTTGTGTTAGTGTTGAAAAACCACTTTTCGCACTTGTGTTGGTGCAGGAAACCACTTTTGCACTTGTATTAGTGTGGAAAACCACTTTTCGCACTTGTGTTAGTGTTGAAAAACCACTTTTCGCACTTGTGTTAGTGTTGAAAAACCACTTTTTGCACTTGTGTTAGTGCAGGAAACCACTTTTGCACTTGTATTAGTGTGGAAAAAACACTTTTTGCACTTGTGATAGTGTTGAAAAACCACTTTTCGCACTTGTGTTAGTGTTGAAAAACCACTTTTCGCACTTGTGTTGGTGCAGGAAACCAGTTTTGCACTTGTATTAGTGTGGAAAAACCACTTTTCGCACTTGTGTTAGTGTTGAAAAAACACTTTTCGCACTGGTGATAGTGTTGAAAAACCACTTTTCGCACTTGTGTTGGTGCAGGAAACCACTTTTGCACTTGTATTAGTGTGGAAAAACCACTTTTGCACTTGTATTAGTGTGGAAAAACCACTTTTCGCACTTGTGTTAGTGTTGAAAAACCACTTTTCGCACTTGTGTTAGTGTTGAAAAACCACATTTCGCACTTGTGTTAGTGTTGAAAAACCACTTTTCGCACTTGTGTTAGTGTTGAAAAACCACATTTCGCACTTGTGTTAGTGTTGAAAAACCACTTTTCGCACTTGTGTTAGTGTTGAAAAACCACTTTTCGCACTTGTGTTGGTGCAGGAAACCACTTTTGCACTTGTATTAGTGTGGAAAAACCACTTTTCGCACTTGTGTTAGTGTTGAAAAACCACTTTTCGCACTTGTGTTAGTGTTGAAAAACCACATTTCACACTTGTGTTAGTGTTGAAAAACCACTTTTCGCACTTGTGTTCGTGCAGGAAACCACTTTTGCACTTGTATTAGTGTGGAAAAACCACTTTTCGCACTTGTGTTAGTGTTGAAAAACCACTTTTCGCACATGTGTTAGTGTTGAAAAACCACTTTTCGCACTTGTGTTGGTGCAGGAAACCACTTTTGCACTTGTATTAGTGTGGAAAAACCACTTTTGCACTTGTATTAGTGTGGAAAAACCACTTTTTGCACTTGTGTTAGTGTTGAAAAACCACTTTTCGCACTTGTGTTAGTGTTGAAAAACCACATTTCGCACTTGTGTTAGTGTTGAAAAACCACTTTTCGCACTTGTGTTGGTGCAGGAAACCACTTTTGCACTTGTATTAGTGTGAAAAACCACTTTTCGCACTTGTGTTAGTGTTGAAAAACCACTTTTTGCACTTGTGTTAGTGCAGGAAACCACTTTTGCACTTGTATTAGTGTGGAAAAAACACTTTTTGCACTTGTGATAGTGTTGAAAACCACTTTTCGCACTTGTGTTAGTGTTGAAAAACCACTTTTCGCACTTGTGTTGGTGCAGGAAACCAGTTTTGCACTTGTATTAGTGTGGAAAAACCACTTTTCGCACTTGTGTTAGTGTTGAAAAAACACTTTTCGCACTGGTGATAGTGTTGAAAAACCACTTTTCGCACTTGTGTTGGTGCAGGAAACCACTTTTGCACTTGTATTAGTGTGGAAAAACCACTTTTGCACTTGTATTAGTGTGGAAAAACCACTTTTCGCACTTGTGTTAGTGTTGAAAAACCACTTTTCGCACTTGTGTTAGTGTTGAAAAACCACATTTCGCACTTGTGTTAGTGTTGAAAAACCACTTTTCGCACTTGTGTTAGTGTTGAAAAACCACTTTTCGCACTTGTGTTGGTGCAGGAAACCACTTTTGCACTTGTATTAGTGTGGAAAAACCACTTTTTGCACTTGTGTTAGTGTTGAAAAACCACTTTTCGCACTTGTGTTAGTGTTGAAAAACCACTTTTCGCACTTGTGTTAGTGTTGAAAAAACACTTTTCGCACTGGTGATAGTGTTGAAAAACCACTTTTCGCACTTGTGTTAGTGTTGAAAAACCACTTTTCGCACTTGTGTTAGTGTTGAAAAACCATTTTCGCACTTGTGTTAGTGTTGAAAAAACACTTTTCGCACTGGTGATAGTGTTGAAAAACCACTTTTCGCACTTGTGTTAGTGTTGAAAAACCACTTTTCGCACTCGTGTTGGTGCAGGAAACCACTTTTGCACTTGTATTAGTGTGGAAAAACCACTTTTCGCACTTGTGTTAGTGTTGAAAAACCACTTTTCGCACTTGTGTTAGTGTTGAAAAACCACTTTTCGCACTTGTGATAGTGTTGAAAAACCACTTTTCGCACTTGTGTTAGTGTTGAAAAACCACTTTTGCACTTGTATTATTGTGGAAAAAACCCTTTTTGCATTTGTGATAGTGTTGAAAAACCACTTTTCGCACGTGTGTTAGTGATGAAAAACCACTTTTCGCACTTGTGTTGGTGCAGGAAACCACTTTTGCACTTGTATTAGTGTGGAAAAACCACTTTTCGCACTTGTGTTATTGTTGAAAAACCACTTTTCGCACTTGTGTTAGTGTTGAAAAACCACATTTCACACTTGTGTTAGTGTTGAAAAACCACTTTTCGCACTTGTGTTGGTGCAGGAAACCACTTTTGCACTTGTATTAGTGTGGAAAAACCACTTTTCGCACTTGTGTTGGTGCAGGAAACCACTTTTGCACTTGTATTAGTGTGGAAAAAACACTTTTTGCACTTGTGATAGTGTTGAAAAACCACTTTTCGCACTTGTGTTAGTGTTGAAAAACCACTTTTCGCACTTGTGTTGGTGCAGGAAACCAGTTTTGCACTTGTATTATTGTGGAAAAACCACTTTTCGCACTTGTGTTAGTGTTGAAAAACCACTTTTCGCACTTGTGTTAGTGTTGAAAAAACACTTTTCGCACTTCTGATAGTGTTGAAAAACCACTTTTCGCACTTGTGTTAGTGTTGAAAAACCACTTTTCGCACTCGTGTTGGTGCAGGAAACCACTTTTGCACTTGTATTATTGTGGAAAACCACTTTTCGCACTTGTGTTAGTGTTGAAAAACCACTTTTCGCACTTGTGTTAGTGTTGAAAAACCACTTTTCGCACTTGTGTTAGTGTTGAAAAACCACTTTTCGCACTTGTGTTAGTGTTGAAAAACCACTTTTCGCACTTGTGTTGGTGCAGGAAACCACTTTTGCACTTGTATTAGTGTGGAAAAAACAATTTTTGCACTTGTGATAGTGTTGAAAAACCACTTTTCGCACTTGTGTTAGTGTTGAAAAACCACATTTCGCACTTGTGTTGGTGCAGGAAACCACTTTTGCACTTGTATTATTGTGGAAAAAACCCTTTTTGCATTTGTGATAGTGTTGAAAAACCACTTTTCGCACTTGTGTTAGTGTTGAAAAACCACTTTTCGCACTTGTGTTGGTGCAGGAAACCACTTTTGCACTTGTATTAGTGTGGAAAAACCACTTTTCGCACTTGTGTTAGTGTTGAAAAACCACTTTTCGCACTTGTGTTAGTGTTGAAAAACCACATTTCACACTTGTGTTAGTGTTGAAAAACCACTTTTCGCACTTGTGTTGGTGCAGGAAACCACTTTTGCACTTGTATTAGTGTGGAAAAACCACTTTTCGCACTTGTGTTAGTGTTGAAAAACCACTTTTCGCACTTGTGTTAGTGTTGAAAAACCACTTTTCGCACTTGTGTTGGTGCAGGAAACCACTTTTGCACTTGTATTAGTGTGGAAAAACCACTTTTCGCACTTGTGTTATTGTTGAAAAACCACTTTTCGCACTTGTGTTAGTGTTGAAAAACCACATTTCACACTTGTGTTAGTGTTGAAAAACCACTTTTCGCACTTGTGTTGGTGCAGGAAACCACTTTTGCACTTGTATTAGTGTGGAAAACCACTTTTCGCACTTGTGTTAGTGTTGAAAAACCACTTTTCGCACTTGTGTTAGTGTTGAAAAACCACTTTTTGCACTTGTGTTAGTGCAGGAAACCACTTTTGCACTTGTATTAGTGTGGAAAAAACACTTTTTGCACTTGTGATAGTGTTGAAAAACCACTTTTCGCACTTGTGTTAGTGTTGAAAAACCACTTTTCGCACTTGTGTTGGTGCAGGAAACCAGTTTTGCACTTGTATTAGTGTGGAAAAACCACTTTTCGCACTTGTGTTAGTGTTGAAAAAACACTTTTCGCACTGGTGATAGTGTTGAAAAACCACTTTTCGCACTTGTGTTGGTGCAGGAAACCACTTTTGCACTTGTATTAGTGTGGAAAAACCACTTTTGCACTTGTATTAGTGTGGAAAAACCACTTTTCGCACTTGTGTTAGTGTTGAAAAACCACTTTTCGCACTTGTGTTAGTGTTGAAAAACCACATTTCGCACTTGTGTTAGTGTTGAAAAACCACTTTTCGCACTTGTGTTAGTGTTGAAAAACCACATTTCGCACTTGTGTTAGTGTTGAAAAACCACTTTTCGCACTTGTGTTAGTGTTGAAAAACCACTTTTCGCACTTGTGTTGGTGCAGGAAACCACTTTTGCACTTGTATTAGTGTGGAAAAACCACTTTTCGCACTTGTGTTAGTGTTGAAAAACCACTTTTCGCACTTGTGTTAGTGTTGAAAAACCACATTTCACACTTGTGTTAGTGTTGAAAAACCACTTTTCGCACTTGTGTTCGTGCAGGAAACCACTTTTGCACTTGTATTAGTGTGGAAAAACCACTTTTCGCACTTGTGTTAGTGTTGAAAAACCACTTTTCGCACATGTGTTAGTGTTGAAAAACCACTTTTCGCACTTGTGTTGGTGCAGGAAACCACTTTTGCACTTGTATTAGTGTGGAAAAACCACTTTTGCACTTGTATTAGTGTGGAAAAACCACTTTTTGCACTTGTGTTAGTGTTGAAAAACCACTTTTCGCACTTGTGTTAGTGTTGAAAAACCACATTTCGCACTTGTGTTAGTGTTGAAAAACCACTTTTCGCACTTGTGTTGGTGCAGGAAACCACTTTTGCACTTGTATTAGTGTGAAAAACCACTTTTCGCACTTGTGTTAGTGTTGAAAAACCACTTTTTGCACTTGTGTTAGTGCAGGAAACCACTTTTGCACTTGTATTAGTGTGGAAAAAACACTTTTTGCACTTGTGATAGTGTTGAAAACCACTTTTCGCACTTGTGTTAGTGTTGAAAAACCACTTTTCGCACTTGTGTTGGTGCAGGAAACCAGTTTTGCACTTGTATTAGTGTGGAAAAACCACTTTTCGCACTTGTGTTAGTGTTGAAAAAACACTTTTCGCACTGGTGATAGTGTTGAAAAACCACTTTTCGCACTTGTGTTGGTGCAGGAAACCACTTTTGCACTTGTATTAGTGTGGAAAAACCACTTTTGCACTTGTATTAGTGTGGAAAAACCACTTTTCGCACTTGTGTTAGTGTTGAAAAACCACTTTTCGCACTTGTGTTAGTGTTGAAAAACCACATTTCGCACTTGTGTTAGTGTTGAAAAACCACTTTTCGCACTTGTGTTAGTGTTGAAAAACCACTTTTCGCACTTGTGTTGGTGCAGGAAACCACTTTTGCACTTGTATTAGTGTGGAAAAACCACTTTTTGCACTTGTGTTAGTGTTGAAAAACCACTTTTCGCACTTGTGTTAGTGTTGAAAAACCACTTTTCGCACTTGTGTTAGTGTTGAAAAAACACTTTTCGCACTGGTGATAGTGTTGAAAAACCACTTTTCGCACTTGTGTTAGTGTTGAAAAACCACTTTTCGCACTTGTGTTAGTGTTGAAAAACCATTTTCGCACTTGTGTTAGTGTTGAAAAAACACTTTTCGCACTGGTGATAGTGTTGAAAAACCACTTTTCGCACTTGTGTTAGTGTTGAAAAACCACTTTTCGCACTCGTGTTGGTGCAGGAAACCACTTTTGCACTTGTATTAGTGTGGAAAAACCACTTTTCGCACTTGTGTTAGTGTTGAAAAACCACTTTTCGCACTTGTGTTAGTGTTGAAAAACCACTTTTCGCACTTGTGATAGTGTTGAAAAACCACTTTTCGCACTTGTGTTAGTGTTGAAAAACCACTTTTGCACTTGTATTATTGTGGAAAAAACCCTTTTTGCATTTGTGATAGTGTTGAAAAACCACTTTTCGCACGTGTGTTAGTGATGAAAAACCACTTTTCGCACTTGTGTTGGTGCAGGAAACCACTTTTGCACTTGTATTAGTGTGGAAAAACCACTTTTCGCACTTGTGTTATTGTTGAAAAACCACTTTTCGCACTTGTGTTAGTGTTGAAAAACCACATTTCACACTTGTGTTAGTGTTGAAAAACCACTTTTCGCACTTGTGTTGGTGCAGGAAACCACTTTTGCACTTGTATTAGTGTGGAAAAACCACTTTTCGCACTTGTGTTGGTGCAGGAAACCACTTTTGCACTTGTATTAGTGTGGAAAAAACACTTTTTGCACTTGTGATAGTGTTGAAAAACCACTTTTCGCACTTGTGTTAGTGTTGAAAAACCACTTTTCGCACTTGTGTTGGTGCAGGAAACCAGTTTTGCACTTGTATTATTGTGGAAAAACCACTTTTCGCACTTGTGTTAGTGTTGAAAAACCACTTTTCGCACTTGTGTTAGTGTTGAAAAAACACTTTTCGCACTTCTGATAGTGTTGAAAAACCACTTTTCGCACTTGTGTTAGTGTTGAAAAACCACTTTTCGCACTCGTGTTGGTGCAGGAAACCACTTTTGCACTTGTATTATTGTGGAAAACCACTTTTCGCACTTGTGTTAGTGTTGAAAAACCACTTTTCGCACTTGTGTTAGTGTTGAAAAACCACTTTTCGCACTTGTGTTAGTGTTGAAAAACCACTTTTCGCACTTGTGTTAGTGTTGAAAAACCACTTTTCGCACTTGTGTTGGTGCAGGAAACCACTTTTGCACTTGTATTAGTGTGGAAAAAACAATTTTTGCACTTGTGATAGTGTTGAAAAACCACTTTTCGCACTTGTGTTAGTGTTGAAAAACCACATTTCGCACTTGTGTTGGTGCAGGAAACCACTTTTGCACTTGTATTATTGTGGAAAAAACCCTTTTTGCATTTGTGATAGTGTTGAAAAACCACTTTTCGCACTTGTGTTAGTGTTGAAAAACCACTTTTCGCACTTGTGTTGGTGCAGGAAACCACTTTTGCACTTGTATTAGTGTGGAAAAACCACTTTTCGCACTTGTGTTAGTGTTGAAAAACCACTTTTCGCACTTGTGTTAGTGTTGAAAAACCACATTTCACACTTGTGTTAGTGTTGAAAAACCACTTTTCGCACTTGTGTTGGTGCAGGAAACCACTTTTGCACTTGTATTAGTGTGGAAAAACCACTTTTCGCACTTGTGTTAGTGTTGAAAAACCACTTTTCGCACTTGTGTTAGTGTTGAAAAACCACTTTTCGCACTTGTGTTGGTGCAGGAAACCACTTTTGCACTTGTATTAGTGTGGAAAAACCACTTTTGCACTTGTATTAGTGTGGAAAAACCACTTTTCGCACTTGTGTTAGTGTTGAAAAACCACTTTTCGCACTTGTGTTAGTGTTGAAAAACCACATTTCGCACTTGTGTTAGTGTTGAAAAACCACTTTTCGCACTTGTGTTGGTGCAGGAAACCACTTTTGCACTTGTATTAGTGTGGAAAAACCACTTTTCGCACTTGTGTTAGTGTTGAAAAACCACTTTTCGCACTTGTGTTAGTGTTGAAAAACCACTTTTTGCAGTTGTGTTAGTGCAGGAAACCACTTTTGCACTTGTATTAGTGTGGAAAAAACACTTTTTGCACTTGTGATAGTGTTGAAAAACCACTTTTCGCACTTGTGTTAGTGTTGAAAAACCACTTTTCGCACTTGTGTTGGTGCAGGAAACCACTTTTGCACTTGTTTTAGTGTGGAAAAACCACTTTTGCACTTGTATTAGTGTGGAAAAACCACTTTTCGCACTTGTGTTAGTGTTGAAAAACCACTTTTCGCACTTGTGTTAGTGTTGAAAAACCACATTTCGCACTTGTATTAGTGCGGAAAAACCACTTTTCGCACTTGTGTTAGTGTTGAAAAACCACTTTTCGCACTTGTGTTAGTGTTGAAAAACCACTTTTCGCACTTGTGTTAGTGTTGAAAAATCACTTTTCGCACTTGTGTTAGTGTTGAAAAACCACTTTTCGCACTCGTGTTGGTGCAGGAAACCACTTTTGCACTTGTATTAGTGTGGGAAAACCACTTTTCGCACTTGTGTTAGTGTTGAAAAACCACTTTTCGCACTTGTGTTAGTGTTGAAAAACCACTTTTCGCACTTGTGTTAGTGTTGAAAAACCACTTTTCGCACTTGTGTTGGTGCAGGAAACCACTTTTGCACTTGTATTAGTGTGGAGAAACCACTTTTCGCACTTGTGTTAGTTTTGAAAAACCACTTTTCGCACTTGTGTTAGTGTTGAAAAACCACTTTTCGCACTTGTGATAGTGTTGAAAAACCACTTTTCGCACTTGTGTTAGTGTTGAAAAACCACTTTTCGCACTTGTGTTGGTGCAGGAAACCACTTTTGCACTTGTATTAGTGTGGAAAAACCACTTTTCGCACTTGTGTTAGTGTTGAAAAACCACTTTTCGCACTTGTGTTAGTGTTGAAAAACCACTTTTCGCACTTGTGAGTAGGTGATAAATGTTGCTTCTGGGACACCTCCGTTTAACATGGGAAATCCCTATCTAATGTCATTTACCCCCCTGTCTTTAAAAAAATCATAAACACCTCTATTTCTCCCTCTATGAACCTATAATCCTTCTCGCCTTATGAACCTATAATCCTTCTCACCTTATGAACCTATAATCCTTCTCACCTTTTGAACCTATGATTTTCTTCCTTTATGAACCTATAATCCTTCTAGCCTTATGAACCTATGATCTTTCTCACTTACATGTAATTTTTACCCTATTCCCCCCACTAGCCCCTTAATGTAGTTCCTTAGACCACTCTACTAATGAGCCTATAAATATATTATCTCTTTCTAACTTTTTTAAGAGTTCCATTCTCCTATATAACTCATCCCCATCAAGTATATTTATAAAGTATACAGGTTCCTTAACCTTTTGTTGTGAAAGTATAAAGTGGTATGTTTCACGGAGGGTTCTTGTTTGACCTCCTCCTCTCCCACATACCATTTTAAAATTATAATATTTATTATCCGATTGATAACCATTAAAGTTCTCACTCCACTCTAATATATTTTTCTTCCCGCCCTCCATTACCCCACTTAACAAATGAATACGTTTATCCGTCTTGAGAACCTTCTGACCAGTGATTCTCTCAACCTCTTGAATCTGATATTTTTCACATTCGTTATGTTTTCCATTTATATACCAAGGTTGATTACACCTCCACTCTTTAGTCTGGTTGATACTTGGTTCTATCATTTATATAATAGTTAAAAAGGTGGCGGTAGCCCGTTAAAATCCCTAACCCCCCTTTTTAACTTATCACTTATATATATATCTTATCACTTATATATCTTATCACATATATCTTATCACTTATATCTTATCACTTATATATCTTATCATTTATATACTTATATAACCATAAGGGAGACTATCAATTCCATTTTCTAAAATAAACCTCTTATCATCAAAAGCCCCCAATGCTTTCTTATTCACCTCTTCTGAATATAATTGATGTTTATAACTTCTTATTCCATTAATCTTTCTAAACTCTTCTTTCTTTGTTGTTAAACAGTTATAATAATCCTTAAAGTTTATTGTTTCTTTAATGACATTTTTCTTTACACCTTTTAACTTCTTATCAGTCTTTTCAACGTTATTCACAATGTATTTATAAGCATAAGCCTTCGACCTCAATCCCACAAATTCACTCATAACATTTCCTCCCAATTCATCCTTGAACTTTCCAATCACCTTTTTATTTTTAGAAGAGAACAACTCACTCTCTGGACTGTAATTACTTGTATCATAGATATTAATGTCCTTTTTCATGTCTGAATAAACATCATCAGTATTAATTTTCAAAATAAAACTATCAGTATCCATATACAACAATGACACATTATCCTTATACTTTGATTTTAGATTAATATAAAAGTAATCATACATTAATGACTTTGACAAGTCAAGAATTGATGTTCCAATGTAAATAGGTTTGTCCATTTCAATACTCTCTTTAACCAAATGGATCGCACAAAAGTTCTCAGTAAAGACCTCAGCTCTAGTAAAACTCGGTCTATTAATTAATTTTGATGCTTGTTCCCAAGATGTTGCTAGTCTGATATTTTGTCTTTTCCTCACATTCTCCATGGTCTTACCAAAGACCGCATTATTCATCAATTTATAAAAGTCTTTCTCAAAATCTGTTTTTGACTCTGTTCTTCTTTGTGTATTAAAATCAATGTACCCCTTTAACCAATGACTTTGATTGAACTTTAGAACCCTGTGGATCTTCTCTACTCTTAGACCTTTTGATAAATATTGTCGCAAATTTCTTTGGTGTAGTACATAATTTTTCTTGTTATATAATGTAGTAAGTAATTTTTCTGTTGATTCACCTATATCAAACGATCGTTGATAATCACTCAACCATTCTTTCTTTGGACTTTCTTTCTCACAAGCAAATGGAAGATCTTTATG
Organism: Myxine glutinosa; assembly: GCF_964187855.1. NCBI lineage: Eukaryota > Metazoa > Chordata > Myxini > Myxiniformes > Myxinidae > Myxine > Myxine glutinosa. The sequence continues at coordinate 132,886,683 of NC_136269.1, forward strand.
TTTGATATGAAGTTCTTCAGGATATTTTAAATCGACCTCAAAATAATAACCAACCTTTGAATCATCCAATTCTTTTTGTGTAGAGATACATACATCTTGTAAAACCTTTGTGTAGTCTTTTTCCTTTACCCATCTTAGTTTCCCATAAGGAAGAGCTTGAGACATTGCCCAGCCATACAAGTTGTTTGCGTCATAGTACATCAAGTAAGAACTCTCTTTCGTTGAATCATAATTTGGAAGATATTTGTTATTTGCTTTTGCGTATCTGCTCGAGCATACTTGTGAAATTCCACCTCTTTTTGCCTTTTCAATCATCAAAAGCATATCGACATCGGTTATCAAATCCAAATCTTGTTTTGTCATTTTCAACATCGCACTCCAAGCCAATCCAGGTGCTGTGTAGTAGTGAGCAGGATCCAATCCATATCCAGTGCGACAAACAGATCTAAAGGCTTCAAATACATCAGCCAATAAAAGCACATCAGTTTTGAGATACAAATCGTGATACTCACCAAGATTCTTGATGTTATATTTTTCCCAAACATTTTGTGCGTGTACATAATCTTTATCAGATATATGACTGTTGTTTAATTTGTTATCGAAATTTTCTTTTAAAGGAAGTTGTGTTTCATTGAATCTCTCAAATGAGTCCATATAGTCATAGGGGTAAATTCCCTTTTGTGTTAGAAAATCTTTATCTGAAAAATACTCTGAAAGACATGGAAACTCTTTTAGATTTTGAACCAAGTTAGCCAATGGACTTGCCATGAATTTAAATGTATCAAGAAATCTGATATGAGTAATAGGAGATGTGTGAATTGTTTTTGTGAATGAAATGTATTTCTGATCTGTGTTAGGAATTGCTGAAATGTGTCCAGATGTCTTTGAAAGTTCATTAATAAATAGATGTGTATCATAATGAGCATTGTTATGAAGAAAGACAGGAATGAAAGAGGGGAGTTGATAATTAATATTACAACTTTGATGAGCTGGACCTCTATATTTACCAGTGAGATGACAATGATCTCTAACCTTTAGACCTTCACCAATTTTTTCCTCACAAATATGACAAACATTGTTTTTTCTAAATTCCCTTTTCTGTTCACTCGTCAAGGACATTGGTTTATTAGTTTCTCTCATTATCTTGGTTAATCGGACACAGTCTTTTTCTAGTCGTTTCACAAACTCCTCTGGGGTATTTGAGCCTCTATACTCCTCTAACTTGTTATATTTATCACCAACGGATGATTTGATATAATAACAAAAACCGCAAGGAGTATGTTTTTGATATTTATTTGTGTATGAATCTTTTGGATCTGGAGAAGCAGTATCTATTTTTTCTAGAATACTTTCAAAATCAGCATATATAACAAATGGATGTTTGATCTTTTTCTTTTCATCTTTGAATGTGATATTTGAGCCTTCTTTAGGCATATTGATTACCGTTGATTTATGTTCACCACAATAATTTGAATGTTTATCTAATCTTTCTTGTGTATGGAAGAAGTTAAGACAACGCAAACAAATATATATTTTATTTGTTCTTTTACATACTTGTGGTTTTATTAATTTAGCAATATCTTTAATGTATGTATAATGTGAATTTTCCTCTGAATTAAAATATAGAAGATTAATATGAGTTTGTTTACAATTGTCAGAAAGCTTTAAAACCTGAATGCTGTTTGTTTCTGTTAGACCATAAACATTAACTGATAAATTATTTATCTTTTCAAATTTAGGAATATCATTTAAAGCCATCGGAAACTTTAGATCTTTCGTATTTAATGTATTCTCATATTTTTTATAATGAGATACTCTTTCATCATGAAAATGTGGAGGATGTATGTGTGCTAGAATAGACCAGAGAAAACATTTATTGTCTTTATTTTTGATATTGATAACTGCTTTTCTATTTTTGATAACACTGGGTAAATCAATGTAGGAAGAAGCTTTTAGAGGATCTGATTTAAGAATATGAATGTCTATGTAAATAATTTTTCCTATATTGAATCCACTTCCTACGATTGAATTATCCACATCTTGCTCTTGTTTAATAAGTTCATTATAGACTCCTGATGTTTTAAAATCTTGATATGAAGATATAAAGTGTGGCTCAGTTCTCATGTATGGTGTATCTATAACTCCTTCGTCCTTTGTCATTTCTAATTTTACTCCCATATAAAATTTAAGTGGTTTCATTTCTTTTAGTGTTTTTTCAATCAACGTTTGAACAGCAGGTTTAACTATTTCTACAGCATCAACTATAGACTCTGGTTCAGGAGGTTTGAAGTTAAAGACTCTTATTTTAATATGTTCTTTGAATGCGCCATCAGAGTTTTTAGTTGTGATAAAATTTGATAAATGTAGAATTGTTTTAAGATGTATTTCGAAGCCTTTCTTGAGGATATTTTTATTACATGCAGAACAGTGTTTTGTTTCCTTCTGAATAGGAGATAGTAGGTGAAGTAGATTAAATGTGTGTTTGTTAGTTTTAAGGTGTCTTTTGTATTGTTTATATTCTTGTTCACAAACATCGCAATACGTTGCTTTGATCATATTTATTTATATAGTAAAATTATACTTAAAACAAAGTGCCTTTTTTAGAGGCTTTTTAAAAGATGAAACTGTGCTTAAAGTAAACACCTTTGAGCTTTTCAACTCGTTTTATGTATATAACTTTACTTAAAGTAAAACACCTTTGAGTTTTTCAACTCGTTTTATGTATATAACTTTACTTAAAGTAAAATACCTTTGAGCTTTTCAACTCGTTTTATGTATATAACTTTACTTAAAGTAAAACACCTTTGAGCTTTTCAACTCGTTTTATGTATATAACTTTACTTAAAGTAAAACACCTTTGAGCTTTTCAACTCGTTTTATGTATATAACTTTACTTAAAGTAAAACACCTTTGAGCTTTTCAACTCGTTTTATGTATATAACTTTACTTAAAGTAAAACACCTTTGAGCTTTTCAACTCGTTTTATGTATATAACTTTACTTAAAGTAAAACACCTTTGAGCTTTTCAACTCGTTTTATGTATATAACTTTACTTAAAGTAAAACACCTTTGAGCTTTTCAACTCGTTTTATGTATATAACTTTACTTAAAGTAAAACACCTTTGAGCTTTTCAACACGTTTTATGTATATAACTTTACTTAAAGTAAAGCGTCTATGTATTAGCCAGAAAGTTTAGATACTCTAGTTCATCAATTTCAATTTCACTATCTGAGTCATCAATAAAGCTACTCTCATAACTATCATTTGAACACAAACTATTAGTATCATAACTATCTTCAGATCCTAGACTCTCAGTATAATAACTCTCAGAGTATTGACTGTTAATATCACTCATTTACATACCATTAAACTTCCATCAATATCTATATATTTTCTTTCATTAGAACTAATAACCACAATATTTTTTACATTAAATGTTATTTTCAAATAATCTCTAATAATCAGAGTACGGAATGATAGTTCACCACTAATATTCATATTATTAATTTCACCCACATCTTTGGGTCTATTAAAGAATATACAAATGTTTCCTCTAGAATCGTTGATGGTCTTATCATTCATTTTCAAAGCTTCTTTATCAATGACCTTTTCAAGCTTTGAGTAAATTGTTAGTAGTAGTGGAGAAACTTTTGTCAAATTTACTTTAATAGAGTTATTAATTAACATAGCTTGTCCCGTAAATTTAATAAAAGGACACATGTTATTCTCCATTATGGGTTTAATCCAAAAATTTCCATATTTATCTTTGTTCAATTTAACATCTTTGACATATTTTTCTATATCTTCCACCGAAGTAGAGATTGATTGAAATTTGTCTTTTGTGTTTTGAAACATTGTATTTATTAGCTAATAAATTTGCGTTTAGTTTAAGTAAAGTTATATACATAAAACAAAGCCTCTAAAAAAGACACTTTGTTTTAAGTATAATTTTACTTTATAAATATGATAAATTCTGAAGGATATTTAGAATTTCCAGACTCTCCATATGATAAATTAGAGAATTGTCCGGCTTGTGGTAGAGTGGGGCTTAATACAGAATCAGAAGCATATAAACAATGTATTTTCTGTGATTATCTTCTAATTAATGATAATAAAAAATATAGAAAAATATATAACTCTTTTAAATTAGAACCAAAAATGAATTACTTTACAAGATTAATAAGAGAGATGAATGTTAAGTATTATGGTGATAATACACCATTTCTTACAAGGGAAGAGACTATTTGTATTGAGGAAATGTATAAGGGTTTAATGATATTTATTATTCAAAATAATTTTAATGGAAATGTTAATACAAGATACTATATAAACAAAATAATGGATTATTTTGAAATTAAACCTGAACTCAGGATAAAATATAGAGTTTCTCAAAAAACTCAAAAAAAGTTAGATGACTTGTTTTCCAAATATATAAATGAATGATTTTTTACCTGTTTGGGAAAATAAGATAAAATTTAATAACCATAAAAATCTTCCAAATTCATTGAGATGTCTAATAGTCGGTTCAAGCGGATGTGGAAAAACCTGTTTACTTTTAAAGATGCTCCTTAGTCCTAATTTTTTAGATTATGATAATTTAATAATTTTTACAAAGTCAAGTTTTCAACCTGAGTATCAACTACTCTCACAGGGTTTTAATGCGGGTCTTAAAAAGGAAGACATTATCGGTTTATTTAAACTTCAAAACAAACTAAATGATTATAATATTGATGATATAATACAATTATTTTGTGATACACAGAAATCAAAATCAAAACCAAAACCCATAACTTGTATTCTCAGTGATAATACGGATGATATACCTTCACCTCAAGATTTAGATAAATCAAAAAAGAACCTCGTTATCTTTGATGATTGTGTTAATGAGAGAAACCAAACAGTAATGGATAGCTACTATACAAGAGGGAGACATTCTTCTTGTAATTGTATTTATCTTAGTCAGTCATATTTTCAACTCCCTCGGCGCTCAATAAGAAACAATGCTAATACTTTTATTTTATTTAAGTTAAATTCAATAGATACAAATAATTTTTGGAGAGATAATTGTTCTACATTACGTAGTAAGAAGGAATTTGAAAATAATATGAAACACACGATTGGAAAATATAAATATATTGTTGTGAAACAAGATGAGATACTAAATGATATTTTTCAATAAATAAATACAGAAAATGAATACCGAAGAAAGAGTAAGAAAGTTTAAAGAACATCAAGAGTTGGTTTCAAAAGTTGTAAAGCAACAGGAAGACATAAAGAAGAAAAGGAGACAGAAACTAACTGGTGAAGAAGCCTTTGAAAGAAAACAAGAGAAATTTTTTAAACCACTTTTAAAAACTCAACAAACGATTTCACCTACAGTTCCCACGGTAGAATTTACTCCAAAAAAATTTCAAATGCTCAAAGATTTTAGTCAAATGACAGAGCAAGAACTTGGAGAATTAGAATATGATGATGAAGGATTATTTCGGCATCTTGAGAAGGTAAATAAACTTTCCAATTATATTGTAGAAGCTCTTCAAAACAATGAATATTTGAAGGGTTCAAAAACCAGAGCAGGTCTCATTCCAACAGAAAAACCAGCACAGTTCCATCTTGTGAAAGAAAAGTTATTGATATTTAATGATAAATTGGTGTTCTTAAGTTCTGACCAACCAAATGTTGAATTAACCCCAAGATTAATGTTTCTTCTAACAAAAGATGGACATTCTAATTCACCTTATTTTGATGAACCGCTTAATATGGAAAGAGAGGAAGATAGAGAGTATATTGAGTTGCTAAACGCACTTGATTATGGAGTTTCTGTTGCTGGTAAAAGTAAGAAGAATGAGAAGGAGAAACATATTATTGATGCTTTAAGTAAGCTTGGTTCGGGTGTTAGTTTTCTTCCAAATGACCCATCACAATTAGTTAATAGGTTATTATTGTTGTTAGGTAGTAAGAAGGCTGGAAACAACAATTGTTTTAATGAAGCATCCGCCATTTTAGATCAGTTGATGAATATGAAAATAATTAATAAATGTCAATACAAAGATATTTTATTAGATATTAAATAAGATGAGAAGCACAATTCTTAGTTTTAATTTCACAACGAGTGATTACACAGCTTCATTCCCTTACCCACTACAACTTGACCCCAAAAAAGAATATGAGGCTTCTTTGTTGTCAATGGAGACTTACAATACCCTTTTTAATATCACAGAGAAAAACAACAAGTTTAGTTATAATCCAGGAAGTGGATATAAAACTATAACCGTTTCACCCGGTGCTTACGAGATTTCTCAAATATCTTCAGAAGTCTCTCACCTTATGAAAGAAAAAGGTGATGAACCAAAAAATATTGTAATAGATATTCAAAAACACACTTCAAAATCAACTATTAAACTTAAAAATAATTATAAAGTTGATTTCACCATTGAAAAATCGTTTAGAGAGCTATTGGGTTTCTCTTCAAAAAAGATTGAAACTAACGGAACGTTTTACAGTGATAATGTCATTCAAATATCCTCTGGTATAAATTCAGTATTAATTCATTGTGATTTGATTGATGGTGCTTATAACAATGGAATAAGAACAAATACAATATTTTCATTCAGCGCATACTCAACCCCGATTGGTTATAAATTTAATATGGAACCAAAAAATCTTGTCTATTTACCTGTGTCAGGAAAAACCATATACAGAGTAAATTTTAGGATAACCGATCAAGATAATCGTATGATATCCTTTAATGATGAAATTATATCCATCAGAATTCACCTACGTGAAGTTTTTCAACAAATAAATAATGGTTATTGTGAGAAAACACGAGTTGGGAAAATATAAAATAATTACAGGGGATGGGATGTTCCTTTCACCATACTATAAGGGTGAAGGTATGTTTCTTGGGAGAGGATACTATAAACCAAAGAGACAACGGGGTGTGGGACATCAATTTAGAAATAAAGGAGATGGGATAATTGATACTCTAATGGGTATTGGTTCAACCATCCTTAAACATAAAGACCTAATTGGTTCAACTGCTTCAGCCGTGGGCTCAGTTGCGGGTGCTATAAAGAGTATAAAAGATGCTCAAAAGGAGTCTCATAAATTACAAGCAATCAAAGAAATTAAAATAGGTAAAACTCAACTATCTTCACAAGAACGACAAAAAATCATTAAAATACTTGGGTCAGGGTTTCAACGATTTTAATGCTATATAAATACAAGTATGGAAGCGATTGATAGTATCTATGATTTGGATGATACGATTATCATTTCAAACTCTACTAAAAAGGAAGACTATTTTAAGGTAAATGCTATAACAGGAACAGACTGGAATTCAAACGGAACAAAAAGTTTTGAAATAAATAATCAACAAACTTACTTGAATATAGCTGATAGTTTCTTGCTGTGTAAATTTAAATTCACTAAGGCTGCGAATAATACTAATGCTACACTCGTAAATGATTTCTTCTGGAAAATGTTTGATAGTGTCCGCCTGTATATTGGAACACAAGAGGTTGAAGCGGTTGATTATGTCTCTGCTATATCTGAAATGATGAAATTTACACTATATTCGTTTAGTGATAGAATGGGTAAGGGAGCTGTTGAAGGTTTTATTCCTGATATGTCAACGGGAACAAATGCTGACCCTGGTTATAGTCAAAGGAAGTCAATGTATAATGATGATACAAAAGCAGAGAATAGTTTTACGGTAGCAGTACCTCTGAAAGGTATATTTGGATTTTGTGATTATGATAAAGTTTTGTATGGGCTTAAAATTAGATTTCAACTACAAAGGAATGATAATGTAAATAGGTTGCTTTTTGGGGATGAAAATGCTTTTGGAGAAAATAATAAATTTGTTATTAATGATTTGTGTTGGTATATCAGTGAATATACTCCTAATCTTAAAACGGAAGAGATGTTAAATAGAAGACTTAACTCAAAGAAACCGCTAAATGTATCATACCTTAAAAGAAGATGTCAACACGTTAAACTGGAACACACTACCTACACTTGGAATTTGGGTGTTCTTGAAGGAAAGCCACGATACCTATGGCTCATTTTTAAGAAACCAGATGGAGAGGACGGTACTAATAAGAATAATGCCCTGAGTGATAATGCTAAGGTGAAACAACTTCGGGTTTCTCTTGATGGGACATTTTATCCGCGAGATAGATTGGAAATTGATTGGGAAAAAAATGATTATGCGGAAGCCTACAAGTCTTACCAAAAGGTGTGTGAAAGCAACGGTAATAATGAACCTATTTTGGATATGGTTGCGTTTCAAAAACTTTATACAATCTACACAATTGACCTGAGTTCTCAAAAGGAAACTATAAAGTCTAATAGAGTGGATACTTCTCTATACATTGAAAGAGGAGAGAATGAAGAAGTTGATGCTTATTGTTTGCTTTTGGAGGAAACAGAATTACAGATTAATACAGATAATGGTGTTATGATTAATATCACATAGGTTTTTTCTCATAAATAAATGGTAGGGGTATATGTTAATCAAATCAATCTTGATAAATTAACATCTTGTATTCAAAATCAAAAGCCTTGTATTATTAATGTTAATACATTTCAAAGAAAAGGAGCAGTAAGAATTGATGTTTTACTCACAAGAGAGCAGGTGAAAACACTAAATGATGCTGGATCACTTAAAATTAAAATGACAAAACCTATGTTAAAGAAATATTCAATAGACGAGTCAAGAGGAGGATTTCTCCCATTTCTAATTCCTTTATTTGCTGGTTTAAGTGCGGCGGGAGCATTGACTGGTGGTATTTCAGCAGCGATAAAAACTGCGAACGAAAGGAAGGCACAACTAAAAGCTCAAAAAGAATTGGAAAGACATAACAAGGAGTTGGAGAAACAAATTAGTGGAAGTGGTGTAATTGTAGATTTTGCTCAAAAACTTGAAAGTCTACCTGATAAAGCTAGATTGTTAGTTGGAGATATGCTTTCCTCTATCGCTCAAGCGGGTGTTAAACTAACTAAACAGGGTAATGGATTGTATCTTTCTCATAAATAAATGGATAAATGGTTTAAACAATTTGGAAAGAATACAACGTCAAATATAGAACTAGCTAAGTATTGTAAAACACTAAAAATTGATAATGTGGTTATTTGTATGAGAGATGAATTAATACATATAAATAAGAATACAAAGAATATTATTATGAATTTAGACACACAGAATGGTTCTCATTGGGTTTGTATTCATAATAGTCAGGATAAATATTATTTTGATAGTTATGGTATGCCACCACCTGTTGAAGTAATACAATTCTTACAGAATGGTCTTTATCAAACATTTCAAGTTCAAGAAATTAATTCTAAATGTTGTGGTCAATTATGTTTATATGTATTGTTTCAACTCAACAATAATGAAAATTTTTATGATATCATTTTTAATCTAATATAAATGACTTATGTTGGAAAAGATGGTTCTATCTTTGGAAAATCCTCTCAGGATATTGATTTATCAAATTATTATACAAAGGCACAGGCTGAACGACAAAAATATAGTGTAAGTAAAAATATTAATATGAAGAATACTTATAAATTAATCAATTATCCAAACCCTACAGATGCGAATGACTTAATTAGATTAAGTGATTTATCACAATATATATTTTTAAAGAAAACAGCACGTTTTGTTAAACAAGTAAAATTTACAACCACAACACCTGGTTATACTGACCATACACCTTTCCTCATTGAATTTAACTACCTGCTTAAAATTGAATTTTATAAAGAAGGACATTTAGTTAATATGCGAATTAATAAATGGGGGTATGATATGCCTGATTTAGGGTATAATTGGTCTTTTTCAATAAACATAGAAGACCTACATGATTTAAATCAGTCTCGTAAAGAAGAATATTATCCACTTGGTGAAGATAAGGATTTATGTGGAAGTACAATTAGTAAACAACAAATACGTGATTTTAAGAAAAGAAAAATATATGATAGTATAGCGATGGTTTGCATGACAAAGAAGGAAGGTAATGAGATAAGGATAGAAAGCCGAGGAATACAAACCGATTTGGTAGTGGGAAGATGGGGTGGTATTACCTGTCATAATATTAATCTCACATATATTTCTGATACATAAATGGTAGGAAGAAGACTACAAGAGAATTATAATTTTTGTATTCAAGGATACCTACAAGAAAAGGGTGCTCGGTATTACATACCTTATGATTTGGAGCATATACATGGGAATTTTGTCATTAAAAACTGGCCTTATACTGATATTGTTAAACCCACAAATAGAGACTTGTTTAAAATATTAAATAAAAATGAACTTCTCAAAGTTATGAAATATAAAACTCTTTTAGAAATCGTCAACAAATCTTATTGGTATCCTATTATGAGAAAAATAATTATAGATACAAGAATATCTCAAAATCCAGATGAGTATATGTATAATATTCTTTGGGGTTCAAACTCAAGGGTAGCAAGGGATGAGGAAGGAGTTGAAGAAGAGAAGGAGGAAAGAGAGAAAAAGGAGAAGGAGGAAAGGGAGAAAAAGGAGATGGAGGAAAGGGAGAAAAAGGAGAAGGAGGAGAGGGAGAAAAAGGAGAAGGATGAAAGGGAGAAAAAGGAGAAGGAGGAGAAGGAGAAGGAGGAGAGGGAGGAAAGAGAGAGGGTGGAAAAATATAAAAATATGACCATTCCTGAGATTAATGAAAGATTGAAGGTATTACGGCAAATAAATAAATCTCAACGCACTGAAGAGGAAAATAAAGAATTAATGACTCTTCCGAACTTATTGGTTTTTAAATTTGCTATAATGAATTCAGAGCGCAGATATACAACATATAGTTGATGATGTTGGTGTTATTGACTTTAGTTAGTTTTATTTGTAAATAAATGGAGGAGAGAGTGAAGCCATTTCTAAGGATTCTTTATGTTTTAAAAATCAAGATAGAAATGTATATGTTGAAAACCAAAAAGGTTTTGGCACTATGTAGAACTTTTTCTCATAAATAAATATGAGTTATTGTCTCAAATGTAAAAAGAAAACTAAATCTAAAAATATCTCTTATGTTAAAGCTAAAAATAATAGAGTTTATCAAAAAGGAATATGTCAAGTGTGTGGCTCTAAAAAGTGTCAATTCATCTCTCCTAAAAGTGGAGGAGACATACAAAAGTTTTTGTCAGGTAGCAAATTTACAACAACTGGAATTCCAGGAGATTACACCTTCCAGGGTATTCTTTCTGTGGCCCAGGAACAAACTTCGATAAAAGATTAGATGAGGCTGACAATCCTAAACCTTGGTCTAAACCTACAAATAGGGTTGATGAAGTGTGTATGAAGCATGATATTGCTTATGGGAAAACCACTACATTGACTGAAAAACATAAAGCTGACAGAGAAATGTTGTATAATTTGTCTTTGATACAAAATCCAACGTTGAGAGAGAAGGTTGATAGGTTTATTGTGAGAAATTTGATAAATGCTAAATTGAAACTTGGCCTTGGTTATTCACCCTCAAAAAACTATTAGGCTCTCATGATGTCATCAAGACTGAGGAGCTTTTGGCTGATGAATTACATAAACCTATAATCACAAAGTTTAAAAGAAGGAAAGTTTATTCTAAATACACCGACCACATATGGTCCGCTGATTTAATCGAACTAAAAAATGATAAGGGATACAAGTATGCTTTAACCGTTATTGATTTGAGGAGTAGATTTGCTTGTGTTGTTCCTTTGAAAAACAAGAGAGGTTATACTCTGAAGTTAGCCTTCCAACAGATATTTAATAAAAGTAAAAGAAAACCAAAGAAACTGTGGACCGATGAGGGAACAGAGTTCTATAACAAAATATTTATGAAATTTCTTAAGGGGGAGGGTATTAAATTATACAGCACCTTTAATGAAGGAAAAGCAGTTGTTATTGAGCGTTTTAATCGTACTTTAAAAGAGAAATTATATAAAAAATTCACACAACTCGGTTCCCAAAAATGGGTGTATTTTATTCAGGATATTGTAGATAATTACAATAATACAGTTCATTCATCAACAAAATCAAAACCATCAGAAACATTTACAAAATTAGAATATGAAAAGGAGATTAATTTGAGAAAGCCCAAGTTCAAAGTTGGTGATATTGTAAGAATATACAGATGGAAAAGTCATTTTGAGAAAGGTTATACAAAGAGATGGACTAATGAATTATTCAAAATCGTTGATGTAATGGATACTATGCCTTGGACTTACAAATTATATGATATGAATTGGGAAGAAATCTTGGGTTCATTTTACTCACAAGAATTACAAAAAACAAAACTGATAATTCATTAAACAACAACCATCCATACTTTCATCCACCCAGATTAGCTAATTTAATTAGTAGTAATAAAAAAAATTAAATAAATAAATAAAAATCATAAGCCACACCCACACAGACCCCACCCACAAACCCCGCCCACACAGACCCCACCCACACAGACCACACCCACACAGACCACACCCACACAGACCCCGCCCACACATAAGAAAGCATTGGGGGCTTTTGATGATAAGAGGTTTATTTTAGAAAATGGAATTGATAGTCTCCCTTATGGTTATATAAGTATATAAATGATAAGATATATAAGTGATAAGATATAAGTGATAAGATATATGTGATAAGATATATAAGTGATAAGATATATATATAAGTGATAAGTTAAAAAGGGGGGTTAGGGATTTTAACGGGCTACCGCCACCTTTTTTACTATTATATAAATGATAGAACCAAGTATCAACCAGACTAAAGAGTGGAGGTGTAATCAACCTTGGTATATAAATGGAAAACATAACGAATGTGAAAAATATCAGATTCAAGAGGTTGAGAGAATCACTGGTCAGAAGGTTCTCAAGACGGATAAACGTATTCATTTGTTAAGTGGGGTAATGGAGGGCGGGAAGAAAAATATATTAGAGTGTAGTGAGAACTTTAATGGTTATCAATCGGATAATAAATATTATAATTTTAAAATGGTATGTGGGAGAGGAGGAGGTCAAACAAGAACCCTCCGTGAAACATACCACTTTATACTTTCACAACAAAAGGTTAAGGAACCTGTATACTTTATAAATATACTTGATGGGGATGAGTTATATAGGAGAATGGAACTCTTAAAAAAGTTAGAAAGAGATAATATATTTATAGGCTCATTAGTAGAGTGGTCTAAGGAACTACATTAAGGGGCTAGTGGGGGGAATAGGGTAAAAATTACATGTAAGTGAGAAAGATCATAGGTTCATAAGGGTAGAAGGATTATAGGTTCATAAAGGAAGAAAATCATAGGTTCAAAAGGTGAGAAGGATTATAGGTTCATAAGGTGAGAAGGATTATAGGTTCATAAGGCGAGAAGGATTATAGGTTCATAGAGGGAGAAATAGAGGTGTTTATGATTTTTTTAAAGACAGGGGGGTAAATGACATTAGATAGGGATTTCCCATGTTAAACGGAGGTGTCCCAGAAGCAACATTTATCACCTACTCTTGTGTTAGTGTTGAAAAACCACTTTTCGCACTTGTGTTAGTGTTGAAAAACCACTTTTCGCACTTGTGTTGGTGCAGGAAACCACTTTTGCACTTGTATTAGTGTGGAAAAAACACTTTTTGCACTTGTGATAGTGTTGAAAAACCACTTTTCGCACTTGTGTTAGTGTTGAAAAACCACATTTCGCACTTGTGTTGGTGCAGGAAACCACTTTTGCACTTGTATTAATGTGGAAAAAACCCTTTTTGCATTTGTGATAGTGTTGAAAAACCACTTTTCGCACTTGTGTTAGTGTTGAAAAACCACGTTTCGCACTTGTGTTAGTGTTGAAAAACCACTTTTCGCACTTGTGTTGGTGCAGGAAACCACTTTTGCACTTGTATTGGTGTGGCAAAAACACTTTTTGCACTTGTGATAGTGTTGAAAAACCACTTTTCGCACTTGTGTTAGTGTTGAAAAACCACTTTTCGCACTTGTGTTGGTGCAGGAAACCACTTTTGCACTTGTATTAGTGTGGAAAAACCACTTTCGCACATGTGTTAGTGTTGAAAAACCACTTTTCGCACTTGTGTTAGTGTTGAAAAACCACATTTCGCACTTGTGTTAGTGTTGAAAAACCACTTTTCGCACTTGTGTTGGTGCAGGAAACCACTTTTGCACTTGTATTAGTGTGGAAAAACCACTTTTCGCACTTGTGCTAGTGTTGAAAAACCACTTTTCGCACTTGTGTTGGTGCAGGAAACCACTTTTGCACTTGTATTAGTGTGGAAAAACCACTTTCGCACTTGTGTTAGTGTTGAAAAACCACTTTTCGCACTTGTGTTAGTGTTGAAAGACCACATTTCGCACTTGTGTTAGTGTTGAAAAACCACTTTTCGCACTTGTGTTGGTGCAGGAAACCACTTTTGCACTTGTATTAGTGTAGAAAAACCACTTTTCGCACTTGTGCTGGTGTTGAAAAACCACTTTTCGCACTTGTGTTATTGTTGAAAAACCACTTTTCGCACTTCTGTTAGTGTTGAAAAACCACTTTTCGCACTCGTGTTGGTGCAGGAAACCACTTTTGCACTTGTATTATTGTGGAAAACCACTTTTCGCACTTGTGTTATTGTTGAAAAACCACTTTTCGCACTTGTGTTAGTGTTGAAAAACCACTTTTCGCACTTGTGTTAGTGTTGAAAAACCACTTTTCGCACTTGTGTTAGTGTTGAAAAACCACTTTTCGCACTTGTGTTGGTGCAGGAAACCACTTTTGCACTTGTATTAGTGTGGAAAAAACAATTTTTGCACTTGTGATAGTGTTGAAAAACCACTTTTCGCACTTGTGTTAGTGTTGAAAAACCACATTTCGCACTTGTGTTGGTGCAGGAAACCACTTTTGCACTTGTTAACGCACAGGTTGTAAACCTGGTGCGTTATAGCGTTTGCCTGGGAATTTCTGTCGCTCCAAAAGTGAAGCTCCAACAGTGTAGACGTTTCTGTCGCTCAGATGTGTAGACAGTTTCTGTCGCTCAGATGTGTAAACATGACGTCATCAAATCTATATTTAGGCTAACCATGGGCTACCCCTTTGGCTGGTACGCGGCCGCTCGCTCGTACATAATATAGGATATATTTGTTATATGTTATGTTATAGGATATATAGGATATATGTTATATGATATAGGATATATATAGGATAGGTTATAGGATATATATGTTATAGGATAGGAATATAGGACCCAAATGACCCAGAGGACCCAAATGACCCAGAGGACCCAAATGACCCAGAGGACCCAAATGACCCAAATGACCCAAATGACCCAGAGGACCCAAATGACCCAGAGGACCCAAATGACCCAGAGGACCCAAATGACCCAGAGGACCCAAATGACCCAGAGGACCCAAATGACCCAGAGGACCCAAATGACCCAGAGGACCCAAATGACCCAGAGGACCCAAATGACCCAGAGGACCCAAATGACCCAAATGACCCAGAGGACCCAAATGACCCAGAGGACCCAAATGACCCAGAGGACCCAAATGACCCAGAGGACCCAAATGACCCAGAGGACCCAAATGACCCAGAGGACCCAAATGACCCAGAGGACCCAAATGACCCAGAGGACCCAAATGACCCAGAGGACCCAAATGACCCAGAGGACCCAAATGACCCAGAGGACCCAAATGACCCAAATGACCCAGAGGACCCAAATGACCCAGAGGACCCAAATGACCCAGAGGACCCAAATGACCCAGAGGACCCAAATGACCCAGAGGACCCAAATGACCCAAATGACCCAAATGACCCAGAGGACCCAAATGACCCAGAGGACCCAAATAACCCAGAGGACCCAAATGACCCAGAGGACCCAAATGACCCAGAGGACCCAAATGACCCAGATGACCCAAATGACCCAGAGGACCCAAATGACCCAGAGGACCCAAATGACCCAGAGGACCCAAATGACCCAAATGACCCAGAGGACCCAAATGACCCAGAATTTCTGTCTCTCCAAAAGTGAAGCTCCAACAGTGTAGACGTTTCTGTCGCTCAGATGTGTAGACAGTTTCTGTCGCTCAGATGTGTAAACATGACGTCATCAAATCTATATTTAGGCTAACCATGGGCTACCCCTTTGGCTGGTACGCGGCCGCTCGCTCGTACATAATATAGGATATATTTGTTATATGTTATGTTATAGGATATATAGGATATATGTTATATGATATAGGATATATATAGGATAGGTTATAGGATATATATGTTATAGGATAGGAATATAGGACCCAAATGACCCAAATGACCCAAATGACCCAGAGGACCCAAATGACCCAGAGGACCCAAATAACCCAGAGGACCCAAATGACCCAGAGGACCCAAATGACCCAGAGGACCCAAATGACCCAGAGGACCCAAATGACCCAGAGGACCCAAATGACCCAGAGGACCCAAATGACCCAGAGGACCCAAATGACCCAAATGACCCAGAGGACCCAAATGACCCAGAATTTCTGTCTCTCCAAAAGTGAAGCTCCAACAGTGTAGACGTTTCTGTCGCTCAGATGTGTAGACAGTTTCTGTCGCTCAGATGTGTAAACATGACGTCATCAAATCTATATTTAGGCTAACCATGGGCTACCCCTTTGGCTGGTACGCGGCCGCTCGCTCGTACATAATATAGGATATATTTGTTATATGTTATGTTATAGGATATATAGGATATATGTTATATGATATAGGATATATATAGGATAGGTTATAGGATATATATGTTATAGGATAGGAATATAGGACCCAAATGACCCAGAGGACCCAAATGACCCAGAGGACCCAAATGACCCAGAGGACCCAAATGACCCAGAGGACCCAAATGACCCAGAGGACCCAAATGACCCAGAGGACCCAAATGACCCAAATGACCCAAATGACCCAGAGGACCCAAATGACCCAAATGACCCAAATGACCCATTGGACCCAAATGACCCAGAGGACCCAAATGACCCAGAGGACCCAAATGACCCAGAGGACCCAAATGACCCAAATGACCCAGAGGACCCAAATGACCCAGAGGACCCAAATGACCCAGAGGACCCAAATGACCCAAATGACCCAAATGACCCAGAGGACCCAAATGACCCAGAGGACCCAAATGACCCAGAGGACCCAAATGACCCAGAGGACCCAAATGACCCAGAGGACCCAAATGACCCAGAGGACCCAAATGACCCAGAGGACCCAAATGACCCAGAGGACCCAAATGACCCAGAGGACCCAAATGACCCAGAGGACCCAAATGACCCAGAGGACACAAATGACCCAAATGACCCAGAGGACCCAAATGACCCAGAATTTCTGTCTCTCCAAAAGTGAAGCTCCAACAGTGTAGACGTTTCTGTCGCTCAGATGTGTAGACAGTTTCTGTCGCTCAGATGTGTAAACATGACGTCATCAAATCTATATTTAGGCTAACCATGGGCTACCCCTTTGGCTGGTACGCGGCCGCTCGCTAGTACATAATATAGGATATATTTGTTATATGTTATGTTATAGGATATATAGGATATATGTTATATGATATAGGATATATATAGGATAGGTTATAGGATATATATGTTATAGGATAGGAATATAGGACCCAAATGACCCAGAGGACCCAAATGACCCAGAGGACCCAAATGACCCAGAGGACCCAAATGACCCAGAGGACCCAAATGACCCAAATGACCCAAATGACCCAGAGGACCCAAATGACCCAAATGACCCAAATGACCCAGAGGACCCAAATGACCCAGAGGACCCAAATGACCCAGAGGACCCAAATGACCCAGAGGACCCAAATGACCCAGAGGACCCAAATGACCCAGAGGACCCAAATGACCCAGAGGACCCAAATGACCCAGAGGACCCAAATGACCCAGAGGACCCAAATGACCCAGAGGACCCAAATGACCCAGAGGACCCAAATGACCCTCTGGGTCAATAAAAGTTGAAACTGGGCAAATGTCAATGAAAATTTGCCAGACCCAGACCAGAAAATGACCCAGAGGACCCAAATGCCCAGAGGACCCAGAGGACCCTGTGAATGTGAATGAATGTGAACATAATGTGAATACTAGTAGCAATTTTACAAAAACCATGGCATAATTTCAAATCTTGACCCGAGATGATAATTATGCTACATCATAATTTCCATGTGCCAACCTGGGCGGAATCCAAGTGGATTCACTTGTATTATTGTGGAAAAAACCCTTTTTGCATTTGTGTTAGTGTTGAAAAACCACTTTTCGCACTTGTGTTGGTGCAGGAAACCACTTTTGCACTTGTATTAGTGTGGAAAAACCACTTTTCGCACTTGTGTTAGTGTTGAAAAACCACTTTTCGCACTTGTGTTAGTGTTGAAAAACCACATTTCACACTTGTGTTAGTGTTGAAAAACCACTTTTCGCACTTGTGTTCGTGCAGGAAACCACTTTTGCACTTGTATTAGTGTGGAAAAACCACTTTTCGCACTTGTGTTAGTGTTGAAAAACCACTTTTCGCACTTGTGTTAGTGTTGAAAAACCACTTTTCGCACTTGTGTTGGTGCAGGAAACCACTTTTGCACTTGTATTAGTGTGGAAAAACCACTTTTGCACTTGTATTAGTGTGGAAAAACCACTTTTCGCACTTGTGTTAGTGTTGAAAAACCACTTTTCGCACTTGTGTTAGTGTTGAAAAACCACATTTCGCACTTGTGTTAGTGTTGAGAAACCACTTTTCGCACTTGTGTTGGTGCAGGAAACCACTTTTGCACTTGTATTAGTGTGGAAAACCACTTTTCGCACTTGTGTTAGTGTTGAAAAACCACTTTTCGCACTTGTGTTAGTGTTGAAAAACCACTTTTTGCACTTGTGTTAGTGCAGGAAACCACTTTTGCACTTGTATTAGTGTGGAAAAAACACTTTTTGCACTTGTGATAGTGTTGAAAAACCACTTTTCGCACTTGTGTTAGTGTTGAAAAACCACTTTTCGCACTTGTGTTGGTGCAGGAAACCAGTTTTGCACTTGTATTAGTGTGGAAAAACCACTTTTCGCACTTGTGTTAGTGTTGAAAAAACACTTTTCGCACTTGTGTTAGTGTTGAAAAACCACATTTCACACTTGTGTTAGTGTTGAAAAACCACTTTTCGCACTTGTGTTCGTGCAGGAAACCACTTTTGCACTTGTATTAGTGTGGAAAAACCACTTTTCGCACTTGTGTTAGTGTTGAAAAACCACTTTTCGCACTTGTGTTAGTGTTGAAAAACCACTTTTCGCACTTGTGTTGGTGCAGGAAACCACTTTTGCACTTGTATTAGTGTGGAAAAACCACTTTTGCACTTGTATTAGTGTGGAAAAACCACTTTTCGCACTTGTGTTAGTGTTGAAAAACCACTTTTCGCACTTGTGTTAGTGTTGAAAAACCACATTTCGCACTTGTGTTAGTGTTGAGAAACCACTTTTCGCACTTGTGTTGGTGCAGGAAACCACTTTTGCACTTGTATTAGTGTGGAAAACCACTTTTCGCACTTGTGTTAGTGTTGAAAAACCACTTTTCGCACTTGTGTTAGTGTTTAAAAACCACTTTTTGCACTTGTGTTAGTGCAGGAAACCACTTTTGCACTTGTATTAGTGTGGAAAAAACACTTTTTGCACTTGTGATAGTGTTGAAAAACCACTTTTCGCACTTGTGTTAGTGTTGAAAAACCACTTTTCGCACTTGTGTTGGTGCAGGAAATCAGTTTTGCACTTGTATTAGTGTGGAAAAACCACTTTTCGCACTTGTGTTAGTGTTGAAAAAACACTTTTCGCACTGGAGATAGTGTTGAAAAACCACTTTTCGCACTTGTGTTGGTGCAGGAAACCACTTTTGCACTTGTATTAGTGTGGAAAAACCACTTTTGCACTTGTATTAGTGTGGAAAAAACCACTTTTCGCACTTGTGTTAGTGTTGAAAAACCACTTTTCGCACTTGTGTTAGTGTTGAAAAACCACATTTCGCACTTGTGTTAGTGTTGAAAAACCACTTTTCGCACTTGTGTTAGTGTTGAAAAACCACTTTTCGCACTTGTGTTGGTGCAGGAAACCACTTTTGCACTTGTATTAGTGTGGAAAAACCACTTTTCGCACTTGTGTTAGTGTTGAAAAACCACTTTTCGCACTTGTGTTAGTGTTGAAAAACCACTTTTCGCACTTGTGTTAGTGTTGAAAAAACACTTTTCGCACTGGTGATAGTGTTGAAAAACCACTTTTCGCACTTGTGTTAGTGTTGAAAAACCACTTTTCGCACTTGTGTTAGTGTTGAAAAACCACTTTTCGCACTTGTGTTAGTGTTGAAAAAACACTTTTCGCACTGGTGATAGTGTTGAAAAACCACTTTTCGCACTTGTGTTAGTGTTGAAAAACCACTTTTCGCACTCGTGTTGGTGCAGGAAACCACTTTTGCACTTGTATTAGTGTGGAAAAACCACTTTTCGCACTTGTGTTAGTGTTGAAAAACCACTTTCCGCATTTGTGTTAGTGTTGAAAAACCACTTTTCGCACTTGTGTTAGTGTTGAAAAACCACTTTTCGCACTTGTGTTAGTGTTGAAAAACCACTTTTCGCACTTGTGTTGGTGCAGGAAACCACTTTTGCACTTGTATTATTGTGGAAAAAACCCTTTTTGCATTTGTGATGGTGTTGAAAAACCACTTTTCGCACTTGTGTTAGTGTTGAAAAACCACTTTTCGCACTTGTGTTGGTGCAGGAAACCACTTTTGCACTTGTATTAGTGTGGAAAAACCACTTTTCGCACTTGTGTTAGTGTTGAAAAACCACTTTTCGCACTTGTGTTAGTGTTGAAAAACCACATTTCACACTTGTGTTAGTGTTGAAAAACCACTTTTCGCACTTGTGTTGGTGCAGGAAACCACTTTTGCACTTGTATTAGTGTGGAAAAAACCACTTTTCGCACTTGTGTTGGTGCAGGAAACCACTTTTGCACTTGTATTAGTGTGGAAAAAACACTTTTTGCACTTGTGATAGTGTTGAAAAACCACTTTTCGCACTTGTGTTAGTGTTGAAATACCACATTTCACACTTGTGTTAGTGTTGAAAAACCACTTTTCGCACTTGTGTTGGTGCAGGAAACCACTTTTGCACTTGTATTAGTGTGGAAAAACCACTTTTCGCACTTGTGTTGGTACAGGAAACCACTTTTGCACTTGTATTAGTGTGGAAAAAACACTTTTTGCACTTGTGATAGTGTTGAAAAACCACTTTTCGCACTTGTGTTAGTGTTGAAAAACCACTTTTCGCACTTGTGTTGGTGCAGGAAACCAGTTTTGCACTTGTATTATTGTGGAAAAACCACTTTTCGCACTTGTGTTAGTGTTGAAAAACCACTTTTCGCACTTGTGTTAGTGTTGAAAAAACACTTTTCGCACTTCTGATAGTGTTGAAAAACCACTTTTCGCACTTGTGTTAGTGTTGAAAAACCACTTTTCGCACTCGTGTTGGTGCAGGAAACCACTTTTGCACTTGTATTATTGTGGAAAACCACTTTTCGCACTTGTGTTAGTGTTGAAAAACCACTTTTCGCACTTGTGTTAGTGTTGAAAAACCACTTTTCGCACTTGTGTTAGTGTTGAAAAACCACTTTTCGCACTTGTGTTAGTGTTGAAAAACCACTTTTCGCACTTGTGTTGGTGCAGGAAACCACTTTTGCACTTGTATTAGTGTGGAAAAAACAATTTTTGCACTTGTGATAGTGTTGAAAAACCACTTTTCGCACTTGTGTTAGTGTTGAAAAACCACATTTCGCACTTGTGTTGGTGCAGGAAACCACTTTTGCACTTGTATTATTGTGGAAAAAACCCTTTTTGCATTTGTGATAGTGTTGAAAAACCACTTTTCGCACTTGTGTTAGTGTTGAAAAACCACTTTTCGCACTTGTGTTGGTGCAGGAAACCACTTTTGCACTTGTATTAGTGTGGAAAAACCACTTTTCGCACTTGTGTTAGTGTTGAAAAACCACTTTTCGCACTTGTGTTAGTGTTGAAAAACCACATTTCACACTCGTGTTAGTGTTGAAAAACCACTTTTCGCACTTGTGTTGGTGCAGGAAACCACTTTTGCACTTGTATTAGTGTGGAAAAACCACTTTTCGCACTTGTGTTAGTGTTGAAAAACCACTTTTCGCACTTGTGTTAGTGTTGAAAAACCACTTTTCGCACTTGTGTTGGTGCAGGAAACCACTTTTGCACTTGTATTAGTGTGGAAAAACCACTTTTGCACTTGTATTAGTGTGGAAAAACCACTTTTCGCACTTGTGTTAGTGTTGAAAAACCACTTTTCGCACTTGTGTTAGTGTTGAAAAACCACATTTCGCACTTGTGTTAGTGTTGAAAAACCACTTTTCGCACTTGTGTTGGTGCAGGAAACCACTTTTGCACTTGTATTAGTGTGGAAAAACCACTTTTCGCACTTGTGTTAGTGTTGAAAAACCACTTTTCGCACTTGTGTTAGTGTTGAAAAACCACTTTTTGCAGTTGTGTTAGTGCAGGAAACCACTTTTGCACTTGTATTAGTGTGGAAAAAACACTTTTTGCACTTGTGATAGTGTTGAAAAACCACTTTTCGCACTTGTGTTAGTTTTGAAAAACCACTTTTCGCACTTGTGTTGGTGCAGGAAACCACTTTTGCACTTGTATTAGTGTGGAAAAACCACTTTTGCACTTGTATTAGTGTGGAAAAACCACTTTTCGCACTTGTGTTAGTGTTGAAAAACCACTTTTCGCAGTTGTGTTAGTGTTGAAAAACCACATTTCGCACTTGTATTAGTGCGGAAAAACCACTTTTCGCACTTGTGTTAGTGTTGAAAAACCACTTTTCGCACTTGTGTTAGTGTTGAAAAACCACTTTTCGCACTTGTGTTAGTGTTGAAAAATCACTTTTCGCACTTGTGTTAGTGTTGAAAAACCACTTTTCGCACTCGTGTTGGTGCAGGAAACCACTTTTGCACTTGTATTAGTGTGGAAAAACCATTTTTCGCACTTGTGTTAGTGTTGAAAAACCACTTTTCGCACTTGTGTTAGTGTTGAAAAACCACTTTTCGCACTTGTGTTAGTGTTGAAAAACCACTTTTCGCACTTGTGTTGGTGCAGGAAACCACTTTTGCACTTGTATTAGTGTGGAGAAACCACTTTTCGCACTTGTGTTAGTTTTGAAAAACCACTTTTCGCACTTGTGTTAGTGTTGAAAAACCACTTTTCGCACTTGTGATAGTGTTGAAAAACCACTTTTCGCACTTGTGTTAGTGTTGAAAAACCACTTTTCGCACTCGTGTTGGTGCAGGAAACCACTTTTGCACTTGTATTATTGTGGAAAACCACTTTTCGCACTTGTGTTAGTGTTGAAAAACCACTTTTCGCACTTGTGTTAGTGTTGAAAAACCACTTTTCGCACTTGTGTTAGTGTTGAAAAACCACTTTTCGCACTTGTGTTAGTGTTGAAAAACCACTTTTCGCACTTGTGTTGGTGCAGGAAACCACTTTTGCACTTGTATTAGTGTGGAAAAAACAATTTTTGCACTTGTGATAGTGTTGAAAAACCACTTTTCGCACTTGTGTTAGTGTTGAAAAACCACATTTCGCACTTGTGTTGGTGCAGGAAACCACTTTTGCACTTGTATTATTGTGGAAAAAACCCTTTTTGCATTTGTGATAGTGTTGAAAAACCACTTTTCGCACTTGTGTTAGTGTTGAAAAACCACTTTTCGCACTTGTGTTGGTGCAGGAAACCACTTTTGCACTTGTATTAGTGTGGAAAAACCACTTTTCGCACTTGTGTTAGTGTTGAAAAACCACTTTTCGCACTTGTGTTAGTGTTGAAAAACCACATTTCACACTCGTGTTAGTGTTGAAAAACCACTTTTCGCACTTGTGTTGGTGCAGGAAACCACTTTTGCACTTGTATTAGTGTGGAAAAACCACTTTTCGCACTTGTGTTAGTGTTGAAAAACCACTTTTCGCACTTGTGTTAGTGTTGAAAAACCACTTTTCGCACTTGTGTTGGTGCAGGAAACCACTTTTGCACTTGTATTAGTGTGGAAAAACCACTTTTGCACTTGTATTAGTGTGGAAAAACCACTTTTCGCACTTGTGTTAGTGTTGAAAAACCACTTTTTGCACTTGTGTTAGTGTTGAAAAACCACATTTCGCACTTGTGTTAGTGTTGAAAAACCACTTTTCGCACTTGTGTTGGTGCAGGAAACCACTTTTGCACTTGTATTAGTGTGGAAAAACCACTTTTCGCACTTGTGTTAGTGTTGAAAAACCACTTTTCGCACTTGTGTTAGTGTTGAAAAACCACTTTTTGCAGTTGTGTTAGTGCAGGAAACCACTTTTGCACTTGTATTAGTGTGGAAAAAACACTTTTTGCACTTGTGATAGTGTTGAAAAACCACTTTTCGCACTTGTGTTAGTGTTGAAAAACCACTTTTCGCACTTGTGTTGGTGCAGGAAACCACTTTTGCACTTGTATTAGTGTGGAAAAACCACTTTTGCACTTGTATTAGTGTGGAAAAACCACTTTTCGCACTTGTGTTAGTGTTGAAAAACCACTTTTCGCAGTTGTGTTAGTGTTGAAAAACCACATTTCGCACTTGTATTAGTGCGGAAAAACCACTTTTCGCACTTGTGTTAGTGTTGAAAAACCACTTTTCGCACTTGTGTTAGTGTTGAAAAACCACTTTTCGCACTTGTGTTAGTGTTGAAAAATCACTTTTCGCACTTGTGTTAGTGTTGAAAAACCACTTTTCGCACTCGTGTTGGTGCAGGAAACCACTTTTGCACTTGTATTAGTGTGGAAAAACCATTTTTCGCACTTGTGTTAGTGTTGAAAAACCACTTTTCGCACTTGTGTTAGTGTTGAAAAACCACTTTTCGCACTTGTGTTAGTGTTGAAAAACCACTTTTCGCACTTGTGTTGGTGCAGGAAACCACTTTTGCACTTGTATTAGTGTGGAGAAACCACTTTTCGCACTTGTGTTAGTTTTGAAAAACCACTTTTCGCACTTGTGTTAGTGTTGAAAAACCACTTTTCGCACTTGTGATAGTGTTGAAAAACCACTTTTCGCACTTGTTTTAGTGTTGAAAAAGCACTTTTCGCACTTGTGTTGGTGCAGGAAACCACTTTTGCACTTGTATTAGTGTGGCAAAAACACTTTTTGCACTTGTGATAGTGTTGAAAAACCACTTTTCGCACTTGTGTTAGTGTTGAAAAACCACTTTTCGCACTTGTGTTGGTGCAGGAAACCACTTTTGCACTTGTATTAGTGTGGAAAAACCACTTTCGCACTTGTGTTAGTGTTGAAAAACCACTTTTCGCACTTGTGTTAGTGTTGAAAAACCACTTTTCGCACTTGTGTTGGTGCAGGAAACCACTTTTGCACTTGTATTAGTGTGGAAAAAACACTTTTTGCACTTGTGATAGTGTTGAAAAACCACTTTTCGCACTTGTGTTAGTGTTGAAAAACCACATTTCGCACTTGTGTTGGTGCAGGAAACCACTTTTGCACTTGTATTATTGTGGAAAAAACCCTTTTTGCATTTGTGATAGTGTTGAAAAACCACTTTTCGCACTTGTGTTAGTGTTGAAAAACCACGTTTCGCACTTGTGTTAGTGTTGAAAAACCACTTTTCGCACTTGTGTTGGTGCAGGAAACCACTTTTGCACTTGTATTGGTGTGGCAAAAACACTTTTTGCACTTGTGATAGTGTTGAAAAACCACTTTTTGCACTTGTGTTAGTGTTGAAAAACCACTTTTCGCACTTGTGTTGGTGCAGGAAACCACTTTTGCACTTGTATTAGTGTGGAAAAACCACTTTCGCACATGTGTTAGTGTTGAAAAACCACTTTTCGCACTTGTGTTAGTGTTGAAAAACCACATTTCGCACTTGTGTTAGTGTTGAAAAACCACTTTTCGCACTTGTGTTGGTGCAGGAAACCACTTTTGCACTTGTATTAGTGTGGAAAAACCACTTTTCGCACTTGTGCTAGTGTTGAAAAACCACTTTTCGCACTTGTGTTGGTGCAGGAAAACCACTTTTGCACTTGTATTAGTGTGGCAAAAACACTTTTTGCACTTGTGATAGTGTTGAAAAACCACTTTTCGCACTTGTGTTAGTGTTGAAAAACCACTTTTCGCACTTGTGTTGGTGCAGGAAACCACTTTTGCACTTGTATTAGTGTGGCAAAAACACTTTTTGCACTTGTGATAGTGTTGTAAAACCACTTTTCGCACTTGTGTTAGTGTTGAAAAACCACTTTTCGCACTTGTGTTGGTGCAGGAAACCACTTTTGCACTTGTATTAGTGTGGAAAAACCACTTTCGCACTTGTGTTAGTGTTGAAAAACCACTTTTCGCACTTGTATTAGTGTGGAAAAACCACTTTTCGCACTTGTGTTAGTGTTGAAAACCACTTTTCGCACTTGTGTTAGTGTTGAAAAACCACTTTTCGCACTTGTGTTAGTGTTGAAAAACCACTTTTCGCACTTGTGTTGGTGCAGGAAACCACTTTTGCACTTGTATTAGTGTGGAGAAACCACTTTTCGCACTTGTGTTAGTTTTGAAAAACCACTTTTCGCACTTGTGTTAGTGTTGAAAAACCACTTTTCGCACTTGTGATAGTGTTGAAAAACCACTTTTCGCACTTGTTTTAGTGTTGAAAAAGCACTTTTCGCACTTGTGTTGGTGCAGGAAACCACTTTTGCACTTGTATTAGTGTGGCAAAAACACTTTTTGCACTTGTGATAGTGTTGAAAAACCACTTTTCGCACTTGTGTTAGTGTTGAAAAACCACTTTTCGCACTTGTGTTGGTGCAGGAAACCACTTTTGCACTTGTATTAGTGTGGAAAAACCACTTTCGCACTTGTGTTAGTGTTGAAAAACCACTTTTCGCACTTGTGTTAGTGTTGAAAAACCACTTTTCGCACTTGTGTTGGTGCAGGAAACCACTTTTGCACTTGTATTAGTGTGGAAAAAACACTTTTTGCACTTGTGATAGTGTTGAAAAACCACTTTTCGCACTTGTGTTAGTGTTGAAATACCACATTTCACACTTGTGTTAGTGTTGAAAAACCACTTTTCGCACTTGTGTTGGTGCAGGAAACCACTTTTGCACTTGTATTAGTGTGGAAAAACCACTTTTCGCACTTGTGTTGGTACAGGAAACCACTTTTGCACTTGTATTAGTGTGGAAAAAACACTTTTTGCACTTGTGATAGTGTTGAAAAACCACTTTTCGCACTTGTGTTAGTGTTGAAAAACCACTTTTCGCACTTGTGTTGGTGCAGGAAACCAGTTTTGCACTTGTATTATTGTGGAAAAACCACTTTTCGCACTTGTGTTAGTGTTGAAAAACCACTTTTCGCACTTGTGTTAGTGTTGAAAAAACACTTTTCGCACTTCTGATAGTGTTGAAAAACCACTTTTCGCACTTGTGTTAGTGTTGAAAAACCACTTTTCGCACTCGTGTTGGTGCAGGAAACCACTTTTGCACTTGTATTATTGTGGAAAACCACTTTTCGCACTTGTGTTAGTGTTGAAAAACCACTTTTCGCACTTGTGTTAGTGTTGAAAAACCACTTTTCGCACTTGTGTTAGTGTTGAAAAACCACTTTTCGCACTTGTGTTAGTGTTGAAAAACCACTTTTCGCACTTGTGTTGGTGCAGGAAACCACTTTTGCACTTGTATTAGTGTGGAAAAAACAATTTTTGCACTTGTGATAGTGTTGAAAAACCACTTTTCGCACTTGTGTTAGTGTTGAAAAACCACATTTCGCACTTGTGTTGGTGCAGGAAACCACTTTTGCACTTGTATTATTGTGGAAAAAACCCTTTTTGCATTTGTGATAGTGTTGAAAAACCACTTTTCGCACTTGTGTTAGTGTTGAAAAACCACTTTTCGCACTTGTGTTGGTGCAGGAAACCACTTTTGCACTTGTATTAGTGTGGAAAAACCACTTTTCGCACTTGTGTTAGTGTTGAAAAACCACTTTTCGCACTTGTGTTAGTGTTGAAAAACCACATTTCACACTCGTGTTAGTGTTGAAAAACCACTTTTCGCACTTGTGTTGGTGCAGGAAACCACTTTTGCACTTGTATTAGTGTGGAAAAACCACTTTTCGCACTTGTGTTAGTGTTGAAAAACCACTTTTCGCACTTGTGTTAGTGTTGAAAAACCACTTTTCGCACTTGTGTTGGTGCAGGAAACCACTTTTGCACTTGTATTAGTGTGGAAAAACCACTTTTGCACTTGTATTAGTGTGGAAAAACCACTTTTCGCACTTGTGTTAGTGTTGAAAAACCACTTTTCGCACTTGTGTTAGTGTTGAAAAACCACATTTCGCACTTGTGTTAGTGTTGAAAAACCACTTTTCGCACTTGTGTTGGTGCAGGAAACCACTTTTGCACTTGTATTAGTGTGGAAAAACCACTTTTCGCACTTGTGTTAGTGTTGAAAAACCACTTTTCGCACTTGTGTTAGTGTTGAAAAACCACTTTTTGCAGTTGTGTTAGTGCAGGAAACCACTTTTGCACTTGTATTAGTGTGGAAAAAACACTTTTTGCACTTGTGATAGTGTTGAAAAACCACTTTTCGCACTTGTGTTAGTTTTGAAAAACCACTTTTCGCACTTGTGTTGGTGCAGGAAACCACTTTTGCACTTGTATTAGTGTGGAAAAACCACTTTTGCACTTGTATTAGTGTGGAAAAACCACTTTTCGCACTTGTGTTAGTGTTGAAAAACCACTTTTCGCAGTTGTGTTAGTGTTGAAAAACCACATTTCGCACTTGTATTAGTGCGGAAAAACCACTTTTCGCACTTGTGTTAGTGTTGAAAAACCACTTTTCGCACTTGTGTTAGTGTTGAAAAACCACTTTTCGCACTTGTGTTAGTGTTGAAAAATCACTTTTCGCACTTGTGTTAGTGTTGAAAAACCACTTTTCGCACTCGTGTTGGTGCAGGAAACCACTTTTGCACTTGTATTAGTGTGGAAAAACCATTTTTCGCACTTGTGTTAGTGTTGAAAAACCACTTTTCGCACTTGTGTTAGTGTTGAAAAACCACTTTTCGCACTTGTGTTAGTGTTGAAAAACCACTTTTCGCACTTGTGTTGGTGCAGGAAACCACTTTTGCACTTGTATTAGTGTGGAGAAACCACTTTTCGCACTTGTGTTAGTTTTGAAAAACCACTTTTCGCACTTGTGTTAGTGTTGAAAAACCACTTTTCGCACTTGTGATAGTGTTGAAAAACCACTTTTCGCACTTGTGTTAGTGTTGAAAAACCACTTTTCGCACTCGTGTTGGTGCAGGAAACCACTTTTGCACTTGTATTATTGTGGAAAACCACTTTTCGCACTTGTGTTAGTGTTGAAAAACCACTTTTCGCACTTGTGTTAGTGTTGAAAAACCACTTTTCGCACTTGTGTTAGTGTTGAAAAACCACTTTTCGCACTTGTGTTAGTGTTGAAAAACCACTTTTCGCACTTGTGTTGGTGCAGGAAACCACTTTTGCACTTGTATTAGTGTGGAAAAAACAATTTTTGCACTTGTGATAGTGTTGAAAAACCACTTTTCGCACTTGTGTTAGTGTTGAAAAACCACATTTCGCACTTGTGTTGGTGCAGGAAACCACTTTTGCACTTGTATTATTGTGGAAAAAACCCTTTTTGCATTTGTGATAGTGTTGAAAAACCACTTTTCGCACTTGTGTTAGTGTTGAAAAACCACTTTTCGCACTTGTGTTGGTGCAGGAAACCACTTTTGCACTTGTATTAGTGTGGAAAAACCACTTTTCGCACTTGTGTTAGTGTTGAAAAACCACTTTTCGCACTTGTGTTAGTGTTGAAAAACCACATTTCACACTCGTGTTAGTGTTGAAAAACCACTTTTCGCACTTGTGTTGGTGCAGGAAACCACTTTTGCACTTGTATTAGTGTGGAAAAACCACTTTTCGCACTTGTGTTAGTGTTGAAAAACCACTTTTCGCACTTGTGTTAGTGTTGAAAAACCACTTTTCGCACTTGTGTTGGTGCAGGAAACCACTTTTGCACTTGTATTAGTGTGGAAAAACCACTTTTGCACTTGTATTAGTGTGGAAAAACCACTTTTCGCACTTGTGTTAGTGTTGAAAAACCACTTTTCGCACTTGTGTTAGTGTTGAAAAACCACATTTCGCACTTGTGTTAGTGTTGAAAAACCACTTTTCGCACTTGTGTTGGTGCAGGAAACCACTTTTGCACTTGTATTAGTGTGGAAAAACCACTTTTCGCACTTGTGTTAGTGTTGAAAAACCACTTTTCGCACTTGTGTTAGTGTTGAAAAACCACTTTTTGCAGTTGTGTTAGTGCAGGAAACCACTTTTGCACTTGTATTAGTGTGGAAAAAACACTTTTTGCACTTGTGATAGTGTTGAAAAACCACTTTTCGCACTTGTGTTAGTGTTGAAAAACCACTTTTCGCACTTGTGTTGGTGCAGGAAACCACTTTTGCACTTGTATTAGTGTGGAAAAACCACTTTTGCACTTGTATTAGTGTGGAAAAACCACTTTTCGCACTTGTGTTAGTGTTGAAAAACCACTTTTCGCAGTTGTGTTAGTGTTGAAAAACCACATTTCGCACTTGTATTAGTGCGGAAAAACCACTTTTCGCACTTGTGTTAGTGTTGAAAAACCACTTTTCGCACTTGTGTTAGTGTTGAAAAACCACTTTTCGCACTTGTGTTAGTGTTGAAAAATCACTTTTCGCACTTGTGTTAGTGTTGAAAAACCACTTTTCGCACTCGTGTTGGTGCAGGAAACCACTTTTGCACTTGTATTAGTGTGGAAAAACCATTTTTCGCACTTGTGTTAGTGTTGAAAAACCACTTTTCGCACTTGTGTTAGTGTTGAAAAACCACTTTTCGCACTTGTGTTAGTGTTGAAAAACCACTTTTCGCACTTGTGTTGGTGCAGGAAACCACTTTTGCACTTGTATTAGTGTGGAGAAACCACTTTTCGCACTTGTGTTAGTTTTGAAAAACCACTTTTCGCACTTGTGTTAGTGTTGAAAAACCACTTTTCGCACTTGTGATAGTGTTGAAAAACCACTTTTCGCACTTGTTTTAGTGTTGAAAAAGCACTTTTCGCACTTGTGTTGGTGCAGGAAACCACTTTTGCACTTGTATTAGTGTGGCAAAAACACTTTTTGCACTTGTGATAGTGTTGAAAAACCACTTTTCGCACTTGTGTTAGTGTTGAAAAACCACTTTTCGCACTTGTGTTGGTGCAGGAAACCACTTTTGCACTTGTATTAGTGTGGAAAAACCACTTTCGCACTTGTGTTAGTGTTGAAAAACCACTTTTCGCACTTGTGTTAGTGTTGAAAAACCACTTTTCGCACTTGTGTTGGTGCAGGAAACCACTTTTGCACTTGTATTAGTGTGGAAAAAACACTTTTTGCACTTGTGATAGTGTTGAAAAACCACTTTTCGCACTTGTGTTAGTGTTGAAAAACCACATTTCGCACTTGTGTTGGTGCAGGAAACCACTTTTGCACTTGTATTATTGTGGAAAAAACCCTTTTTGCATTTGTGATAGTGTTGAAAAACCACTTTTCGCACTTGTGTTAGTGTTGAAAAACCACGTTTCGCACTTGTGTTAGTGTTGAAAAACCACTTTTCGCACTTGTGTTGGTGCAGGAAACCACTTTTGCACTTGTATTGGTGTGGCAAAAACACTTTTTGCACTTGTGATAGTGTTGAAAAACCACTTTTTGCACTTGTGTTAGTGTTGAAAAACCACTTTTCGCACTTGTGTTGGTGCAGGAAACCACTTTTGCACTTGTATTAGTGTGGAAAAACCACTTTCGCACATGTGTTAGTGTTGAAAAACCACTTTTCGCACTTGTGTTAGTGTTGAAAAACCACATTTCGCACTTGTGTTAGTGTTGAAAAACCACTTTTCGCACTTGTGTTGGTGCAGGAAACCACTTTTGCACTTGTATTAGTGTGGAAAAACCACTTTTCGCACTTGTGCTAGTCTTGAAAAACCACTTTTCGCACTTGTGTTGGTGCAGGAAAACCACTTTTGCACTTGTATTAGTGTGGCAAAAACACTTTTTGCACTTGTGATAGTGTTGAAAAACCACTTTTCGCACTTGTGTTAGTGTTGAAAAACCACTTTTCGCACTTGTGTTGGTGCAGGAAACCACTTTTGCACTTGTATTAGTGTGGCAAAAACACTTTTTGCACTTGTGATAGTGTTGTAAAACCACTTTTCGCACTTGTGTTAGTGTTGAAAAACCACTTTTCGCACTTGTGTTGGTGCAGGAAACCACTTTTGCACTTGTATTAGTGTGGAAAAACCACTTTCGCACTTGTGTTAGTGTTGAAAAACCACTTTTCGCACTTGTATTAGTGTGGAAAAACCACTTTTCGCACTTGTGTTAGTGTTGAAAACCACTTTTCGCACTTGTGTTAGTGTTGAAAAACCACTTTTCGCACTTGTGTTAGTGTTGAAAAACCACTTTTCGCACTTGTGTTGGTGCAGGAAACCACTTTTGCACTTGTATTAGTGTGGAGAAACCACTTTTCGCACTTGTGTTAGTTTTGAAAAACCACTTTTCGCACTTGTGTTAGTGTTGAAAAACCACTTTTCGCACTTGTGATAGTGTTGAAAAACCACTTTTCGCACTTGTTTTAGTGTTGAAAAAGCACTTTTCGCACTTGTGTTGGTGCAGGAAACCACTTTTGCACTTGTATTAGTGTGGCAAAAACACTTTTTGCACTTGTGATAGTGTTGAAAAACCACTTTTCGCACTTGTGTTAGTGTTGAAAAACCACTTTTCGCACTTGTGTTGGTGCAGGAAACCACTTTTGCACTTGTATTAGTGTGGAAAAACCACTTTCGCACTTGTGTTAGTGTTGAAAAACCACTTTTCGCACTTGTGTTAGTGTTGAAAAACCACTTTTCGCACTTGTGTTGGTGCAGGAAACCACTTTTGCACTTGTATTAGTGTGGAAAAAACACTTTTTGCACTTGTGATAGTGTTGAAAAACCACTTTTCGCACTTGTGTTAGTGTTGAAAAACCACATT
Source organism: Myxine glutinosa (assembly GCF_964187855.1). Taxonomy (NCBI): domain Eukaryota; kingdom Metazoa; phylum Chordata; class Myxini; order Myxiniformes; family Myxinidae; genus Myxine; species Myxine glutinosa. The sequence goes on from NC_136269.1 coordinate 132,919,821, forward strand.
TTGCACTTGTGTTGGTGCAGGAAACCACTTTTGCACTTATATTAGTGTGGAAAAACCACTTTCGCACTTGTGTTAGTGTTGAAAAACCACTTTTCGCACTTGTGTTAGTGTTGAAAAACCACTTTTCGCACTTGTGTTGGTGCAGGAAACCACTTTTGCACTTGTATTAGTGTGGAAAAAACACTTTTTGCACTTGTGATAGTGTTGAAAAACCACTTTTCGCACTTGTGTTAGTGTTGAAAAACCACATTTCGCACTTGTGTTGGTGCAGGAAACCACTTTTGCACTTGTATTATTGTGGAAAAAACCCTTTTTGCATTTGTGATAGTGTTGAAAAACCACTTTTCGCACTTGTGTTAGTGTTGAAAAACCACGTTTCGCACTTGTGTTAGTGTTGAAAAACCACTTTTCGCACTTGTGTTGGTGCAGGAAACCACTTTTGCACTTGTATTGGTGTGGCAAAAACACTTTTTGCACTTGTGATAGTGTTGAAAAACCACTTTTTGCACTTGTGTTAGTGTTGAAAAACCACTTTTCGCACTTGTGTTGGTGCAGGAAACCACTTTTGCACTTGTATTAGTGTGGAAAAACCACTTTCGCACATGTGTTAGTGTTGAAAAACCACTTTTCGCACTTGTGTTAGTGTTGAAAAACCACATTTCGCACTTGTGTTAGTGTTGAAAAACCACTTTTCGCACTTGTGTTGGTGCAGGAAACCACTTTTGCACTTGTATTAGTGTGGAAAAACCACTTTTCGCACTTGTGCTAGTGTTGAAAAACCACTTTTCGCACTTGTGTTGGTGCAGGAAAACCACTTTTGCACTTGTATTAGTGTGGCAAAAACACTTTTTGCACTTGTGATAGTGTTGAAAAACCACTTTTCGCACTTGTGTTAGTGTTGAAAAACCACTTTTCGCACTTGTGTTGGTGCAGGAAACCACTTTTGCACTTGTATTAGTGTGGCAAAAACACTTTTTGCACTTGTGATAGTGTTGTAAAACCACTTTTCGCACTTGTGTTAGTGTTGAAAAACCACTTTTCGCACTTGTGTTGGTGCAGGAAACCACTTTTGCACTTGTATTAGTGTGGAAAAACCACTTTCGCACTTGTGTTAGTGTTGAAAAACCACTTTTCGCACTTGTATTAGTGTGGAAAAACCACTTTTCGCACTTGTGTTAGTGTTGAAAACCACTTTTCGCACTTGTGTTAGTGTTGAAAAACCACTTTTCGCACTTGTGTTAGTGTTGAAAAACCACTTTTCGCACTTGTGTTGGTGCAGGAAACCACTTTTGCACTTGTATTAGTGTGGAGAAACCACTTTTCGCACTTGTGTTAGTTTTGAAAAACCACTTTTCGCACTTGTGTTAGTGTTGAAAAACCACTTTTCGCACTTGTGATAGTGTTGAAAAACCACTTTTCGCACTTGTTTTAGTGTTGAAAAAGCACTTTTCGCACTTGTGTTGGTGCAGGAAACCACTTTTGCACTTGTATTAGTGTGGCAAAAACACTTTTTGCACTTGTGATAGTGTTGAAAAACCACTTTTCGCACTTGTGTTAGTGTTGAAAAACCACTTTTCGCACTTGTGTTGGTGCAGGAAACCACTTTTGCACTTGTATTAGTGTGGAAAAACCACTTTCGCACTTGTGTTAGTGTTGAAAAACCACTTTTCGCACTTGTGTTAGTGTTGAAAAACCACTTTTCGCACTTGTGTTGGTGCAGGAAACCACTTTTGCACTTGTATTAGTGTGGAAAAAACACTTTTTGCACTTGTGATAGTGTTGAAAAACCACTTTTCGCACTTGTGTTAGTGTTGAAATACCACATTTCACACTTGTGTTAGTGTTGAAAAACCACTTTTCGCACTTGTGTTGGTGCAGGAAACCACTTTTGCACTTGTATTAGTGTGGAAAAACCACTTTTCGCACTTGTGTTGGTACAGGAAACCACTTTTGCACTTGTATTAGTGTGGAAAAAACACTTTTTGCACTTGTGATAGTGTTGAAAAACCACTTTTCGCACTTGTGTTAGTGTTGAAAAACCACTTTTCGCACTTGTGTTGGTGCAGGAAACCAGTTTTGCACTTGTATTATTGTGGAAAAACCACTTTTCGCACTTGTGTTAGTGTTGAAAAACCACTTTTCGCACTTGTGTTAGTGTTGAAAAAACACTTTTCGCACTTCTGATAGTGTTGAAAAACCACTTTTCGCACTTGTGTTAGTGTTGAAAAACCACTTTTCGCACTCGTGTTGGTGCAGGAAACCACTTTTGCACTTGTATTATTGTGGAAAACCACTTTTCGCACTTGTGTTAGTGTTGAAAAACCACTTTTCGCACTTGTGTTAGTGTTGAAAAACCACTTTTCGCACTTGTGTTAGTGTTGAAAAACCACTTTTCGCACTTGTGTTAGTGTTGAAAAACCACTTTTCGCACTTGTGTTGGTGCAGGAAACCACTTTTGCACTTGTATTAGTGTGGAAAAAACAATTTTTGCACTTGTGATAGTGTTGAAAAACCACTTTTCGCACTTGTGTTAGTGTTGAAAAACCACATTTCGCACTTGTGTTGGTGCAGGAAACCACTTTTGCACTTGTATTATTGTGGAAAAAACCCTTTTTGCATTTGTGATAGTGTTGAAAAACCACTTTTCGCACTTGTGTTAGTGTTGAAAAACCACTTTTCGCACTTGTGTTGGTGCAGGAAACCACTTTTGCACTTGTATTAGTGTGGAAAAACCACTTTTCGCACTTGTGTTAGTGTTGAAAAACCACTTTTCGCACTTGTGTTAGTGTTGAAAAACCACATTTCACACTCGTGTTAGTGTTGAAAAACCACTTTTCGCACTTGTGTTGGTGCAGGAAACCACTTTTGCACTTGTATTAGTGTGGAAAAACCACTTTTCGCACTTGTGTTAGTGTTGAAAAACCACTTTTCGCACTTGTGTTAGTGTTGAAAAACCACTTTTCGCACTTGTGTTGGTGCAGGAAACCACTTTTGCACTTGTATTAGTGTGGAAAAACCACTTTTGCACTTGTATTAGTGTGGAAAAACCACTTTTCGCACTTGTGTTAGTGTTGAAAAACCACTTTTCGCACTTGTGTTAGTGTTGAAAAACCACATTTCGCACTTGTGTTAGTGTTGAAAAACCACTTTTCGCACTTGTGTTGGTGCAGGAAACCACTTTTGCACTTGTATTAGTGTGGAAAAACCACTTTTCGCACTTGTGTTAGTGTTGAAAAACCACTTTTCGCACTTGTGTTAGTGTTGAAAAACCACTTTTTGCAGTTGTGTTAGTGCAGGAAACCACTTTTGCACTTGTATTAGTGTGGAAAAAACACTTTTTGCACTTGTGATAGTGTTGAAAAACCACTTTTCGCACTTGTGTTAGTTTTGAAAAACCACTTTTCGCACTTGTGTTGGTGCAGGAAACCACTTTTGCACTTGTATTAGTGTGGAAAAACCACTTTTGCACTTGTATTAGTGTGGAAAAACCACTTTTCGCACTTGTGTTAGTGTTGAAAAACCACTTTTCGCAGTTGTGTTAGTGTTGAAAAACCACATTTCGCACTTGTATTAGTGCGGAAAAACCACTTTTCGCACTTGTGTTAGTGTTGAAAAACCACTTTTCGCACTTGTGTTAGTGTTGAAAAACCACTTTTCGCACTTGTGTTAGTGTTGAAAAATCACTTTTCGCACTTGTGTTAGTGTTGAAAAACCACTTTTCGCACTCGTGTTGGTGCAGGAAACCACTTTTGCACTTGTATTAGTGTGGAAAAACCATTTTTCGCACTTGTGTTAGTGTTGAAAAACCACTTTTCGCACTTGTGTTAGTGTTGAAAAACCACTTTTCGCACTTGTGTTAGTGTTGAAAAACCACTTTTCGCACTTGTGTTGGTGCAGGAAACCACTTTTGCACTTGTATTAGTGTGGAGAAACCACTTTTCGCACTTGTGTTAGTTTTGAAAAACCACTTTTCGCACTTGTGTTAGTGTTGAAAAACCACTTTTCGCACTTGTGATAGTGTTGAAAAACCACTTTTCGCACTTGTGTTAGTGTTGAAAAACCACTTTTCGCACTCGTGTTGGTGCAGGAAACCACTTTTGCACTTGTATTATTGTGGAAAACCACTTTTCGCACTTGTGTTAGTGTTGAAAAACCACTTTTCGCACTTGTGTTAGTGTTGAAAAACCACTTTTCGCACTTGTGTTAGTGTTGAAAAACCACTTTTCGCACTTGTGTTAGTGTTGAAAAACCACTTTTCGCACTTGTGTTGGTGCAGGAAACCACTTTTGCACTTGTATTAGTGTGGAAAAAACAATTTTTGCACTTGTGATAGTGTTGAAAAACCACTTTTCGCACTTGTGTTAGTGTTGAAAAACCACATTTCGCACTTGTGTTGGTGCAGGAAACCACTTTTGCACTTGTATTATTGTGGAAAAAACCCTTTTTGCATTTGTGATAGTGTTGAAAAACCACTTTTCGCACTTGTGTTAGTGTTGAAAAACCACTTTTCGCACTTGTGTTGGTGCAGGAAACCACTTTTGCACTTGTATTAGTGTGGAAAAACCACTTTTCGCACTTGTGTTAGTGTTGAAAAACCACTTTTCGCACTTGTGTTAGTGTTGAAAAACCACATTTCACACTCGTGTTAGTGTTGAAAAACCACTTTTCGCACTTGTGTTGGTGCAGGAAACCACTTTTGCACTTGTATTAGTGTGGAAAAACCACTTTTCGCACTTGTGTTAGTGTTGAAAAACCACTTTTCGCACTTGTGTTAGTGTTGAAAAACCACTTTTCGCACTTGTGTTGGTGCAGGAAACCACTTTTGCACTTGTATTAGTGTGGAAAAACCACTTTTGCACTTGTATTAGTGTGGAAAAACCACTTTTCGCACTTGTGTTAGTGTTGAAAAACCACTTTTCGCACTTGTGTTAGTGTTGAAAAACCACATTTCGCACTTGTGTTAGTGTTGAAAAACCACTTTTCGCACTTGTGTTGGTGCAGGAAACCACTTTTGCACTTGTATTAGTGTGGAAAAACCACTTTTCGCACTTGTGTTAGTGTTGAAAAACCACTTTTCGCACTTGTGTTAGTGTTGAAAAACCACTTTTTGCAGTTGTGTTAGTGCAGGAAACCACTTTTGCACTTGTATTAGTGTGGAAAAAACACTTTTTGCACTTGTGATAGTGTTGAAAAACCACTTTTCGCACTTGTGTTAGTGTTGAAAAACCACTTTTCGCACTTGTGTTGGTGCAGGAAACCACTTTTGCACTTGTATTAGTGTGGAAAAACCACTTTTGCACTTGTATTAGTGTGGAAAAACCACTTTTCGCACTTGTGTTAGTGTTGAAAAACCACTTTTCGCAGTTGTGTTAGTGTTGAAAAACCACATTTCGCACTTGTATTAGTGCGGAAAAACCACTTTTCGCACTTGTGTTAGTGTTGAAAAACCACTTTTCGCACTTGTGTTAGTGTTGAAAAACCACTTTTCGCACTTGTGTTAGTGTTGAAAAATCACTTTTCGCACTTGTGTTAGTGTTGAAAAACCACTTTTCGCACTCGTGTTGGTGCAGGAAACCACTTTTGCACTTGTATTAGTGTGGAAAAACCATTTTTCGCACTTGTGTTAGTGTTGAAAAACCACTTTTCGCACTTGTGTTAGTGTTGAAAAACCACTTTTCGCACTTGTGTTAGTGTTGAAAAACCACTTTTCGCACTTGTGTTGGTGCAGGAAACCACTTTTGCACTTGTATTAGTGTGGAGAAACCACTTTTCGCACTTGTGTTAGTTTTGAAAAACCACTTTTCGCACTTGTGTTAGTGTTGAAAAACCACTTTTCGCACTTGTGATAGTGTTGAAAAACCACTTTTCGCACTTGTTTTAGTGTTGAAAAAGCACTTTTCGCACTTGTGTTGGTGCAGGAAACCACTTTTGCACTTGTATTAGTGTGGCAAAAACACTTTTTGCACTTGTGATAGTGTTGAAAAACCACTTTTCGCACTTGTGTTAGTGTTGAAAAACCACTTTTCGCACTTGTGTTGGTGCAGGAAACCACTTTTGCACTTGTATTAGTGTGGAAAAACCACTTTCGCACTTGTGTTAGTGTTGAAAAACCACTTTTCGCACTTGTGTTAGTGTTGAAAAACCACTTTTCGCACTTGTGTTGGTGCAGGAAACCACTTTTGCACTTGTATTAGTGTGGAAAAAACACTTTTTGCACTTGTGATAGTGTTGAAAAACCACTTTTCGCACTTGTGTTAGTGTTGAAAAACCACATTTCGCACTTGTGTTGGTGCAGGAAACCACTTTTGCACTTGTATTATTGTGGAAAAAACCCTTTTTGCATTTGTGATAGTGTTGAAAAACCACTTTTCGCACTTGTGTTAGTGTTGAAAAACCACGTTTCGCACTTGTGTTAGTGTTGAAAAACCACTTTTCGCACTTGTGTTGGTGCAGGAAACCACTTTTGCACTTGTATTGGTGTGGCAAAAACACTTTTTGCACTTGTGATAGTGTTGAAAAACCACTTTTTGCACTTGTGTTAGTGTTGAAAAACCACTTTTCGCACTTGTGTTGGTGCAGGAAACCACTTTTGCACTTGTATTAGTGTGGAAAAACCACTTTCGCACATGTGTTAGTGTTGAAAAACCACTTTTCGCACTTGTGTTAGTGTTGAAAAACCACATTTCGCACTTGTGTTAGTGTTGAAAAACCACTTTTCGCACTTGTGTTGGTGCAGGAAACCACTTTTGCACTTGTATTAGTGTGGAAAAACCACTTTTCGCACTTGTGCTAGTCTTGAAAAACCACTTTTCGCACTTGTGTTGGTGCAGGAAAACCACTTTTGCACTTGTATTAGTGTGGCAAAAACACTTTTTGCACTTGTGATAGTGTTGAAAAACCACTTTTCGCACTTGTGTTAGTGTTGAAAAACCACTTTTCGCACTTGTGTTGGTGCAGGAAACCACTTTTGCACTTGTATTAGTGTGGCAAAAACACTTTTTGCACTTGTGATAGTGTTGTAAAACCACTTTTCGCACTTGTGTTAGTGTTGAAAAACCACTTTTCGCACTTGTGTTGGTGCAGGAAACCACTTTTGCACTTGTATTAGTGTGGAAAAACCACTTTCGCACTTGTGTTAGTGTTGAAAAACCACTTTTCGCACTTGTATTAGTGTGGAAAAACCACTTTTCGCACTTGTGTTAGTGTTGAAAACCACTTTTCGCACTTGTGTTAGTGTTGAAAAACCACTTTTCGCACTTGTGTTAGTGTTGAAAAACCACTTTTCGCACTTGTGTTGGTGCAGGAAACCACTTTTGCACTTGTATTAGTGTGGAGAAACCACTTTTCGCACTTGTGTTAGTTTTGAAAAACCACTTTTCGCACTTGTGTTAGTGTTGAAAAACCACTTTTCGCACTTGTGATAGTGTTGAAAAACCACTTTTCGCACTTGTTTTAGTGTTGAAAAAGCACTTTTCGCACTTGTGTTGGTGCAGGAAACCACTTTTGCACTTGTATTAGTGTGGCAAAAACACTTTTTGCACTTGTGATAGTGTTGAAAAACCACTTTTCGCACTTGTGTTAGTGTTGAAAAACCACTTTTCGCACTTGTGTTGGTGCAGGAAACCACTTTTGCACTTGTATTAGTGTGGAAAAACCACTTTCGCACTTGTGTTAGTGTTGAAAAACCACTTTTCGCACTTGTGTTAGTGTTGAAAAACCACTTTTCGCACTTGTGTTGGTGCAGGAAACCACTTTTGCACTTGTATTAGTGTGGAAAAAACACTTTTTGCACTTGTGATAGTGTTGAAAAACCACTTTTCGCACTTGTGTTAGTGTTGAAAAACCACATTTTGCACTTGTGTTGGTGCAGGAAACCACTTTTGCACTTGTATTATTGTGGAAAAAACCCTTTTTGCATTTGTGATAGTGTTGAAAAACCACTTTTCGCACTTGTGTTAGTGTTGAAAAACCACGTTTCGCACTTGTGTTAGTGTTGAAAAACCACTTTTCGCACTTGTGTTGGTGCAGGAAACCACTTTTGCACTTGTATTGGTGTGGCAAAAACACTTTTTGCACTTGTGATAGTGTTGAAAAACCACTTTTTGCACTTGTGTTAGTGTTGAAAAACCACTTTTCGCACTTGTGTTGGTGCAGGAAACCACTTTTGCACTTGTATTAGTGTGGAAAAACCACTTTCGCACATGTGTTAGTGTTGAAAAACCACTTTTCGCACTTGTGTTAGTGTTGAAAAACCACATTTCGCACTTGTGTTAGTGTTGAAAAACCACTTTTCGCACTTGTGTTGGTGCAGGAAACCACTTTTGCACTTGTATTAGTGTGGAAAAACCACTTTTCGCACTTGTGCTAGTGTTGAAAAACCACTTTTCGCACTTGTGTTGGTGCAGGAAAACCACTTTTGCACTTGTATTAGTGTGGCAAAAACACTTTTTGCACTTGTGATAGTGTTGAAAAACCACTTTTCGCACTTGTGTTAGTGTTGAAAAACCACTTTTCGCACTTGTGTTGGTGCAGGAAACCACTTTTGCACTTGTATTAGTGTGGCAAAAACACTTTTTGCACTTGTGATAGTGTTGAAAAACCACTTTTCGCACTTGTGTTAGTGTTGAAAAACCACTTTTCGCACTTGTGTTGGTGCAGGAAACCACTTTTGCACTTGTATTAGTGTGGAAAAACCACTTTCGCACTTGTGTTAGTGTTGAAAAACCACTTTTCGCACTTGTGTTAGTGTTGAAAAAACACTTTTCGCACTGGTGATAGTGTTGAAAAACCACTTTTCGCACTTGTGTTAGTGTTGAAAAACCACTTTTCGCACTTGTGTTAGTGTTGAAAAACCACTTTTCGCACTTGTGTTAGTGTTGAAAAAACACTTTTCGCACTGGTGATAGTGTTGAAAAACCACTTTTCGCACTTGTGTTAGTGTTGAAAAACCACTTTTCGCACTTGTGTTGGTGCAGGAAACCACTTTTGCACTTGTATTAGTGTGGAAAAACCACTTTTCCCACTTGTGTTAGTGTTGAAAAACCACTTTTCGCATTTGTGTTAGTGTTGAAAAACCACTTTTCGCACTTGTGTTAGTGTTGAAAAACCACTTTTCGCACTTGTGTTAGTGTTGAAAAACCACTTTTCGCACTTGTGTTGGTGCAGGAAACCACTTTTGCACTTGTATTATTGTGGAAAAAACCCTTTTTGCATTTGTGATGGTGTTGAAAAACCACTTTTCGCACTTGTGTTAGTGTTGAAAAACCACTTTTCGCACTTGTGTTGGTGCAGGAAACCACTTTTGCACTTGTATTAGTGTGGAAAAACCACTTTTCGCACTTGTGTTAGTGTTGAAAAACCACTTTTCGCACTTGTGTTAGTGTTGAAAAACCACATTTCACACTTGTGTTAGTGTTGAAAAACCACTTTTCGCACTTGTGTTGGTGCAGGAAACCACTTTTGCACTTGTATTAGTGTGGCAAAAACACTTTTTGCACTTGTGATAGTGTTGAAAAACCACTTTTCGCACTTGTGTTAGTGTTGAAAAACCACTTTTCGCACTTGTGTTGGTGCAGGAAACCACTTTTGCACTTGTATTAGTGTGGAAAAACCACTTTCGCACTTGTGTTAGTGTTGAAAAACCACTTTTCGCACTTGTATTAGTGTGGAAAAACCACTTTTCGCACTTGTGTTAGTGTTGAAAAACCACTTTTCGCACTTGTGTTAGTGTTGAAAAACCACTTTTCGCACTTGTGTTAGTGTTGAAAAACCACTTTTCGCACTTGTGTTGGTGCAGGAAACCACTTTTGCACTTGTATTAGTGTGGAGAAACCACTTTTCGCACTTGTGTTAGTTTTGAAAAACCACTTTTCGCACTTGTGTTAGTGTTGAAAAACCACTTTTCGCACTTGTGATAGTGTTGAAAAACCACTTTTCGCACTTGTTTTAGTGTTGAAAAAGCACTTTTCGCACTTGTGTTGGTGCAGGAAACCACTTTTGCACTTGTATTAGTGTGGCAAAAACACTTTTTGCACTTGTGATAGTGTTGAAAAACCACTTTTCGCACTTGTGTTAGTGTTGAAAAACCACTTTTCGCACTTGTGTTGGTGCAGGAAACCACTTTTGCACTTGTATTAGTGTGGAAAAACCACTTTCGCACTTGTGTTAGTGTTGAAAAACCACTTTTCGCACTTGTGTTAGTGTTGAAAAACCACTTTTCGCACTTGTGTTGGTGCAGGAAACCACTTTTGCACTTGTATTAGTGTGGAAAAAACACTTTTTGCACTTGTGATAGTGTTGAAAAACCACTTTTCGCACTTGTGTTAGTGTTGAAAAACCACATTTCGCACTTGTGTTGGTGCAGGAAACCACTTTTGCACTTGTATTATTGTGGAAAAAACCCTTTTTGCATTTGTGATAGTGTTGAAAAACCACTTTTCGCACTTGTGTTAGTGTTGAAAAACCACGTTTCGCACTTGTGTTAGTGTTGAAAAACCACTTTTCGCACTTGTGTTGGTGCAGGAAACCACTTTTGCACTTGTATTGGTGTGGCAAAAACACTTTTTGCACTTGTGATAGTGTTGAAAAACCACTTTTTGCACTTGTGTTAGTGTTGAAAAACCACTTTTCGCACTTGTGTTGGTGCAGGAAACCACTTTTGCACTTGTATTAGTGTGGAAAAACCACTTTCGCACATGTGTTAGTGTTGAAAAACCACTTTTCGCACTTGTGTTAGTGTTGAAAAACCACATTTCGCACTTGTGTTAGTGTTGAAAAACCACTTTTCGCACTTGTGTTGGTGCAGGAAACCACTTTTGCACTTGTATTAGTGTGGAAAAACCACTTTTCGCACTTGTGCTAGTGTTGAAAAACCACTTTTCGCACTTGTGTTGGTGCAGGAAAACCACTTTTGCACTTGTATTAGTGTGGCAAAAACACTTTTTGCACTTGTGATAGTGTTGAAAAACCACTTTTCGCACTTGTGTTAGTGTTGAAAAACCACTTTTCGCACTTGTGTTGGTGCAGGAAACCACTTTTGCACTTGTATTAGTGTGGCAAAAACACTTTTTGCACTTGTGATAGTGTTGAAAAACCACTTTTCGCACTTGTGTTAGTGTTGAAAAACCACTTTTCGCACTTGTGTTGGTGCAGGAAACCACTTTTGCACTTGTATTAGTGTGGAAAAACCACTTTCGCACTTGTGTTAGTGTTGAAAAACCACTTTTCGCACTTGTGTTAGTGTTGAAAAAACACTTTTCGCACTGGTGATAGTGTTGAAAAACCACTTTTCGCACTTGTGTTAGTGTTGAAAAACCACTTTTCGCACTTGTGTTAGTGTTGAAAAACCACTTTTCGCACTTGTGTTAGTGTTGAAAAAACACTTTTCGCACTGGTGATAGTGTTGAAAAACCACTTTTCGCACTTGTGTTAGTGTTGAAAAACCACTTTTCGCACTCGTGTTGGTGCAGGAAACCACTTTTGCACTTGTATTAGTGTGGAAAAACCACTTTTCGCACTTGTGTTAGTGTTGAAAAACCACTTTTCGCATTTGTGTTAGTGTTGAAAAACCACTTTTCGCACTTGTGTTAGTGTTGAAAAACCACTTTTCGCACTTGTGTTAGTGTTGAAAAACCACTTTTCGCACTTGTGTTGGTGCAGGAAACCACTTTTGCACTTGTATTATTGTGGAAAAAACCCTTTTTGCATTTGTGATGGTGTTGAAAAACCACTTTTCGCACTTGTGTTAGTGTTGAAAAACCACTTTTCGCACTTGTGTTGGTGCAGGAAACCACTTTTGCACTTGTATTAGTGTGGAAAAACCACTTTTCGCACTTGTGTTAGTGTTGAAAAACCACTTTTCGCACTTGTGTTAGTGTTGAAAAACCACATTTCACACTTGTGTTAGTGTTGAAAAACCACTTTTCGCACTTGTGTTGGTGCAGGAAACCACTTTTGCACTTGTATTAGTGTGGAAAAACCACTTTTCGCACTTGTGTTGGTGCAGGAAACCACTTTTGCACTTGTATTAGTGTGGAAAAAACACTTTTTGCACTTGTGATAGTGTTGAAAAACCACTTTTCGCACTTGTGTTAGTGTTGAAATACCACATTTCACACTTGTGTTAGTGTTGAAAAACCACTTTTCGCACTTGTGTTGGTGCAGGAAACCACTTTTGCACTTGTATTAGTGTGGAAAAACCACTTTTCGCACTTGTGTTGGTACAGGAAACCACTTTTGCACTTGTATTAGTGTGGAAAAAACACTTTTTGCACTTGTGATAGTGTTGAAAAACCACTTTTCGCACTTGTGTTAGTGTTGAAAAACCACTTTTCGCACTTGTGTTGGTGCAGGAAACCAGTTTTGCACTTGTATTATTGTGGAAAAACCACTTTTCGCACTTGTGTTAGTGTTGAAAAACCACTTTTCGCACTTGTGTTAGTGTTGAAAAAACACTTTTCGCACTTCTGATAGTGTTGAAAAACCACTTTTCGCACTTGTGTTAGTGTTGAAAAACCACTTTTCGCACTCGTGTTGGTGCAGGAAACCACTTTTGCACTTGTATTATTGTGGAAAACCACTTTTCGCACTTGTGTTAGTGTTGAAAAACCACTTTTCGCACTTGTGTTAGTGTTGAAAAACCACTTTTCGCACTTGTGTTAGTGTTGAAAAACCACTTTTCGCACTTGTGTTAGTGTTGAAAAACCACTTTTCGCACTTGTGTTGGTGCAGGAAACCACTTTTGCACTTGTATTAGTGTGGAAAAAACAATTTTTGCACTTGTGATAGTGTTGAAAAACCACTTTTCGCACTTGTGTTAGTGTTGAAAAACCACATTTCGCACTTGTGTTGGTGCAGGAAACCACTTTTGCACTTGTATTATTGTGGAAAAAACCCTTTTTGCATTTGTGATAGTGTTGAAAAACCACTTTTCGCACTTGTGTTAGTGTTGAAAAACCACTTTTCGCACTTGTGTTGGTGCAGGAAACCACTTTTGCACTTGTATTAGTGTGGAAAAACCACTTTTCGCACTTGTGTTAGTGTTGAAAAACCACTTTTCGCACTTGTGTTAGTGTTGAAAAACCACATTTCACACTTGTGTTAGTGTTGAAAAACCACTTTTCGCACTTGTGTTGGTGCAGGAAACCACTTTTGCACTTGTATTAGTGTGGAAAAACCACTTTTCGCACTTGTGTTAGTGTTGAAAAACCACTTTTCGCACTTGTGTTAGTGTTGAAAAACCACTTTTCGCACTTGTGTTGGTGCAGGAAACCACTTTTGCACTTGTATTAGTGTGGAAAAACCACTTTTGCACTTGTATTAGTGTGGAAAAACCACTTTTCGCACTTGTGTTAGTGTTGAAAAACCACTTTTCGCACTTGTGTTAGTGTTGAAAAACCACATTTCGCACTTGTGTTAGTGTTGAAAAACCACTTTTCGCACTTGTGTTGGTGCAGGAAACCACTTTTGCACTTGTATTAGTGTGGAAAAACCACTTTTCGCACTTGTGTTAGTGTTGAAAAACCACTTTTCGCACTTGTGTTAGTGTTGAAAAACCACTTTTTGCAGTTGTGTTAGTGCAGGAAACCACTTTTGCACTTGTATTAGTGTGGAAAAAACACTTTTTGCACTTGTGATAGTGTTGAAAAACCACTTTTCGCACTTGTGTTAGTGTTGAAAAACCACTTTTCGCACTTGTGTTGGTGCAGGAAACCACTTTTGCACTTGTATTAGTGTGGAAAAACCACTTTTGCACTTGTATTAGTGTGGAAAAACCACTTTTCGCACTTGTGTTAGTGTTGAAAAACCACTTTTCGCAGTTGTGTTAGTGTTGAAAAACCACATTTCGCACTTGTATTAGTGCGGAAAAACCACTTTTCGCACTTGTGTTAGTGTTGAAAAACCACTTTTCGCACTTGTGTTAGTGTTGAAAAACCACTTTTCGCACTTGTGTTAGTGTTGAAAAATCACTTTTCGCACTTGTGTTAGTGTTGAAAAACCACTTTTCGCACTCGTGTTGGTGCAGGAAACCACTTTTGCACTTGTATTAGTGTGGAAAAACCACTTTTCGCACTTGTGTTAGTGTTGAAAAACCACTTTTCGCACTTGTGTTAGTGTTGAAAAACCACTTTTCGCACTTGTGTTAGTGTTGAAAAACCACTTTTCGCACTTGTGTTGGTGCAGGAAACCACTTTTGCACTTGTATTAGTGTGGAGAAACCACTTTTCGCACTTGTGTTAGTTTTGAAAAACCACTTTTCGCACTTGTGTTAGTGTTGAAAAACCACTTTTCGCACTTGTGATAGTGTTGAAAAACCACTTTTCGCACTTGTTTTAGTGTTGAAAAAGCACTTTTCGCACTTGTGTTGGTGCAGGAAACCACTTTTGCACTTGTATTAGTGTGGCAAAAACACTTTTTGCACTTGTGATAGTGTTGAAAAACCACTTTTCGCACTTGTGTTAGTGTTGAAAAACCACTTTTCACACTTGTGTTGGTGCAGGAAACCACTTTTGCACTTGTATTAGTGTGGAAAAACCACTTTCGCACTTGTGTTAGTGTTGAAAAACCACTTTTCGCACTTGTGTTAGTGTTGAAAAACCACTTTTCGCACTTGTGTTGGTGCAGGAAACCACTTTTGCACTTGTATTAGTGTGGAAAAAACACTTTTTGCACTTGTGATAGTGTTGAAAAACCACTTTTCGCACTTGTGTTAGTGTTGAAAAACCACATTTCGCACTTGTGTTGGTGCAGGAAACCACTTTTGCACTTGTATTATTGTGGAAAAAACCCTTTTTGCATTTGTGATAGTGTTGAAAAACCACTTTTCGCACTTGTGTTAGTGTTGAAAAACCACGTTTCGCACTTGTGTTAGTGTTGAAAAACCACTTTTCGCACTTGTGTTGGTGCAGGAAACCACTTTTGCACTTGTATTGGTGTGGCAAAAACACTTTTTGCACTTGTGATAGTGTTGAAAAACCACTTTTTGCACTTGTGTTAGTGTTGAAAAACCACTTTTCGCACTTGTGTTGGTGCAGGAAACCACTTTTGCACTTGTATTAGTGTGGAAAAACCACTTTCGCACATGTGTTAGTGTTGAAAAACCACTTTTCGCACTTGTGTTAGTGTTGAAAAACCACATTTCGCACTTGTGTTAGTGTTGAAAAACCACTTTTCGCACTTGTGTTGGTGCAGGAAACCACTTTTGCACTTGTATTAGTGTGGAAAAAACACTTTTCGCACTTGTGCTAGTGTTGAAAAACCACTTTTCGCACTTGTGTTGGTGCAGGAAAACTACTTTTGCACTTGTATTAGTGTGGCAAAAACACTTTTTGCACTTGTGATAGTGTTGAAAAACCACTTTTCGCACTTGTGTTAGTGTTGAAAAACCACTTTTCGCACTTGTGTTGGTGCAGGAAACCACTTTTGCACTTGTATTAGTGTGGCAAAAACACTTTTTGCACTTGTGATAGTGTTGAAAAACCACTTTTCGCACTTGTGTTAGTGTTGAAAAACCACTTTTCGCACTTGTGTTGGTGCAGGAAACCACTTTTGCACTTGTATTAGTGTGGAAAAACCACTTTCGCACTTGTGTTAGTGTTGAAAAACCACTTTTCGCACTTGTATTAGTGTGGAAAAACCACTTTTCGCACTTGTGTTAGTGTTGAAAAACCACTTTTCGCACTTGTGTTAGTGTTGAAAAACCACTTTTCGCACTTGTGTTAGTGTTGAAAAACCACTTTTCGCACTTGTGTTGGTGCAGGAAACCACTTTTGCACTTGTATTAGTGTGGAGAAACCACTTTTCGCACTTGTGTTAGTTTTGAAAAACCACTTTTCGCACTTGTGTTAGTGTTGAAAAACCACTTTTCGCACTTGTGATAGTGTTGAAAAACCACTTTTCGCACTTGTTTTAGTGTTGAAAAAGCACTTTTCGCACTTGTGTTGGTGCAGGAAACCACTTTTGCACTTGTATTAGTGTGGCAAAAACACTTTTTGCACTTGTGATAGTGTTGAAAAACCACTTTTCGCACTTGTGTTAGTGTTGAAAAACCACTTTTCGCACTTGTGTTGGTGCAGGAAACCACTTTTGCACTTGTATTAGTGTGGAAAAACCACTTTCGCACTTGTGTTAGTGTTGAAAAACCACTTTTCGCACTTGTGTTAGTGTTGAAAAACCACTTTTCGCACTTGTGTTGGTGCAGGAAACCACTTTTGCACTTGTATTAGTGTGGAAAAAACACTTTTTGCACTTGTGATAGTGTTGAAAAACCACTTTTCGCACTTGTGTTAGTGTTGAAAAACCACATTTCGCACTTGTGTTGGTGCAGGAAACCACTTTTGCACTTGTATTATTGTGGAAAAAACCCTTTTTGCATTTGTGATAGTGTTGAAAAACCACTTTTCGCACTTGTGTTTGTGTTGAAAAACCACGTTTCGCACTTGTGTTAGTGTTGAAAAACCACTTTTCGCACTTGTGTTGGTGCAGGAAACCACTTTTGCACTTGTATTGGTGTGGCAAAAACACTTTTTGCACTTGTGATAGTGTTGAAAAACCACTTTTTGCACTTGTGTTAGTGTTGAAAAACCACTTTTCGCACTTGTGTTGGTGCAGGAAACCACTTTTGCACTTGTATTAGTGTGGAAAAACCACTTTCGCACATGTGTTAGTGTTGAAAAACCACTTTTCGCACTTGTGTTAGTGTTGAAAAACCACATTTCGCACTTGTGTTAGTGTTGAAAAACCACTTTTCGCACTTGTGTTGGTGCAGGAAACCACTTTTGCACTTGTATTAGTGTGGAAAAACCACTTTTCGCACTTGTGCTAGTGTTGAAAAACCACTTTTCGCACTTGTGTTGGTGCAGGAAAACCACTTTTGCACTTGTATTAGTGTGGCAAAAACACTTTTTGCACTTGTGATAGTGTTGAAAAACCACTTTTCGCACTTGTGTTAGTGTTGAAAAACCACTTTTCGCACTTGTGTTGGTGCAGGAAACCACTTTTGCACTTGTATTAGTGTGGCAAAAACACTTTTTGCACTTGTGATAGTGTTGAAAAACCACTTTTCGCACTTGTGTTAGTGTTGAAAAACCACTTTTCGCACTTGTGTTGGTGCAGGAAACCACTTTTGCACTTGTATTAGTGTGGAAAAACCACTTTCGCACTTGTGTTAGTGTTGAAAAACCACTTTTCGCACTTGTGTTAGTGTTGAAAAACCACTTTTCGCACTTGTGTTGGTGCAGGAAACCACTTTTGCACTTGTATTAGTGTGGAAAAACACTTTTTGCACTTGTGATAGTGTTGAAAAACCACTTTTCGCACTTGTGTTAGTGTTGAAAAACCACATTTCGCACTTGTGTTGGTGCAGGAAACCACTTTTGCACTTGTATTCTTGTGGAAAAAACCACTTTTCGCACTTGTGTTAGTGTTGAAAAATCACTTTTCGCACTTGTGTTAGTGTTGAAAAACCATGTTTCGCAATTGTGTTAGTGTTGAAAAACCACTTTTCGCACTTGTGTTGGTGCAGGAAACCACTTTTGCACTTGTATTAGTGTGGAAAAACCACTTTTCGCACTTGTGTTAGTGTTGAAAAACCACTTTTCGCACTTGTGATAGTGTTGAAAAACCACTTTTCGCACTTGTGTTAGTGTTGAAAAACCACTTTTCGCACTTGTGTTGGTGCAGGAAACCACTTTTGCACTTGTATTAGTGTGGAGAAACCACTTTTCGCACTTGTGTTAGTTTTGAAAAACCACTTTTCGCACTTGTGTTAGTGTTGAAAAACCACTTTTCGCACTTGTGATAGTGTTGAAAAACCACTTTTCGCACTTGTTTTAGTGTTGAAAAAGCACTTTTCGCACTTGTGTTGGTGCAGGAAACCACTTTTGCACTTGTATTAGTGTGGCAAAAACACTTTTTGCACTTGTGATAGTGTTGAAAAACCACTTTTCGCACTTGTGTTAGTGTTGAAAAACCACTTTTCACACTTGTGTTGGTGCAGGAAACCACTTTTGCACTTGTATTAGTGTGGAAAAACCACTTTCGCACTTGTGTTAGTGTTGAAAAACCACTTTTCGCACTTGTGTTAGTGTTGAAAAACCACTTTTCGCACTTGTGTTGGTGCAGGAAACCACTTTTGCACTTGTATTAGTGTGGAAAAAACACTTTTTGCACTTGTGATAGTGTTGAAAAACCACTTTTCGCACTTGTGTTAGTGTTGAAAAACCACATTTCGCACTTGTGTTGGTGCAGGAAACCACTTTTGCACTTGTATTATTGTGGAAAAAACCCTTTTTGCATTTGTGATAGTGTTGAAAAACCACTTTTCGCACTTGTGTTAGTGTTGAAAAACCACGTTTCGCACTTGTGTTAGTGTTGAAAAACCACTTTTCGCACTTGTGTTGGTGCAGGAAACCACTTTTGCACTTGTATTGGTGTGGCAAAAACACTTTTTGCACTTGTGATAGTGTTGAAAAACCACTTTTTGCACTTGTGTTAGTGTTGAAAAACCACTTTTCGCACTTGTGTTGGTGCAGGAAACCACTTTTGCACTTGTATTAGTGTGGAAAAACCACTTTCGCACATGTGTTAGTGTTGAAAAACCACTTTTCGCACTTGTGTTAGTGTTGAAAAACCACATTTCGCACTTGTGTTAGTGTGAAAAACCACTTTTCGCACTTGTGTTGGTGCAGGAAACCACTTTTGCACTTGTATTAGTGTGGAAAAAACACTTTTCGCACTTGTGCTAGTGTTGAAAAACCACTTTTCGCACTTGTGTTGGTGCAGGAAAACTACTTTTGCACTTGTATTAGTGTGGCAAAAACACTTTTTGCACTTGTGATAGTGTTGAAAACCACTTTTCGCACTTGTGTTAGTGTTGAAAACCACTTTTCGCACTTGTGTTGGTGCAGGAACCACTTTTGCACTTGTATTAGTGTGGCAAAAACACTTTTGCACTTGTGATAGTGTTGAAAAACACTTTTCGCACTTGTGTTAGTGTTGAAAAACCACTTTTCGCACTTGTGTTGGTGCAGGAAACCACTTTGCACTTGTATTAGTGTGGAAAAACCACTTTCGCACTTGTGTTAGTGTTGAAAAACCACTTTTCGCACTTGTATTAGTGTGGAAAAACCACTTTTCGCACTTGTGTTAGTGTTGAAAACCACTTTTCGCACTTGTGTTAGTGTTGAAAAACCACTTTTCGCACTTGTGTTAGTGTTGAAAAACCACTTTTCGCACTTGTGTTGGTGCAGGAACCACTTTGCACTTGTATTAGTGTGGAGAAACCACTTTTCGCACTTGTGTTAGTTTTGAAAACCACTTTTCGCACTTGTGTTAGTGTTGAAAAACACTTTTCGCACTTGTGATAGTGTTGAAAAACCACTTTTCGCACTTGTTTTAGTGTTGAAAAAGCACTTTTCGCACTTGTGTTGGTGCAGGAAACCACTTTTGCACTTGTATTAGTGTGGCAAAAACACTTTTTGCACTTGTGATAGTGTTGAAAAACCACTTTTCGCACTTGTGTTAGTGTTGAAAAACACTTTTCGCACTTGTGTTGGTGCAGGAAACCACTTTTGCACTTGTATTAGTGTGGAAAAACCACTTTCGCACTTGTGTTAGTGTTGAAAAACCACTTTTCGCACTTGTGTTAGTGTTGAAAAACCACTTTTCGCACTTGTGTTGGTGCAGGAAACCACTTTTGCACTTGTATTAGTGTGGAAAAAACACTTTTTGCACTTGTGATAGTGTTGAAAAACCACTTTTCGCACTTGTGTTAGTGTTGAAAAACCACATTTCGCACTTGTGTTGGTGCAGGAAACCACTTTTGCACTTGTATTATTGTGGAAAAGAACCCTTTTTGCATTTGTGATAGTGTTGAAAAAACACTTTTCGCACTTGTGTTAGTGTTGAAAAACCACGTTCGCACTTGTGTTAGTGTTGAAAAACCACTTTTCGCACTTGTGTTGGTGCAGGATGTTGGTGCAGGAAACCACTTTTGCACTTGTATTGGTGTGGCAAAAACACTTTTTGCACTTGTGATAGTGTTGAAAAACCACTTTTTGCACTTGTGTTAGTGTTGAAAAACCACTTTTCGCACTTGTGTTGGTGCAGGAAACCACTTTTGCACTTGTATTAGTGTGGAAAAACCACTTTCGCACATGTGTTAGTGTTGAAAAACCACTTTTCGCACTTGTGTTAGTGTTGAAAAACCACATTTCGCACTTGTGTTAGTGTTGAAAAACCACTTTTCGCACTTGTGTTGGTGCAGGAAACCACTTTTGCACTTGTATTAGTGTGGAAAAACCACTTTTCGCACTTGTGCTAGTGTTGAAAAACCACTTTTCGCACTTGTGTTGGTGCAGGAAAACCACTTTTGCACTTGTATTAGTGTGGCAAAAACACTTTTTGCACTTGTGATAGTGTTGAAAAACCACTTTTCGCACTTGTGTTAGTGTTGAAAAACCACTTTTTCGCACTTGTGTTGGTGCAGGAAACCACTTTTGCACTTGTATTAGTGTGGCAAAAACACTTTTTGCACTTGTGATAGTGTTGAAAAACCACTTTTCGCACTTGTGTTAGTGTTGAAAAACCACTTTTCGCACTTGTGTTGGTGCAGGAAACCACTTTTGCACTTGTATTAGTGTGGAAAAACCACTTTTGCACTTGTGTTAGTGTTGAAAAACCACTTTTCGCACTTGTGTTAGTGTTGAAAAACCACTTTTCGCACTTGTGTTGGTGCAGGAAACCACTTTTGCACTTGTATTAGTGTGGAAAAACACTTTTTGCACTTGTGATAGTGTTGAAAAACCACTTTTCGCACTTGTGTTAGTGTTGAAAAACCACATTTCGCACTTGTGTTGGTGCAGGAAACCACTTTTGCACTTGTATTATTGTGGAAAAAACCCTTTTTGCATTTGTGATAGTGTTGAAAAACCACTTTTCTTACTTGTGTTAGTGTTGAAAAACCATGTTTCGCAATTGTGTTAGTGTTGAAAAACCACTTTTCGCACTTGTGTTGGTGCAGGAAACCACTTTTGCACTTGTATTGGTGTGGCAAAAACACTTTTTGCACTTGTGATAGTGTTGAAAAACCACTTTTTGCACTTGTGTTAGTGTTGAAAAACCACTTTTCGCACTTGTGTTGGTGCAGGAAACCACTTTTGCACTTGTATTAGTGTGGAAAAACCACTTTCGCACATGTGTTAGTGTTGAAAAACCACTTTTCGCACTTGTGTTAGTGTTGAAAAACCACATTTCGCACTTGTGTTAGTGTTGAAAAACCACTTTTCGCACTTGTGTTGGTGCAGGAAACCACTTTTGCACTTGTATTAGTGTGGAAAAACCACTTTTCGCACTTGTGCTAGTGTTGAAAAACCACTTTTCGCACTTGTGTTGGTGCAGGAAAACCACTTTTGCACTTGTATTAGTGTGGCAAAAACACTTTTTGCACTTGTGATAGTGTTGAAAAACCACTTTTCGCACTTGTGTTAGTGTTGAAAAACCACTTTTCGCACTTGTGTTGGTGCAGGAAACCACTTTTGCACTTGTATTAGTGTGGATAAACCACTTTCGCACTTGTGTTAGTGTTGAAAAACCACTTTTCGCACTTGTGTTAGTGTTGAAAAACCACATTTCGCACTTGTGTTAGTGTTGAAAAACCACTTTTCGCACTTGTGTTGGTGCAGGAAACCACTTTTGCACTTGTATTAGTGTAGAAAAACCACTTTTCGCACTTGTGCTGGTGTTGAAAAACCACTTTTCGCACTTGTGTTATTGTTGAAAAACCACTTTTCGCACTTCTGTTAGTGTTGAAAAACCACTTTTCGCACTCGTGTTGGTGCAGGAAACCACTTTTGCACTTGTATTATTGTGGAAAACCACTTTTCGCACTTGTGTTAGTGTTGAAAAACCACTTTTCGCACTTGTGTTAGTGTTGAAAAACCACTTTTCGCACTTGTGTTAGTGTTGAAAAACCACTTTTCGCACTTGTGTTAGTGTTGAAAAACCACTTTTCGCACTTGTGTTGGTGCAGGAAACCACTTTTGCACTTGTATTAGTGTGGAAAAAACAATTTTTGCACTTGTGATAGTGTTGAAAAACCACTTTTCGCACTTGTGTTAGTGTTGAAAAACTACATTTCGCACTTGTGTTGGTGCAGGAAACCACTTTTGCACTTGTATTATTGTGGAAAAAACCCTTTTTGCATTTGTGATAGTGTTGAAAAACCACTTTTCGCACTTGTGTTAGTGTTGAAAAACCATGTTTCGCAATTGTGTTAGTGTTGAAAAACCACTTTTCGCACTTGTGTTGGTGCAGGAAACCACTTTTGCACTTGTATTGGTGTGGCAAAAACACTTTTTGCACTTGTGATAGTGTTGAAAAACCACTTTTTGCACTTGTGTTAGTGTTGAAAAACCACTTTTCGCACTTGTGTTGGTGCAGGAAACCACTTTTGCACTTGTATTAGTGTGGAAAAACCACTTTCGCACATGTGTTAGTGTTGAAAAACCACTTTTCGCACTTGTGTTAGTGTTGAAAAACCACATTTCGCACTTGTGTTAGTGTTGAAAAACCACTTTTCGCACTTGTGTTGGTGCAGGAAACCACTTTTGCACTTGTATTAGTGTGGAAAAACCACTTTTCGCACTTGTGCTAGTGTTGAAAAACCACTTTTCGCACTTGTGTTGGTGCAGGAAAACCACTTTTGCACTTGTATTAGTGTGGCAAAAACACTTTTTGCACTTGTGATAGTGTTGAAAAACCACTTTTCGCACTTGTGTTAGTGTTGAAAAACCACTTTTCGCACTTGTGTTGGTGCAGGAAACCACTTTTGCACTTGTATTAGTGTGGAAAAACCACTTTCGCACTTGTGTTAGTGTTGAAAAACCACTTTTCGCACTTGTGTTAGTGTTGAAAAACCACATTTCGCACTTGTGTTAGTGTTGAAAAACCACTTTTCGCACTTGTGTTGGTGCAGGAAACCACTTTTGCACTTGTATTAGTGTAGAAAAACCACTTTTCGCACTTGTGCTGGTGTTGAAAAACCACTTTTCGCACTTGTGTTATTGTTGAAAAACCACTTTTCGCACTTCTGTTAGTGTTGAAAAACCACTTTTCGCACTCGTGTTGGTGCAGGAAACCACTTTTGCACTTGTATTATTGTGGAAAACCACTTTTCGCACTTGTGTTAGTGTTGAAAAACCACTTTTCGCACTTGTGTTAGTGTTGAAAAACCACTTTTCGCACTTGTGTTAGTGTTGAAAAACCACTTTTCGCACTTGTGTTAGTGTTGAAAAACCACTTTTCGCACTTGTGTTGGTGCAGGAAACCACTTTTGCACTTGTATTAGTGTGGAAAAAACAATTTTTGCACTTGTGATAGTGTTGAAAAACCACTTTTCGCACTTGTGTTAGTGTTGAAAAACTACATTTCGCACTTGTGTTGGTGCAGGAAACCACTTTTGCACTTGTATTATTGTGGAAAAAACCCTTTTTGCATTTGTGATAGTGTTGAAAAACCACTTTTCGCACTTGTGTTAGTGTTGAAAAACCACTTTTCGCACTTGTGTTGGTGCAGGAAACCACTTTTGCACTTGTATTAGTGTGGAAAAACCACTTTTCGCACTTGTGTTAGTGTTGAAAAACCACTTTTCGCACTTGTGTTAGTGTTGAAAAACCACATTTCACACTTTTGTTAGTGTTGAAAAACCACTTTTCGCACTTGTGTTCGTGCAGGAAACCACTTTTGCACTTGTATTAGTGTGGAAAAACCACTTTTCGCACTTGTGTTAGTGTTGAAAAACCACTTTTCGCACTTGTGTTAGTGTTGAAAAACCACATTTCGCACTTGTGTTAGTGTTGAAAAACCACTTTTCGCACTTGTGTTGGTGCAGGAAACCACTTTTGCACTTGTATTAGTGTGGAAAAACCACTTTCGCACTTGTGTTAGTGTTGAAAAACCACTTTTCGCACTTGTGTTAGTGTTGAAAAACCACTTTTCGCACTTGTGTTGGTGCAGGAAACCACTTTTGCACTTGTATTAGTGTGGAAAAAACACTTTTTGCACTTGTGATAGTGTTGAAAAACCACTTTTCGCACTTGTGTTAGTGTTGAAAAACCACATTTCGC
This sequence comes from Myxine glutinosa, assembly GCF_964187855.1. Classification (NCBI taxonomy): domain Eukaryota; kingdom Metazoa; phylum Chordata; class Myxini; order Myxiniformes; family Myxinidae; genus Myxine; species Myxine glutinosa. Next base: position 132,943,943 of record NC_136269.1, read on the forward strand.
ACTTGTGTTGGTGCAGGAAACCACTTTTGCACTTGTATTATTGTGGAAAAAACCCTTTTTGCATTTGTGATAGTGTTGAAAAACCACTTTTCGCACTTGTGTTAGTGTTGAAAAACCACGTTTCGCACTTGTGTTAGTGTTGAAAAACCACTTTTCGCACTTGTGTTGGTGCAGGAAACCACTTTTGCACTTGTATTGGTGTGGCAAAAACACTTTTTGCACTTGTGATAGTGTTGAAAAACCACTTTTTGCACTTGTGTTAGTGTTGAAAAACCACTTTTCGCACTTGTGTTGGTGCAGGAAACCACTTTTGCACTTGTATTAGTGTGGAAAAACCACTTTCGCACATGTGTTAGTGTTGAAAAACCACTTTTCGCACTTGTGTTAGTGTTGAAAAACCACATTTCGCACTTGTGTTAGTGTTGAAAAACCACTTTTCGCACTTGTGTTGGTGCAGGAAACCACTTTTGCACTTGTATTAGTGTGGAAAAACCACTTTTCGCACTTGTGCTAGTGTTGAAAAACCACTTTTCGCACTTGTGTTGGTGCAGGAAAACCACTTTTGCACTTGTATTAGTGTGGCAAAAACACTTTTTGCACTTGTGATAGTGTTGAAAAACCACTTTTCGCACTTGTGTTAGTGTTGAAAAACCACTTTTCGCACTTGTGTTGGTGCAGGAAACCACTTTTGCACTTGTATTAGTGTGGCAAAAACACTTTTTGCACTTGTGATAGTGTTGAAAAACCACTTTTCGCACTTGTGTTAGTGTTGAAAAACCACTTTTCGCACTTGTGTTGGTGCAGGAAACCACTTTTGCACTTGTATTAGTGTGGAAAAACCACTTTCGCACTTGTGTTAGTGTTGAAAAACCACTTTTCGCACTTGTGTTAGTGTTGAAAAACCACTTTTCGCACTTGTGTTGGTGCAGGAAACCACTTTTGCACTTGTATTAGTGTGGAAAAACACTTTTTGCACTTGTGATAGTGTTGAAAAACCACTTTTCGCACTTGTGTTAGTGTTGAAAAACCACTTTTCGCACTTGTGTTAGTGTTGAAAAACCACATTTCGCACTTGTGTTAGTGTTGAAAAACCACTTTTCGCACTTGTGTTGGTGCAGGAAACCACTTTTGCACTTGTATTAGTGTGGAAAAACCACTTTCGCACTTGTGTTAGTGTTGAAAAAACCACTTTTCGCACTTGTGTTAGTGTTGAAAAACCACTTTTCGCACTTGTGTTGGTGCAGGAAACCACTTTTGCACTTGTATTAGTGTGGAAAAAACACTTTTTGCACTTGTGATAGTGTTGAAAAACCACTTTTCGCACTTGTGTTAGTGTTGAAAAACCACATTTCGCACTTGTGTTGGTGCAGGAAACCACTTTTGCACTTGTATTATTGTGGAAAAAACCCTTTTTGCATTTGTGATAGTGTTGAAAAACCACTTTTCGCACTTGTGTTAGTGTTGAAAAACCACGTTTCGCACTTGTGTTAGTGTTGAAAAACCACTTTTCGCACTTGTGTTGGTGCAGGAAACCACTTTTGCACTTGTATTGGTGTGGCAAAAACACTTTTTGCACTTGTGATAGTGTTGAAAAACCACTTTTTGCACTTGTGTTAGTGTTGAAAAACCACTTTTCGCACTTGTGTTGGTGCAGGAAACCACTTTTGCACTTGTATTAGTGTGGAAAAACCACTTTCGCACATGTGTTAGTGTTGAAAAACCACTTTTCGCACTTGTGTTAGTGTTGAAAAACCACATTTCGCACTTGTGTTAGTGTTGAAAAACCACTTTTCGCACTTGTGTTGGTGCAGGAAACCACTTTTGCACTTGTATTAGTGTGGAAAAACCACTTTTCGCACTTGTGCTAGTGTTGAAAAACCACTTTTCGCACTTGTGTTGGTGCAGGAAAACCACTTTTGCACTTGTATTAGTGTGGCAAAAACACTTTTTGCACTTGTGATAGTGTTGAAAAACCACTTTTCGCACTTGTGTTAGTGTTGAAAAACCACTTTTCGCACTTGTGTTGGTGCAGGAAACCACTTTTGCACTTGTATTAGTGTGGCAAAAACACTTTTTGCACTTGTGATAGTGTTGAAAAACCACTTTTCGCACTTGTGTTAGTGTTGAAAAACCACTTTTCGCACTTGTGTTGGTGCAGGAAACCACTTTTGCACTTGTATTAGTGTGGAAAAACCACTTTCGCACTTGTGTTAGTGTTGAAAAACCACTTTTCGCACTTGTGTTAGTGTTGAAAAACCACTTTTCGCACTTGTGTTGGTGCAGGAAACCACTTTTGCACTTGTATTAGTGTGGAAAAACACTTTTTGCACTTGTGATAGTGTTGAAAAACCACTTTTCGCACTTGTGTTAGTGTTGAAAAACCACATTTCGCACTTGTGTTGGTGCAGGAAACCACTTTTGCACTTGTATTATTGTGGAAAAAACCCTTTTTGCATTTGTGATAGTGTTGAAAAACCACTTTTCGCACTTGTGTTAGTGTTGAAAAACCATGTTTCGCAATTGTGTTAGTGTTGAAAAACCACTTTTCGCACTTGTGTTGGTGCAGGAAACCACTTTTGCACTTGTATTGGTGTGGCAAAAACACTTTTTGCACTTGTGATAGTGTTGAAAAACCACTTTTTGCACTTGTGTTAGTGTTGAAAAACCACTTTTCGCACTTGTGTTGGTGCAGGAAACCACTTTTGCACTTGTATTAGTGTGGAAAAACCACTTTCGCACATGTGTTAGTGTTGAAAAACCACTTTTCGCACTTGTGTTAGTGTTGAAAAACCACATTTCGCACTTGTGTTAGTGTTGAAAAACCACTTTTCGCACTTGTGTTGGTGCAGGAAACCACTTTTGCACTTGTATTAGTGTGGAAAAACCACTTTTCGCACTTGTGCTAGTGTTGAAAAACCACTTTTCGCACTTGTGTTGGTGCAGGAAAACCACTTTTGCACTTGTATTAGTGTGGCAAAAACACTTTTTGCACTTGTGATAGTGTTGAAAAACCACTTTTCGCACTTGTGTTAGTGTTGAAAAACCACTTTTCGCACTTGTGTTGGTGCAGGAAACCACTTTTGCACTTGTATTAGTGTGGAAAAACCACTTTCGCACTTGTGTTAGTGTTGAAAAACCACTTTTCGCACTTGTGTTAGTGTTGAAAAACCACATTTCGCACTTGTGTTAGTGTTGAAAAACCACTTTTCGCACTTGTGTTGGTGCAGGAAACCACTTTTGCACTTGTATTAGTGTAGAAAAACCACTTTTCGCACTTGTGCTGGTGTTGAAAAACCACTTTTCGCACTTGTGTTATTGTTGAAAAACCACTTTTCGCACTTCTGTTAGTGTTGAAAAACCACTTTTCGCACTCGTGTTGGTGCAGGAAACCACTTTTGCACTTGTATTATTGTGGAAAACCACTTTTCGCACTTGTGTTAGTGTTGAAAAACCACTTTTCGCACTTGTGTTAGTGTTGAAAAACCACTTTTCGCACTTGTGTTAGTGTTGAAAAACCACTTTTCGCACTTGTGTTAGTGTTGAAAAACCACTTTTCGCACTTGTGTTGGTGCAGGAAACCACTTTTGCACTTGTATTAGTGTGGAAAAAACAATTTTTGCACTTGTGATAGTGTTGAAAAACCACTTTTCGCACTTGTGTTAGTGTTGAAAAACTACATTTCGCACTTGTGTTGGTGCAGGAAACCACTTTTGCACTTGTATTATTGTGGAAAAAACCCTTTTTGCATTTGTGATAGTGTTGAAAAACCACTTTTCGCACTTGTGTTAGTGTTGAAAAACCACTTTTCGCACTTGTGTTGGTGCAGGAAACCACTTTTGCACTTGTATTAGTGTGGAAAAACCACTTTTCGCACTTGTGTTAGTGTTGAAAAACCACTTTTCGCACTTGTGTTAGTGTTGAAAAACCACATTTCACACTTTTGTTAGTGTTGAAAAACCACTTTTCGCACTTGTGTTCGTGCAGGAAACCACTTTTGCACTTGTATTAGTGTGGAAAAACCACTTTTCGCACTTGTGTTAGTGTTGAAAAACCACTTTTCGCACTTGTGTTAGTGTTGAAAAACCACTTTTCGCACTTGTGTTGGTGCAGGAAACCACTTTTGCACTTGTATTAGTGTGGAAAAACCACTTTTGCACTTGTATTAGTGTGGAAAAACCACTTTTCGCACTTGTGTTAGTGTTGAAAAACCACTTTTCGCACTTGTGTTAGTGTTGAAAAACCACATTTCGCACTTGTGTTAGTGTTGAAAAACCACTTTTCGCACTTGTGTTGGTGCAGGAAACCACTTCTGCACTTGTATTAGTGTGAAAAACCACTTTTCGCACTTGTGTTAGTGTTGAAAAACCACTTTTCGCACTTGTGTTAGTGTTGAAAAACCACTTTTTGCACTTGTGTTAGTGCAGGAAACCACTTTTGCACTTGTATTAGTGTGGAAAAAACACTTTTTGCACTTGTGATAGTGTTGAAAAACCACTTTTCGCACTTGTGTTAGTGTTGAAAAACCACTTTTCGCACTTGTGTTGGTGCAGGAAACCAGTTTTGCACTTGTATTAGTGTGGAAAAACCACTTTTCGCACTTGTGTTAGTGTTGAAAAAACACTTTTCGCACTGGTGATAGTGTTGAAAAACCACTTTTCGCACTTGTGTTGGTGTAGGAAACCACTTTTGCACTTGTATTAGTGTGGAAAAACCACTTTTGCACTTGTATTAGTGTGGAAAAACCACTTTTCGCACTTGTGTTAGTGTTGAAAAACCACTTTTCGCACTTGTGTTAGTGTTGAAAAACCACATTTCGCACTTGTGTTAGTGTTGAAAAACCACTTTTCGCACTTGTGTTAGTGTTGAAAAACCACTTTTCGCACTTGTGTTGGTGCAGGAAACCACTTTTGCACTTGTATTAGTGTGGAAAAACCACTTTTCGCACTTGTGTTAGTGTTGAAAAACCACTTTTCGCACTTGTGTTAGTGTTGAAAAACCACTTTTCGCACTTGTGTTAGTGTTGAAAAAACACTTTTCGCACTGGTGATAGTGTTGAAAAACCACTTTTCGCACTTGTGTTAGTGTTGAAAAACCACTTTTCGCACTTGTGTTAGTGTTGAAAAACCACTTTTCGCACTTGTGTTAGTGTTGAAAAAACACTTTTCGCACTGGTGATAGTGTTGAAAAACCACTTTTCGCACTTGTGTTAGTGTTGAAAAACCACTTTTCGCACTCGTGTTGGTGCAGGAAACCACTTTTGCACTTGTATTAGTGTGGAAAAACCACTTTTCGCACTTGTGTTAGTGTTGAAAAACCACTTTTCGCACTTGTGTTAGTGTTGAAAAACCACTTTTCGCACTTGTGATAGTGTTGAAAAACCACTTTTCGCACTTGTGTTAGTGTTGAAAAACCACTTTTGCACTTGTATTATTGTGGAAAAAACCCTTTTTGCATTTGTGATAGTGTTGAAAAACCACTTTTCGCACGTGTGTTAGTGTTGAAAAACCACTTTTCGCACTTGTGTTGGTGCAGGAAACCACTTTTGCACTTGTATTAGTGTGGAAAAACCACTTTTTGCACTTGTGTTAGTGTTGAAAAACCACTTTTCGCACTTGTGTTAGTGTTGAAAAACCACATTTCACACTTGTGTTAGTGTTGAAAAACCACTTTTCGCACTTGTGTTGGTGCAGGAAACCACTTTTGCACTTGTATTAGTGTGGAAAACCACTTTTCGCACTTGTGTTGGTGCAGGAAACCACTTTTGCACTTGTATTAGTGTGGAAAAAACACTTTTTGCACTTGTGGTAGTGTTGAAAAACCACTTTTCGCACTTGTGTTAGTGTTGAAAAACCACTTTTCGCACTTGTGTTGGTGCAGGAAACCAGTTTTGCACTTGTATTATTGTGGAAAAACCACTTTTCGCACTTGTGTTAGTGTTGAAAAACCACTTTTCGCACTTGTGTTAGTGTTGAAAAAACACTTTTCGCACTTGTGTTAGTGTTGAAAAACCACTTTTCGCACTCGTGTTGGTGCAGGAAACCACTTTTGCACTTGTATTATTGTGGAAAACCACTTTTCGCACTTGTGTTAGTGTTGAAAAACCACTTTTCGCACTTGTGTTAGTGTTGAAAAACCACTTTTCGCACTTGTGTTAGTGTTGAAAAACCACTTTTCGCACTTGTGTTAGTGTTGAAAAACCACTTTTCGCACTTGTGTTGGTGCAGGAAACCACTTTTGCACTTGTATTAGTGTGGAAAAAACAATTTTTGCACTTGTGATAGTGTTGAAAAACCACTTTTCGCACTTGTGTTAGTGTTGAAAAACCACATTTCGCACTTGTGTTGGTGCAGGAAACCACTTTTGCACTTGTATTATTGTGGAAAAAACCCTTTTTGCATTTGTGATAGTGTTGAAAAACCACTTTTCGCACTTGTGTTAGTGTTGAAAAACCACTTTTCGCACTTGTGTTGGTGCAGGAAACCACTTTTGCACTTGTATTAGTGTGGAAAAACCACTTTTCGCACTTGTGTTAGTGTTGAAAAACCACTTTTCGCACTTGTGTTAGTGTTGAAAAACCACATTTCACACTTGTGTTAGTGTTGAAAAACCACTTTTCGCACTTGTGTTGGTGCAGGAAACCACTTTTGCACTTGTATTAGTGTGGAAAAACCACTTTTCGCACTTGTGTTAGTGTTGAAAAACCACTTTTCGCACTTGTGTTAGTGTTGAAAAACCACTTTTCGCACTTGTGTTGGTGCAGGAAACCACTTTTGCACTTGTATTAGTGTGGAAAAACCACTTTTGCACTTGTATTAGTGTGGAAAAACCACTTTTCGCACTTGTGTTAGTGTTGAAAAACCACTTTTCGCACTTGTGTTAGTGTTGAAAAACCACATTTCGCACTTGTGTTAGTGTTGAAAAACCACTTTTCGCACTTGTGTTGGTGCAGGAAACCACTTTTGCACTTGTATTAGTGTGGAAAAACCACTTTTCGCACTTGTGTTAGTGTTGAAAAACCACTTTTCGCACTTGTGTTAGTGTTGAAAAACCACTTTTTGCAGTTGTGTTAGTGCAGGAAACCACTTTTGCACTTGTATTAGTGTGGAAAAAACACTTTTTGCACTTGTGATAGTGTTGAAAAACCACTTTTCGCACTTGTGTTAGTGTTGAAAAACCACTTTTCGCACTTGTGTTGGTGCAGGAAACCACTTTTGCACTTGTATTAGTGTGGAAAAACCACTTTTGCACTTGTATTAGTGTGGAAAAACCACTTTTCGCACTTGTGTTAGTGTTGAAAAACCACTTTTCGCACTTGTGTTAGTGTTGAAAAACCACATTTCGCACTTGTATTAGTGCGGAAAAACCACTTTTCGCACTTGTGTTAGTGTTGAAAAACCACTTTTCGCACTTGTGTTAGTGTTGAAAAACCACTTTTCGCACTTGTGTTAGTGTTGAAAAATCACTTTTCGCACTTGTGTTAGTGTTGAAAAACCACTTTTCGCACTCGTGTTGGTGCAGGAAACCACTTTTGCACTTGTATTAGTGTGGAAAAACCACTTTTCGCACTTGTGTTAGTGTTGAAAATCCACTTTTCGCACTTGTGTTAGTGTTGAAAAACCACTTTTCGCACTTGTGTTAGTGTTGAAAAACCACTTTTCGCACTTGTGTTGGTGCAGGAAACCACTTTTGCACTTGTATTAGTGTGGAGAAACCACTTTTCGCACTTGTGTTAGTTTTGAAAAACCACTTTTCGCACTTGTGTTAGTGTTGAAAAACCACTTTTCGCACTTGTGATAGTGTTGAAAAACCACTTTTCGCACTTGAGTTAGTGTTGAAAAACCACTTTTCGCACTCGTGTTGGTGCAGGAAACCACTTTTGCACTTGTATTAGTGTGGAAAAACCACTTTTCGCACTTGTGTTAGTGTTGAAAAACCACTTTTCGCACTTGTGTTAGTGTTGAAAAACCACTTTTCGCACTTGTGTTAGTGTTGAAAAACCACTTTTCGCACTTGTGTTAGTGTTGAAAAACCACTTTTCGCACTTGTGTTGGTGCAGGAAACCACTTTTGCACTTGTATTATTGTGGAAAAAACCCTTTTTGCATTTGTGATAGTGTTGAAAAACCACTTTTCGCACTTGTGTTAGTGTTGAAAAACCACGTTTCGCACTTGTGTTAGTGTTGAAAAACCACTTTTCGCACTTGTGTTGGTGCAGGAAACCACTTTTGCACTTGTATTGGTGTGGCAAAAACACTTTTTGCACTTGTGATAGTGTTGAAAAACCACTTTTCGCACTTGTGTTAGTGTTGAAAAACCACTTTTCGCACTTGTGTTGGTGCAGGAAACCACTTTTGCACTTGTATTAGTGTGGAAAAACCACTTTCGCACATGTGTTAGTGTTGAAAAACCACTTTTCGCACTTGTGTTAGTGTTGAAAAACCACATTTCGCACTTGTGTTAGTGTTGAAAAACCACTTTTCGCACTTGTGTTGGTGCAGGAAACCACTTTTGCACTTGTATTAGTGTGGAAAAACCACTTTTCGCACTTGTGCTAGTGTTGAAAAACCACTTTTCGCACTTGTGTTGGTGCAGGAAACCACTTTTGCACTTGTATTAGTGTGGCAAAAACACTTTTTGCACTTGTGATAGTGTTGAAAAACCACTTTTCGCACTTGTGTTAGTGTTGAAAAACCACTTTTCGCACTTGTGTTGGTGCAGGAAACCACTTTTGCACTTGTATTAGTGTGGAAAAACCACTTTCGCCCTTGTGTTAGTGTTGAAAAACCACTTTTCGCACTTGTGTTAGTGTTGAAAAACCACATTTCGCACTTGTGTTAGTGTTGAAAAACCACTTTTCGCACTTGTGTTGGTGCAGGAAACCACTTTTGCACTTGTATTAGTGTAGAAAAACCACTTTTCGCACTTGTGCTGGTGTTGAAAAACCACTTTTCGCACTTGTGTTATTGTTGAAAAACCACTTTTCGCACTTCTGTTAGTGTTGAAAAACCACTTTTCGCACTCGTGTTGGTGCAGGAAACCACTTTTGCACTTGTATTATTGTGGAAAACCACTTTTCGCACTTGTGTTAGTGTTGAAAAACCACTTTTCGCACTTGTGTTAGTGTTGAAAAACCACTTTTCGCACTTGTGTTAGTGTTGAAAAACCACTTTTCGCACTTGTGTTAGTGTTGAAAAACCACTTTTCGCACTTGTGTTAGTGTTGAAAAACCACTTTTCGCACTTGTGTTGGTGCAGGAAACCACTTTTGCACTTGTATTCGTGTGGAGAAACCACTTTTCGCACTTGTGTTAGTTTTGAAAAACCACTTTTCGCACTTGTGTTAGTGTTGAAAAACCACTTTTCGCACTTGTGATAGTGTTGAAAAACCACTTTTCGCACTTGTGTTAGTGTTGAAAAACCACTTTTCGCACTCGTGTTGGTGCAGGAAACCACTTTTGCACTTGTATTAGTGTGGAAAAACCACTTTTCGCACTTGTGTTAGTGTTGAAAAACCACTTTTCGCACTTGTGTTAGTGTTGAAAAACCACTTTTCGCACTTGTGTTAGTGTTGAAAAACCACTTTTCGCACTTGTGTTAGTGTTGAAAAACCACTTTTCGCACTTGTGTTGGTGCAGGAAACCACTTTTGCACTTGTATTATTGTGGAAAAAACCCTTTTTGCATTTGTGATAGTGTTGAAAAACCACTTTTCGCACTTGTGTTAGTGTTGAAAAACCACGTTTCGCACTTGTGTTAGTGTTGAAAAACCACTTTTCGCACTTGTGTTGGTGCAGGAAACCACTTTTGCACTTGTATTATTGTGGGAAAAACCCTTTTTGCATTTGTGATAGTGTTGAAAAACCACTTTTCGCACTTGTGTTAGTGTTGAAAAACCACTTTTCGCACTTGTGTTGGTGCAGGAAACCACTTTTGCACTTGTATTAGTGTGGAAAAACCACTTTTGCACATGTGTTAGTGTTGAAAAACCACTTTTCGCACTTGTGTTAGTGTTGAAAAACCACATTTCGCACTTGTGTTAGTGTTGAAAAACCACTTTTCGCACTTGTGTTGGTGCAGGAAACCACTTTTGCACTTGTATTAGTGTGGAAAAACCACTTTTCGCACTTGTGCTAGTGTTGAAAAACCACTTTTCGCACTTGTGTTGGTGCAGGAAACCACTTTTGCACTTGTATTAGTGTGGCAAAAACACTTTTTGCACTTGTGATAGTGTTGAAAAACCACTTTTCGCACTTGTGTTAGTGTTGAAAAACCACTTTTCGCACTTGTGTTGGTGCAGGAAACCACTTTTGCACTTGTATTAGTGTGGAAAAACCACTTTCGCACTTGTGTTAGTGTTGAAAAACCACTTTTCGCACTTGTGTTAGTGTTGAAAAACCACATTTCGCACTTGTGTTAGTGTTGAAAAACCACTTTTCGCACTTGTGTTGGTGCAGGAAACCACTTTTGCACTTGTATTAGTGTAGAAAAACCACTTTTCGCACTTGTGCTGGTGTTGAAAAACCACTTTTCGCACTTGTGTTATTGTTGAAAAACCACTTTTCGCACTTCTGTTAGTGTTGAAAAACCACTTTTCGCACTCGTGTTGGTGCAGGAAACCACTTTTGCACTTGTATTATTGTGGAAAACCACTTTTCGCACTTGTGTTAGTGTTGAAAAACCACTTTTCGCACTTGTGTTAGTGTTGAAAAACCACTTTTCGCACTTGTGTTAGTGTTGAAAAACCACTTTTCGCACTTGTGTTAGTGTTGAAAAACCACTTTTCGCACTTGTGTTGGTGCAGGAAACCACTTTTGCACTTGTATTAGTGTGGAAAAAACAATTTTTGCACTTGTGATAGTGTTGAAAAACCACTTTTCGCACTTGTGTTAGTGTTGAAAAACCACATTTCGCACTTGTGTTGGTGCAGGAAACCACTTTTGCACTTGTATTATTGTGGAAAAAACCCTTTTTGCATTTGTGATAGTGTTGAAAAACCACTTTTCGCACTTGTGTTAGTGTTGAAAAACCACTTTTCGCACTTGTGTTGGTGCAGGAAACCACTTTTGCACTTGTATTAGTGTGGAAAAACCACTTTTCGCACTTGTGTTAGTGTTGAAAAACCACTTTTCGCACTTGTGTTAGTGTTGAAAAACCACATTTCACACTTGTGTTAGTGTTGAAAAACCACTTTTCGCACTTGTGTTCGTGCAGGAAACCACTTTTGCACTTGTATTAGTGTGGAAAAACCACTTTTCGCACTTGTGTTAGTGTTGAAAAAACACTTTTCGCACTTGTGTTAGTGTTGAAAAACCACTTTTCGCACTTGTGTTGGTGCAGGAAACCACTTTTGCACTTGTATTAGTGTGGAAAAAACACTTTTGCCCTTGTATTAGTGTGGAAAAACCACTTTTCGCACTTGTGTTAGTGTTGAAAAACCACTTTTCGCACTTGTGTTAGTGTTGAAAAACCACATTTCGCACTTGTGTTAGTGTTGAAAAACCACTTTTCGCACTTGTGTTGGTGCAGGAAACCACTTTTGCACTTGTATTAGTGTGGAAAACCACTTTTCGCACTTGTGTTAGTGTTGAAAAACCACTTTTCGCACTTGTGTTAGTGTTGAAAAACCACTTTTTGCACTTGTGTTAGTGCAGGAAACCACTTTTGCACTTGTATTAGTGTGGAAAAAACACTTTTTGCACTTGTGATAGTGTTGAAAAACCACTTTTCGCACTTGTGTTAGTGTTGAAAAACCACTTTTCGCACTTGTGTTGGTGCAGGAAACCAGTTTTGCACTTGTATTAGTGTGGAAAAACCACTTTTCGCACTTGTGTTAGTGTTGAAAAAACACTTTTCGCACTGGTGATAGTGTTGAAAAACCACTTTTCGCACTTGTGTTGGTGCAGGAAACCACTTTTGCACTTGTATTAGTGTGGAAAAACCACTTTTGCACTTGTATTAGTGTGGAAAAACCACTTTTCGCACTTGTGTTAGTGTTGAAAAACCACTTTTCGCACTTGTGTTAGTGTTGAAAAACCACATTTCGCACTTGTGTTAGTGTTGAAAAACCACTTTTCGCACTTGTGTTAGTGTTGAAAAACCACATTTCGCACTTGTGTTAGTGTTGAAAAACCACTTTTCGCACTTGTGTTAGTGTTGAAAAACCACTTTTCGCACTTGTGTTGGTGCAGGAAACCACTTTTGCACTTGTATTAGTGTGGAAAAACCACTTTTCGCACTTGTGTTAGTGTTGAAAAACCACTTTTCGCACTTGTGTTAGTGTTGAAAAACCACATTTCACACTTGTGTTAGTGTTGAAAAACCACTTTTCGCACTTGTGTTCGTGCAGGAAACCACTTTTGCACTTGTATTAGTGTGGAAAAACCACTTTTCGCACTTGTGTTAGTGTTGAAAAACCACTTTTCGCACTTGTGTTAGTGTTGAAAAACCACTTTTCGCACTTGTGTTGGTGCAGGAAACCACTTTTGCACTTGTATTAGTGTGGAAAAACCACTTTTGCACTTGTATTAGTGTGGAAAAACCACTTTTCGCACTTGTGTTAGTGTTGAAAAACCACTTTTCGCACTTGTGTTAGTGTTGAAAAACCACATTTCGCACTTGTGTTAGTGTTGAAAAACCACTTTTCGCACTTGTGTTGGTGCAGGAAACCACTTTTGCACTTGTATTAGTGTGAAAAACCACTTTTTGCACTTGTGTTAGTGTTGAAAAACCACTTTTTGCACTTGTGTTAGTGCAGGAAACCACTTTTGCACTTGTATTAGTGTGGAAAAAACACTTTTTGCACTTGTGATAGTGTTGAAAAACCACTTTTCGCACTTGTGTTAGTGTTGAAAAACCACTTTTCGCACTTGTGTTGGTGCAGGAAACCAGTTTTGCACTTGTATTAGTGTGGAAAAACCACTTTTCGCACTTGTGTTAGTGTTGAAAAAACACTTTTCGCACTGGTGATAGTGTTGAAAAACCACTTTTCGCACTTGTGTTGGTGCAGGAAACCACTTTTGCACTTGTATTAGTGTGGAAAAACCACTTTTGCACTTGTATTAGTGTGGAAAAACCACTTTTCGCACTTGTGTTAGTGTTGAAAAACCACTTTTCGCACTTGTGTTAGTGTTGAAAAACCACATTTCGCACTTGTGTTAGTGTTGAAAAACCACTTTTCGCACTTGTGTTAGTGTTGAAAAACCACTTTTCGCACTTGTGTTGGTGCAGGAAACCACTTTTGCACTTGTATTAGTGTGGAAAAACCACTTTTCGCACTTGTGTTAGTGTTGAAAAACCACTTTTCGCACTTGTGTTAGTGTTGAAAAACCACTTTTCGCACTTGTGTTAGTGTTGAAAAAACACTTTTCGCACTGGTGATAGTGTTGAAAAACCACTTTTCGCACTTGTGTTAGTGTTGAAAAACCACTTTTCGCACTTGTGTTAGTGTTGAAAAACCACTTTTCGCACTTGTGTTAGTGTTGAAAAAACACTTTTCGCACTGGTGATAGTGTTGAAAAACCACTTTTTGCACTTGTGTTAGTGTTGAAAAACCACTTTTCGCACTCGTGTTGGTGCAGGAAACCACTTTTGCACTTGTATTAGTGTGGAAAAACCACTTTTAGCACTTGTGTTAGTGTTGAAAAACCACTTTTCACACTTGTGTTAGTGTTGAAAAACCACTTTTCGCACTTGTGATAGTGTTGAAAAACCACTTTTCGCACTTGTGTTAGTGTTGAAAAACCACTTTTGCACTTGTATTATTGTGGAAAAAACCCTTTTTGCATTTGTGATAGTGTTGAAAAACCACTTTTCGCACGTGTGTTAGTGTTGAAAAACCACTTTTCGCACTTGTGTTGGTGCAGGAAACCACTTTTGCACTTGTATTAGTGTGGAAAACCACTTTTCGCACTTGTGTTAGTGTTGAAAAACCACTTTTCGCACTTGTGTTAGTGTTGAAAAACCACATTTCACACTTGTGTTAGTGTTGAAAAACCACTTTTCGCACTTGTGTTGGTGCAGGAAACCACTTTTGCACTTGTATTAGTGTGGAAAAACCACTTTTCGCACTTGTGTTGGTGCAGGAAACCACTTTTGCACTTGTATTAGTGTGGAAAAAACACTTTTTGCACTTGTGATAGTGTTGAAAAACCACTTTTCGCACTTGTGTTAGTGTTGAAAAACCACTTTTCGCACTTGTGTTGGTGCAGGAAACCAGTTTTGCACTTGTATTATTGTGGAAAAACCACTTTTCGCACTTGTGTTAGTGTTGAAAAACCACTTTTCGCACTTGTGTTAGTGTTGAAAAAACACTTTTCGCACTTCTGATAGTGTTGAAAAACCACTTTTCGCACTTGTGTTAGTGTTGAAAAACCACTTTTCGCACTCGTGTTGGTGCAGGAAACCACTTTTGCACTTGTATTATTGTGGAAAACCACTTTTCGCACTTGTGTTAGTGTTGAAAAACCACTTTTCGCACTTGTGTTAGTGTTGAAAAACCACTTTTCGCACTTGTGTTAGTGTTGAAAAACCACTTTTCGCACTTGTGTTAGTGTTGAAAAACCACTTTTCGCACTTGTGTTGGTGCAGTAAACCACTTTTGCACTTGTATTAGTGTGGAAAAAACAATTTTTGCACTTGTGATAGTGTTGAAAAACCACTTTTCGCACTTGTGTTAGTGTTGAAAAACCACATTTCGCACTTGTGTTGGTGCAGGAAACCACTTTTGCACTTGTATTATTGTGGAAAAAACCCTTTTTGCATTTGTGATAGTGTTGAAAAACCACTTTTCGCACTTGTGTTAGTGTTGAAAAACCACTTTTCGCACTTGTGTTGGTGCAGGAAACCACTTTTGCACTTGTATTAGTGTGGAAAAACCACTTTTCGCACTTGTGTTAGTGTTGAAAAACCACTTTTCGCACTTGTGTTAGTGTTGAAAAACCACATTTCACACTTGTGTTAGTGTTGAAAAACCACTTTTCGCACTTGTGTTGGTGCAGGAAACCACTTTTGCACTTGTATTAGTGTGGAAAAACCACTTTTCGCACTTGTGTTAGTGTTGAAAAACCACTTTTCGCACTTGTGTTAGTGTTTAAAAACCACTTTTCGCACTTGTGTTGGTGCAGGAAACCACTTTTGCACTTGTATTAGTGTGGAAAAACCACTTTTGCACTTGTATTAGTGTGGAAAAACCACTTTTCGCACTTGTGTTAGTGTTGAAAAACCACTTTTCGCACTTGTGTTAGTGTTGAAAAACCACATTTCGCACTTGTGTTAGTGTTGAAAAACCACTTTTCGCACTTGTGTTGGTGCAGGAAACCACTTTTGCACTTGTATTAGTGTGGAAAAACCACTTTTCGCACTTGTGTTAGTGTTGAAAAACCACTTTTCGCACTTGTGTTAGTGTTGAAAAACCACTTTTTGCAGTTGTGTTAGTGCAGGAAACCACTTTTGCACTTGTATTAGTGTGGAAAAAACACTTTTTGCACTTGTGATAGTGTTGAAAAACCACTTTTCGCACTTGTGTTAGTGTTGAAAAACCACTTTTCGCACTTGTGTTGGTGCAGGAAACCACTTTTGCACTTGTATTAGTGTGGAAAAACCACTTTTGCACTTGTATTAGTGTGGAAAAACCACTTTTCGCACTTGTGTTAGTGTTGAAAAACCACTTTTCGCACTTGTGTTAGTGTTGAAAAACCACATTTCGCACTTGTATTAGTGCGGAAAAACCACTTTTCGCACTTGTGTTAGTGTTGAAAAACCACTTTTCGCACTTGTGTTAGTGTTGAAAAACCACTTTTCGCACTTGTGTTAGTGTTGAAAAATCACTTCTCGCACTTGTGTTAGTGTTGAAAAACCACTTTTCGCACTCGTGTTGGTGCAGGAAACCACTTTTGCACTTGTATTAGTGTGGAAAAACCACTTTTCGCACTTGTGTTAGTGTTGAAAAACCACTTTTCGCACTTGTGTTAGTGTTGAAAAACCACTTTTCGCACTTGTGTTAGTGTTGAAAAACCACTTTTCGCACTTGTGTTGGTGCAGGAAACCACTTTTGCACTTGTATTAGTGTGGAGAAACCACTTTTCGCACTTGTGTTAGTTTTGAAAAACCACTTTTCGCACTTGTGTTAGTGTTGAAAAACCACTTTTCGCACTTGTGTTAGTGTTGAAAAACCACTTTTCGCACTTGTGTTAGTGTTGAAAAACCACTTTTCGCACTTGTGTTGGTGCAGGAAACCACTTTTGCACTTGTATTAGTGTGGAAAAAACAATTTTTGCACTTGTGATAGTGTTGAAAAACCACTTTTCGCACTTGTGTTAGTGTTGAAAAACCACATTTCGCACTTGTGTTGGTGCAGGAAACCACTTTTGCACTTGTATTATTGTGGAAAAAACCCTTTTTGCATTTGTGATAGTGTTGAAAAACCACTTTTCGCACTTGTGTTAGTGTTGAAAAACCACTTTTCGCACTTGTGTTGGTGCAGGAAACCACTTTTGCACTTGTATTAGTGTGGAAAAACCACTTTTCGCACTTGTGTTAGTGTTGAAAAACCACTTTTCGCACTTGTGTTAGTGTTGAAAAACCACATTTCACACTTGTGTTAGTGTTGAAAAACCACTTTTCGCACTTGTGTTGGTGCAGGAAACCACTTTTGCACTTGTATTAGTGTGGAAAAACCACTTTTCGCACTTGTGTTAGTGTTGAAAAACCACTTTTCGCACTTGTGTTAGTGTTTAAAAACCACTTTTCGCACTTGTGTTGGTGCAGGAAACCACTTTTGCACTTGTATTAGTGTGGAAAAACCACTTTTGCACTTGTATTAGTGTGGAAAAACACTTTTCGCACTTGTGTTAGCGTTGAAAAACCACTTTTCGCACTTGTGTTAGTGTTGAAAAACCACATTTCACACTTGTGTTAGTGTTGAAAAACCACTTTTCGCACTTGTGTTGGTGCAGGAAACCACTTTTGCACTTGTATTAGTGTGGAAAAACCACTTTTCGCACTTGTGTTAGTGTTGAAAAACCACTTTTCGCACTTGTGTTAGTGTTGAAAAACCACTTTTTGCAGTTGTGTTAGTGCAGGAAACCACTTTTGCACTTGTATTAGTGTGGAAAAAACACTTTTTGCACTTGTGATAGTGTTGAAAAACCACTTTTCGCACTTGTGTTAGTGTTGAAAAACCACTTTTCGCACTTGTGTTGGTGCAGGAAACCACTTTTGCACTTGTATTAGTGTGGAAAAACCACTTTTGCACTTGTATTAGTGTGGAAAAACCACTTTTCGCACTTGTGTTAGTGTTGAAAAACCACTTTTCGCACTTGTGTTAGTGTTGAAAAACCACATTTCGCACTTGTATTAGTGCGGAAAAACCACTTTTCGCACTTGTGTTAGTGTTGAAAAACCACTTTTCGCACTTGTGTTAGTGTTGAAAAACCACTTTTCGCACTTGTGTTAGTGTTGAAAAATCACTTCTCGCACTTGTGTTAGTGTTGAAAAACCACTTTTCGCACTCGTGTTGGTGCAGGAAACCACTTTTGCACTTGTATTAGTGTGGAAAACCACTTTTCGCACTTGTGTTAGTGTTGAAAAACCACTTTTCGCACTTGTGTTAGTGTTGAAAAACCACTTTTCGCACTTGTGTTAGTGTTGAAAAACCACTTTTCGCACTTGTGTTGGTGCAGGAAACCACTTTTGCACTTGTATTAGTGTGGAGAAACCACTTTTCGCACTTGTGTTAGTTTTGAAAAACCACTTTTCGCACTTGTGTTAGTGTTGAAAAACCACTTTTCGCACTTGTGATAGTGTTGAAAAACCACTTTTCGCACTTGTGTTAGTGTTGAAAAAACACTTTTCGCACTCGTGTTGGTGCAGGAAACCACTTTTGCACTTGTATTAGTGTGGAAAAACCACTTTTCGCACTTGTGTTAGTGTTGAAAAACCACTTTTCGCACTTGTGTTAGTGTTGAAAAACCACTTTTCGCACTTGTGCTAGTGTTCAAAAACCACTTTTCGCACTTGTGTTAGTGTTGAAAAACCACTTTTCGCACTTGTGTTGGTGCAGGAAACCACTTTTGCACTTGTATTATTGTGGAAAAAACCCTTTTTGCATTTGTGATAGTGTTGAAAAACCACTTTTCGCACTTGTGTTAGTGTTGAAAAACCACGTTTCGCACTTGTGTTAGTGTTGAAAAACCACTTTTCGCACTTGTGTTGGTGCAGGAAACCACTTTTGCACTTGTATTGGTGTGGCAAAAACACTTTTTGCACTTGTGATAGTGTTGAAAAACCACTTTTCGCACTTGTGTTAGTGTTGAAAAACCACTTTTCGCACTTGTGTTAGTGTTGAAAAACCACATTTCGCACTTGTGTTAGTGTTGAAAAACCACTTTTCGCACTTGTGTTGGTGCAGGAAACCACTTTTGCACTTGTATTAGTGTGGAAAAACACTTTTCGCACTTGTGCTAGGGTTGAAAAACCACTTTTCGCACTTGTGTTGGTGCAGGAAACCACTTTTGCACTTGTATTAGTGTGGCAAAAACACTTTTTGCACTTGTGATAGTGTTGAAAAACCACTTTTCGCACTTGTGTTAGTGTTGAAAAACCACTTTTCGCACTTGTGTTGGTGCAGGAAACCACTTTTGCACTTGTATTAGTGTGGAAAAACCACTTTCGCACTTGTGTTAGTGTTGAAAAACCACTTTTCGCACTTGTGTTAGTGTTGAAAAACCACATTTCGCACTTGTGTTAGTGTTGAAAAAGCACTTTTCGCACTTGTGTTGGTGCAGGAAACCACTTTTGCACTTGTATTAGTGTAGAAAAACCACTTTTCGCACTTGTGCTGGTGTTGAAAAACCACTTTTCGCACTTGTGTTATTGTTGAAAAACCACTTTTCGCACTTCTGTTAGTGTTGAAAAACCACTTTTCGCACTCGTGTTGGTGCAGGAAACCACTTTTGCACTTGTATTATTGTGGAAAACCACTTTTCGCACTTGCGTTAGTGTTGAAAAACCACTTTTCGCACTTGTGTTAGTGTTGAAAAACCACTTTTCGCACTTGTGTTAGTGTTGAAAAACCACTTTTCGCACTTGTGTTAGTGTTGAAAAACCACTTTTCGCACTTGTGTTGGTGCAGGAAACCACTTTTGCACTTGTATTAGTGTGGAAAAAACAATTTTTGCACTTGTGATAGTGTTGAAAAACCACTTTTCGCACTTGTGTTAGTGTTGAAAAACCACATTTCGCACTTGTGTTGGTGCAGGAAACCACTTTTGCACTTGTTAACGCACAGGTTGTAAACCTGGTGCGTTATAGCGTTTGCCTGGGAATTTCTGTCACTCCAAAAGTGAAGCTCCAACAGTGTAGACGTTTCTGTCGCTCAGATGTGTAGACAGTTTCTGTCGCTCAGATGTGTAAACATGACGTCATCAAATCTATATTTAGGCTAACCATGGGCTACCCCTTTGGCTGGTACGCGGCCGCTCGCTCGTACATAATATAGGATATATTTGTTATATGTTATGTTATAGGATATATAGGATATATGTTATATGATATAGGATATATATAGGATAGGTTATAGGATATATATGTTATAGGATAGGAATATAGGACCCAAATGACCCAGAGGACCCAAATGACCCAGAGGACCCAAATGACCCAGAGGACCCAAATGACCCAGAGGACCCAAATGACCCAAATGACCCAAATGACCCAGAGGACCCAAATGACCCAGAGGACCCAAATGACCCAGAGGACCCAAATGACCCAGAGGACCCAAATGACCCAGAGGACCCAAATGACCCAGAGGACCCAAATGACCCAGAGGACCCAAATGACCCAGAGGACCCAAATGACCCAGAGGACCCAAATGACCCAGAGGACCCAAATGACCCAGAGGACCCAAATGACCCAGAGGACCCAAATGACCCAAATGACCCAGAGGACCCAAATGACCCAGAGGACCCAAATGACCCAGAGGACCCAAATGACCCAGAGGACCCAAATGACCCAGAGGACCCAAATGACCCAGAGGACCCAAATGACCCAGAGGACCCAAATGACCCAGAGGACCCAAATGACCCAGAGGACCCAAATGACCCAGAGGACCCAAATGACCCAGAGGACCCAAATGACCCAGAGGACCCAAATGACCCAAATGACCCAGAGGACCCAAATGACCCAGAGGACCCAAATGACCCAGAGGACCCAAATGACCCAGAGGACCCAAATGACCCAGAGGACCCAAATGACCCAGAGGACCCAAATGACCCAAATGACCCAAATGACCCAGAGGACCCAAATGACCCAGAGGACCCAAATGACCCAGAGGACCCAAATGACCCAGAGGACCCAAATGACCCAGAGGACCCAAATGACCCAGAGGACCCAAATGACCCAGAGGACCCAAATGACCCAGAGGACCCAAATGACCCAAATGACCCAGAGGACCCAAATGACCCAGAATTTCTGTCTCTCCAAAAGTGAAGCTCCAACAGTGTAGACGTTTCTGTCGCTCAGATGTGTAGACAGTTTCTGTCGCTCAGATGTGTAAACATGACGTCATCAAATCTATATTTAGGCTAACCATGGGCTACCCCTTTGGCTGGTACGCGGCCGCTCGCTAGTACATAATATAGGATATATTTGTTATATGTTATGTTATAGGATATATAGGATATATGTTATATGATATAGGATATATATAGGATAGGTTATAGGATATATATGTTATAGGATAGGAATATAGGACCCAAATGACCCAGAGGACCCAAATGACCCAGAGGACCCAAATGACCCAGAGGACCCAAATGACCCAGAGGACCCAAATGACCCAGAGGACCCAAATGACCCAGAGGACCCAAATGACCCAAATGACCCAAATGACCCAGAGGACCCAAATGACCCAAATGACCCAGAGGACCCAAATGACCCAGAGGACCCAAATGACCCAGAGGACCCAAATGACCCAAATGACCCAGAGGACCCAAATGACCCAGAGGACCCAAATGACCCAGAGGACCCAAATGACCCAAATGACCCAAATGACCCAGAGGACCCAAATGACCCAGAGGACCCAAATGACCCAGAGGACCCAAATGACCCAGAGGACCCAAATGACCCAGAGGACCCAAATGACCCAGATGACCCAAATGACCCAGAGGACCCAAATGACCCAGAGGACCCAAATGACCCAGAGGACCCAAATGACCCAGAGGACCCAAATGACCCAGAGGACGCAAATGACCCAAATGACCCAGAGGACCCAAATGACCCAGAATTTCTGTCTCTCCAAAAGTGAAGCTCCAACAGTGTAGACGTTTCTGTCGCTCAGATGTGTAGACAGTTTCTGTCGCTCAGATGTGTAAACATGACGTCATCAAATCTATATTTAGGCTAACCATGGGCTACCCCTTTGGCTGGTACGCGGCCGCTCGCTAGTACATAATATAGGATATATTTGTTATATGTTATGTTATAGGATATATAGGATATATGTTATATGATATAGGATATATATAGGATAGGTTATAGGATATATATGTTATAGGATAGGAATATAGGACCCAAATGACCCAGAGGACCCAAATGACCCAGAGGACCCAAATGACCCAGAGGACCCAAATGACCCAGAGGACCCAAATGACCCAGAGGACCCAAATGACCCAAATGACCCAAATGACCCAGAGGACCCAAATGACCCAAATGACCCAAATGACCCAGAGGACCCAAATGACCCAGAGGACCCAAATGACCCAGAGGACCCAAATGACCCAGAGGACCCAAATGACCCAGAGGACCCAAATGACCCAGAGGACCCAAATGACCCAGAGGACCCAAATGACCCAGAGGACCCAAATGACCCAGAGGACCCAAATGACCCAGAGGACCCAAATGACCCAGAGGACCCAAATGACCCTCTGGGTCAATAAAAGTTGAAACTGGGCAAATGTCAATGAAAATTTGCCAGACCCAGACCAGAAAATGACCCAGAGGACCCAAATGCCCAGAGGACCCAGAGGACCCTGTGAATGTGAATGAATGTGAACATAATGTGAATACTAGTAGCAATTTTACAAAAACCATGGCATAATTTCAAATCTTGACCCGAGATGATAATTATGCTACATCATAATTTCCATGTGCCAACCTGGGCGGAATCCAAGTGGATTCACTTGTATTATTGTGGAAAAAACCCTTTTTGCATTTGTGATAGTGTTGAAAAACCACTTTTCGCACTTGTGTTAGTGTTGAAAAACCACTTTTCGCACTTGTGTTGGTGCAGGAAACCACTTTTGCACTTATATTAGTGTGGAAAAACCACTTTTCGCACTTGTGTTAGTGTTGAAAAACCACTTTTCGCACTTGTGTTAGTGTTGAAAAACCACATTTCACACTTGTGTTAGTGTTGAAAAACCACTTTTCGCACTTGTGTTCGTGCAGGAAACCACTTTTGCACTTGTATTAGTGTGGAAAAACCACTTTTCGCACTTGTGTTAGTGTTGAAAAACCACTTTTCGCACTTGTGTTAGTGTTGAAAAACCACTTTTCGCACTTGTGTTGGTGCAGGAAACCACTTTTGCACTTGTATTAGTGTGGAAAAACCACTTTTGCACTTGTATTAGTGTGGAAAAACCACTTTTCGCACTTGTGTTAGTGTTGAAAAACCACTTTTCGCACTTGTGTTAGTGTTGAAAAACCACATTTCGCACTTGTGTTAGTGTTGAAAAACCACTTTTCGCACTTGTGTTGGTGCAGGAAACCACTTTTGCACTTGTATTAGTGTGGAAAACCACTTTTCGCACTTGTGTTAGTGTTGAAAAACCACTTTTCGCACTTGTGTTAGTGTTGAAAAACCACTTTTTGCACTTGTGTTAGTGCAGGAAACCACTTTTGCACTTGTATTAGTGTGGAAAAAACACTTTTTGCACTTGTGATAGTGTTGAAAAACCACTTTTCGCACTTGTGTTAGTGTTGAAAAACCACTTTTCGCACTTGTGTTGGTGCAGGAAACCAGTTTTGCACTTGTATTAGTGTGGAAAAACCACTTTTCGCACTTGTGTTAGTGTTGAAAAAACACTTTTCGCACTGGTGATAGTGTTGAAAAACCACTTTTCGCACTTGTGTTGGTGCAGGAAACCACTTTTGCACTTGTATTAGTGTGGAAAAACCACTTTTGCACTTGTATTAGTGTGGAAAAACCACTTTTCGCACTTGTGTTAGTGTTGAAAAACCACTTTTCGCACTTGTGTTAGTGTTGAAAAACCACATTTCGCACTTGTGTTAGTGTTGAAAAACCACTTTTCGCACTTGTGTTAGTGTTGAAAAACCACTTTTCGCACTTGTGTTGGTGCAGGAAACCACTTTTGCACTTGTATTAGTGTGGAAAAACCACTTTTCGCACTTGTGTTAGTGTTGAAAAACCACATTTCGCACTTGTATTAGTGCGGAAAAACCACTTTTCGCACTTGTGTTAGTGTTGAAAAACCACTTTTCGCACTTGTGTTAGTGTTGAAAAACCACTTTTCGCACTTGTGTTAGTGTTGAAAAATCACTTTTCGCACTTGTGTTAGTGTTGAAAAACCACTTTTCGCACTCGTGTTGGTGCAGGAAACCACTTTTGCACTTGTATTAGTGTGGAAAAACCACTTTTCGCACTTGTGTTAGTGTTGAAAAACCACTTTTCGCACTTGTGTTAGTGTTGAAAAACCACTTTTCGCACTTGTGTTGGTGCAGGAAACCACTTTTGCACTTGTATTAGTGTGGAAAAAACAATTTTTGCACTTGTGATAGTGTTGAAAAACCACTTTTCGCACTTGTGTTAGTGTTGAAAAACCACATTTCGCACTTGTGTTGGTGCAGGAAACCACTTTTGCACTTGTATTATTGTGGAAAAAACCCTTTTTGCATTTGTGATAGTGTTGAAAAACCACTTTTCGCACTTGTGTTAGTGTTGAAAAACCACTTTTCGCACTTGTGTTGGTGCAGGAAACCACTTTTGCACTTGTATTAGTGTGGAAAAACCACTTTTCGCACTTGTGTTAGTGTTGAAAAACCACTTTTCGCACTTGTGTTAGTGTTGAAAAACCACATTTCACACTTGTGTTAGTGTTGAAAAACCACTTTTCGCACTTGTGTTGGTGCAGGAAACCACTTTTGCACTTGTATTAGTGTGGAAAAACCACTTTTCGCACTTGTGTTAGTGTTGAAAAACCACTTTTCGCACTTGTGTTAGTGTTGAAAAACCACTTTTCGCACTTGTGTTGGTGCAGGAAACCACTTTTGCACTTGTATTAGTGTGGAAAAACCACTTTTGCACTTGTATTAGTGTGGAAAAACCACTTTTCGCACTTGTGTTAGTGTTGAAAAACCACTTTTCGCACTTGTGTTAGTGTTGAAAAACCACATTTCGCACTTGTGTTAGTGTTGAAAAACCACTTTTCGCACTTGTGTTGGTGCAGGAAACCACTTTTGCACTTGTATTAGTGTGGAAAAACCACTTTTCGCACTTGTGTTAGTGTTGAAAAACCACTTTTCGCACTTGTGTTAGTGTTGAAAAACCACTTTTTGCAGTTGTGTTAGTGCAGGAAACCACTTTTGCACTTGTATTAGTGTGGAAAAAACACTTTTTGCACTTGTGATAGTGTTGAAAAACCACTTTTCGCACTTGTGTTAGTGTTGAAAAACCACTTTTCGCACTTGTGTTGGTGCAGGAAACCACTTTTGCACTTGTATTAGTGTGGAAAAACCACTTTTGCACTTGTATTAGTGTGGAAAAACCACTTTTCGCACTTGTGTTAGTGTTGAAAAACCACTTTTCGCACTTGTGTTAGTGTTGAAAAACCACATTTCGCACTTGTATTAGTGCGGAAAAACCACTTTTCGCACTTGTGTTAGTGTTGAAAAACCACTTTTCGCACTTGTGTTAGTGTTGAAAAACCACTTTTCGCACTTGTGTTAGTGTTGAAAAATCACTTTTCGCACTTGTGTTAGTGTTGAAAAACCACTTTTCGCACTCGTGTTGGTGCAGGAAACCACTTTTGCACTTGTATTAGTGTGGAAAAACCACTTTTCGCACTTGTGTTAGTGTTGAAAAACCACTTTTCGCACTTGTGTTAGTGTTGAAAAACCACTTTTCGCACTTGTGTTGGTGCAGGAAACCACTTTTGCACTTGTATTAGTGTGGAGAAACCACTTTTCGCACTTGTGTTAGTTTTGAAAAACCACTTTTCGCACTTGTGTTAGTGTTGAAAAACCACTTTTCGCACTTGTGATAGTGTTGAAAAACCACTTTTCGCACTTGTTTTAGTGTTGAAAAAGCACTTTTCGCACTTGTGTTGGTGCAGGGAAACCACTTTTGCACTTGTATTAGTGTGGCAAAAACACTTTTTGCACTTGTGATAGTGTTGAAAAACCACTTTTCGCACTTGTGTTAGTGTTGAAAAACCACTTTTTGCACTTGTGTTGGTGCAGGAAACCACTTTTGCACTTGTATTAGTGTGGAAAAAACACTTTTTGCACTTGTGATAGTGTTGAAAAACCACTTTTCGCACTTGTGTTAGTGTTGAAAAACCACTTTTCGCACTTGTGTTGGTGCAGGAAACCAGTTTTGCACTTGTATTAGTGTGGAAAAACCACTTTTCGCACTTGTGTTAGTGTTGAAAAACCACTTTTCGCACTTGTGTTAGTGTTGAAAAAACACTTTTCGCACTTGTGATAGTGTTGAAAAACCACTTTTCGCACTTGTGTTAGTGTTGAAAAACCACTTTTCGCACTCGTGTTGGTGCAGGAAAACCACTTTTGCACTTGTATTAGTGTGGAAAAACCACTTTTCGCACTTGTGTTAGTGTTGAAAAACCACTTTTCGCACTTGTGTTAGTGTTGAAAAACCACTTTTCGCACTTGTGTTAGTGTTGAAAAACCACTTTTCGCACTTGTGTTAGTGTTGAAAAACCACTTTTCGCACTTGTGTTAGTGTTGAAAAACCACATTTCGCACTTGTGTTAGTGTTGAAAAACTACTTTTCGCACTTGTGTTGGTGCAGGAAACCACTTTTGCACTTGTATTAGTGTGGAAAAACCACTTTTCGCACTTGTGCTAGTGTTGAAAAACCACTTTTCGCACTTGTGTTGGTGCAGGAAACCACTTTTGCACTTGTATTAGTGTGGCAAAAACACTTTTTGCACTTGTGATAGTGTTGAAAAACCACTTTTCGCACTTGTGTTAGTGTTGAAAAACCACTTTTCGCACTTGTGTTGGTGCAGGAAACCACTTTTGCACTTGTATTAGTGTGGAAACCACTTTCGCACTTGTGTTAGTGTTGAAAAACCACTTTTCGCACTTGTGTTAGTGTTGAAAAACCACATTTCGCACTTGTGTTAGTGTTGAAAAACCACTTTTCGCACTTGTGTTGGTGCAGGAAACCACTTTTGCACTTGTATTAGTGTGGAAAAACCACTTTTCGCACTTGTGCTGGTGTTGAAAAACCACTTTTCGCACTTGTGTTAGTGTTGAAAAACCACATTTCACACTTGTGTTAGTGTTGAAAAACCACTTTTCGCACTTGTGTTGGTGCAGGAAACCACTTTTGCACTTGTATTAGTGTGGAAAAAACACTTTTTGCACTTGTGATAGTGTTGAAAAACCACTTTTCGCACTTGTGTTAGTGTTGAAAAACCACTTTTCGCACTTGTGTTGGTGCAGGAAACCACTTTTGCACTTGTATTAGTGTGGAAAAACCACTTTTGCACTTGTATTAGTGTGGAAAAACCACTTTTCGCACTTGTGTTAGTGTTGAAAAACCACTTTTCGCACTTGTGTTAGTGTTGAAAAACCACATTTCGCACTTGTATTAGTGCGGAAAAACCACTTTTCGCACTTGTGTTAGTGTTGAAAAACCACTTTTCGCACTTGTGTTAGTGTTGAAAAACCACTTTTCGCACTTGTGTTAGTGTTGAAAAATCACTTTTCGCACTTGTGTTAGTGTTGAAAAACCACTTTTCGCACTCGTGTTGGTGCAGGAAACCACTTTTGCACTTGTATTAGTGTGGAAAAACCACTTTTCGCACTTGTGTTAGTGTTGAAAAACCACTTTTCGCACTTGTGTTAGTGTTGAAAAACCACTTTTCGCACTTGTGTTGGTGCAGGAAACCACTTTTGCACTTGTATTAGTGTGGAGAAACCACTTTTCGCACTTGTGTTAGTTTTGAAAAACCACTTTTCGCACTTGTGTTAGTGTTGAAAAACCACTTTTCGCACTTGTGATAGTGTTGAAAAACCACTTTTCGCACTTGTTTTAGTGTTGAAAAAGCACTTTTCGCACTTGTGTTGGTGCAGGAAACCACTTTTGCACTTGTATTAGTGTGGCAAAAACACTTTTTGCACTTGTGATAGTGTTGAAAAACCACTTTTCGCACTTGTGTTAGTGTTGAAAAACCACTTTTTGCACTTGTGTTGGTGCAGGAAACCACTTTTGCACTTGTATTAGTGTGGAAAAAACACTTTTTGCACTTGTGATAGTGTTGAAAAACCACTTTTCGCACTTGTGTTAGTGTTGAAAAACCACTTTTCGCACTTGTGTTGGTGCAGGAAACCAGTTTTGCACTTGTATTAGTGTGGAAAAACCACTTTTCGCACTTGTGTTAGTGTTGAAAAACCACTTTTCGCACTTGTGTTAGTGTTGAAAAAACACTTTTCGCACTTGTGATAGTGTTGAAAAACCACTTTTCGCACTTGTGTTAGTGTTGAAAAACCACTTTTCGCACTCGTGTTGGTGCAGGAAACCACTTTTGCACTTGTATTAGTGTGGAAAAACCACTTTTCGCACTTGTGTTAGTGTTGAAAAACCACTTTTCGCACTTGTGTTAGTGTTGAAAAACCACTTTTCGCACTTGTGTTAGTGTTGAAAAACCACTTTTCGCACTTGTGTTAGTGTTGAAAAACCACTTTTCGCACTTGTGTTGGTGCAGGAAACCACTTTTGCACTTGTATTAGTGTGGAAAAAACACTTTTTGCACTTGTGATAGTGTTGAAAAACCACTTTTCGCACTTGTGTTAGTGTTGAAAAACCACATTTCGCACTTGTGTTGGTGCAGGAAACCACTTTTGCACTTGTATTATTGTGGAAAAAACCCTTTTTGCATTTGTGATAGTGTTGAAAAACCACTTTTCGCACTTGTGTTAGTGTTGAAAAACCACGTTTCGCACTTGTGTTAGTGTTGAAAAACCACTTTTGGTGCAGGAAACCACTTTTGCACTTGTATTGGTGTGGAGAAACCACTTTTCGCACTTGTGTTAGTTTTGAAAAACCACTTTTCGCACTTGTGTTAGTGTTGAAAAACCACTTTTCGCACTTGTGATAGTGTTGAAAAACCACTTTTCGCACTTGTGTTAGTGTTGAAAAACCACTTTTCGCACTTGTGATAGTGTTGAAAAACCACTTTTGCACTTGTATTAGTGTGGAAAAACCACTTTTCGCACTTGTGTTAGTGTTGAAAAACCACTTTTCGCACTTGTGTTAGTGTTGAAAAACCACATTTCGCACTTGTGTTAGTGTTGAAAAACCACTTTTCGCACTTGTGTTGGTGCAGGAAACCACTTTTGCACTTGTATTAGTGTGGAAAAACCACTTTTCGCACTTGTGTTAGTGTTGAAAAACCACTTTTCGCACTTGTGTTAGTGTTGAAAACCACTTTTTGCAGTTGTGTTAGTGCAGGAAACCACTTTTGCACTTGTATTAGTGTGGAAAAAACACTTTTTGCACTTGTGATAGTGCTGAAAAACCACTTTTCGCACTTGTGTTAGTGTTGAAAAACCACTTTTCGCACTTGTGTTGGTGCAGGAAACCACTTTTGCACTTGTATTAGTGTGGAAAAACCACTTTTGCACTTGTATTAGTGTGGAAAAAACCACTTTTCGCACTTGTGTTAGTGTTGAAAACCACTTTTCGCACTTGTGTTAGTGTTGAAAAACCACATTTCGCACTTGTATTAGTGCGGAAAAACCACTTTTCGCACTTGTGTTAGTGTTGAAAAACCACTTTTCGCACTTGTGTTAGTGTTGAAAAACCACTTTTCGCACTTGTGTTAGTGTTGAAAAATCACTTTTCGCACTTGTGTTAGTGTTGAAAAACCACTTTTCGCACTCGTGTTGGTGCAGGAAACCACTTTTGCACTTGTATTAGTGTGGAAAAACCACTTTTCGCACTTGTGTTAGTGTTGAAAAACCACTTTTCGCACTTGTGTTAGTGTTGAAAAACCACTTTTCGCACTTGTGTTAGTGTTGAAAAACCACTTTTCGCACTTGTGTTGTGCAGGAAACCACTTTTGCACTTGTATTAGTGTGGAGAAACCACTTTTCGCACTTGTGTTAGTTTTGAAAAACCACTTTCGCACTTGTGTTAGTGTTGAAAAACCACTTTTCGCACTTGTGATAGTGTTGAAAAACCACTTTTCGCACTTGTTTTAGTGTTGAAAAAGCACTTTTCGCACTTGTGTTGGTGCAGGAAACCACTTTTGCACTTGTATTAGTGTGGCAAAAACACTTTTTGCACTTGTGATAGTGTTGAAAAACCACTTTTCGCACTTGTGTTAGTGTTGAAAAACCACTTTTTGCACTTGTGTTGGTGCAGGAAACCACTTTTGCACTTGTATTAGTGTGGAAAAAACACTTTTTGCACTTGTGATAGTGTTGAAAAACCACTTTTCGCACTTGTGTTAGTGTTGAAAAACCACTTTTCGCACTTGCGTTGGTGCAGGAAACCAGTTTTGCACTTGTATTAGTGTGGAAAAACCACTTTTCGCACTTGTGTTAGTGTTGAAAAACCACTTTTCGCACTTGTGTTAGTGTTGAAAAAACACTTTTCGCACTTGTGATAGTGTTGAAAAACCACTTTTCGCACTTGTGTTAGTGTTGAAAAACCACTTTTCGCACTCGTGTTGGTGCAGGAAACCACTTTTGCACTTGTATTAGTGTGGAAAAACCACTTTTCGCACTTGTGTTAGTGTTGAAAAACCACTTTTCGCACTTGTGTTAGTGTTGAAAAACCACTTTTCGCACTTGTGTTAGTGTTGAAAAACCACTTTTCGCACTTGTGTTAGTGTTGAAAAACCACTTTTCGCACTTGTGTTGGTGCAGGAAACCACTTTTGCACTTGTATTAGTGTGGAAAAAACACTTTTTGCACTTGTGATAGTGTTGAAAAACCACTTTTCGCACTTGTGTTAGTGTTGAAAAACCACATTTCGCACTTGTGTTGGTGCAGGAAACCACTTTTGCACTTGTATTATTGTGGAAAAAACCCTTTTTACATTTGTGATAGTGTTGAAAAACCACTTTTCACACTTGTGTTAGTGTTGAAAAACCACGTTTCGCACTTGTGTTAGTGTTGAAAAACCACTTTTCGCACTTGTGTTGGTGCAGGAAACCACTTTTGCACTTGTATTGGTGTGGCAAAAACACTTTTTGCACTTGTGATAGTGTTGAAAAACCACTTTTCGCACTTGTGTTAGTGTTGAAAAACCACTTTTCGCACTTGTGTTGGTGCAGGAAACCACTTTTGCACTTGTATTAGTGTGGAAAAACCACTTTCGCACATGTGTTAGTGTTGAAAAACCACTTTTCGCACTTGTGTTAGTGTTGAAAAACCACATTTCGCACTTGTGTTAGTGTTGAAAAACTACTTTTCGCACTTGTGTTGGTGCAGGAAACCACTTTTGCACTTGTATTAGTGTGGAAAAACCACTTTTCGCACTTGTGCTAGTGTTGAAAAACCACTTTTCGCACTTGTGTTGGTGCAGGAAACCACTTTTGCACTTGTATTAGTGTGGCAAAAACACTTTTTGCACTTGTGATAGTGTTGAAAAACCACTTTTCGCACTTGTGTTAGTGTTGAAAAACCACTTTTCGCACTTGTGTTGGTGCAGGAAACCACTTTTGCACTTGTATTAGTGTGGAAAAACCACTTTCGCACTTGTGTTAGTGTTGAAAAACCACTTTTCGCACTTGTGTTAGTGTTGAAAAACCACATTTCGCACTTGTGTTAGTGTTGAAAAACCACTTTTCGCACTTGTGTTGGTGCAGGAAACCACTTTTGCACTTGTATTAGTGTGGAAAAACCACTTTTCGCACTTGTGCTGGTGTTGAAAAACCACTTTTCGCACTTGTGTTAGTGTTGAAAAACCACATTTCACACTTGTGTTAGTGTTGAAAAACCACTTTTCGCACTTGTGTTGGTGCAGGAAACCACTTTTGCACTTGTATTAGTGTGGAAAAAACACTTTTTGCACTTGTGATAGTGTTGAAAAACCACTTTTCGCACTTGTGTTAGTGTTGAAAAACCACTTTTCGCACTTGTGTTGGTGCAGGAAACCACTTTTGCACTTGTATTAGTGTGGAAAAACCACTTTTGCACTTGTATTAGTGTGGAAAAACCACTTTTCGCACTTGTGTTAGTGTTGAAAAACCACTTTTCGCACTTGTGTTAGTGTTGAAAAACCACATTTCGCACTTGTATTAGTGCGGAAAAACCACTTTTCGCACTTGTGTTAGTGTTGAAAAACCACTTTTCGCACTTGTGTTAGTGTTGAAAAACCACTTTTCGCACTTGTGTTAGTGTTGAAAAATCACTTTTCGCACTTGTGTTAGTGTTGAAAAACCACTTTTCGCACTCGTGTTGGTGCAGGAAACCACTTTTGCACTTGTATTAGTGTGGAAAAACCACTTTTCGCACTTGTGTTAGTGTTGAAAAACCACTTTTCGCACTTGTGTTATTGTTGAAAAACCACTTTTCGCACTTGTGTTGGTGCAGGAAACCACTTTTGCACTTGTATTAGTGTGGAGAAACCACTTTTCGCACTTATGTTAGTTTTGAAAAACCACTTTTCGCACTTGTGTTAGTGTTGAAAAACCACTTTTCGCACTTGTGATAGTGTTGAAAAACCACTTTTCGCACTTGTTTTAGTGTTGAAAAAGCACTTTTCGCACTTGTGTTGGTGCAGGAAACCACTTTTGCACTTGTATTAGTGTGGCAAAAACACTTTTTGCACTTGTGATAGTGTTGAAAAACCACTTTTCGCACTTGTGTTAGTGTTGAAAAACCACTTTTTGCACTTGTGTTGGTGCAGGAAACCACTTTTGCACTTGTATTAGTGTGGAAAAAACACTTTTTGCACTTGTGATAGTGTTGAAAAACCACTTTTCGCACTTGTGTTAGTGTTGAAAAACCACTTTTCGCACTTGTGTTGGTGCAGGAAACCAGTTTTGCACTTGTATTAGTGTGGAAAAACCACTTTTCGCACTTGTGTTAGTGTTGAAAAACCACTTTTCGCACTTGTGTTAGTGTTGAAAAAACACTTTTCGCACTTGTGATAGTGTTGAAAAACCACTTTTCGCACTTGTGTTAGTGTTGAAAAACCACTTTTCGCACTCGTGTTGGTGCAGGAAACCACTTTTGCACTTGTATTAGTGTGGAAAAACCACTTTTCGCACTTGTGTTAGTGTTGAAAAACCACTTTTCGCACTTGTGTTAGTGTTGAAAAACCACTTTTCGCACTTGTGTTAGTGTTGAAAAACCACTTTTCGCACTTGTGTTAGTGTTGAAAAACCACTTTTCGCACTTGTGTTGGTGCAGGAAACCACTTTTGCACTTGTATTAGTGTGGAAAAAACACTTTTTGCACTTGTGATAGTGTTGAAAAACCACTTTTCGCACTTGTGTTAGTGTTGAAAAACCACATTTCGCACTTGTGTTGGTGCAGGAAACCACTTTTGCACTTGTATTATTGTGGAAAAAACCCTTTTTGCATTTGTGATAGTGTTGAAAAACCACTTTTCGCACTTGTGTTAGTGTTGAAAAACCACGTTTCGCACTTGTGTTAGTGTTGAAAAACCACTTTTCGCACTTGTGTTGGTGCAGGAAACCACTTTTGCACTTGTATTGGTGTGGAGAAACCACTTTTCGCACTTGTGTTAGTTTTGAAAAACCACTTTTCGCACTTGTGTTAGTGTTGAAAAACCACTTTTCGCACTTGTGATAGTGTTGAAAAACCACTTTTCGCACTTGTGTTAGTGTTGAAAAACCACTTTTCGCACTTGTGATAGTGTTGAAAAACCACTTTTGCACTTGTATTAGTGTGGAAAAACCACTTTTCGCACTTGTGTTAGTGTTGAAAAACCACTTTTCGCACTTGTGTTAGTGTTGAAAAACCACATTTCGCACTTGTGTTAGTGTTGAAAAACCACTTTTCGCACTTGTGTTGGTGCAGGAAACCACTTTTGCACTTGTATTAGTGTGGAAAAACCACTTTTCGCACTTGTGCTAGTGTTGAAAAACCACTGTTCGCACTTGTGTTGGTGCAGGAAACCACTTTTGCACTTGTATTAGTGTGGCAAAAACACTTTTTGCACTTGTGATAGTGTTGAAAAACCACTTTTCGCACTTGTGTTAGTGTTGAAAAACCACTTTTCGCACTTGTGTTGGTGCAGGAAACCACTTTTGCACTTGTATTAGTGTGGAAAAACCACTTTCGCACATGTGTTAGTGTTGAAAAACCACTTTTCGCACTTGTGTTAGTGTTGAAAAACCACATTTCGCACTTGTGTTAGTGTTGAAAAACTACTTTTCGCACTTGTGTTGGTGCAGGAAACCACTTTTGCACTTGTATTAGTGTGGAAAAACCACTTTTCGCACTTGTGCTAGTGTTGAAAAACCACTTTTCGCACTTGTGTTGGTGCAGGAAACCACTTTTGCACTTGTATTAGTGTGGCAAAAACACTTTTTGCACTTGTGATAGTGTTGAAAAACCACTTTTCGCACTTGTGTTAGTGTTGAAAAACCACTTTTCGCACTTGTGTTGGTGCAGGAAACCACTTTTGCACTTGTATTAGTGTGGAAAAACCACTTTCGCACTTGTGTTAGTGTTGAAAAACCACTTTTCGCACTTGTGTTAGTGTTGAAAAACCACATTTCGCACTTGTGTTAGTGTTGAAAAACCACTTTTCGCACTTGTGTTGGTGCAGGAAACCACTTTTGCACTTGTATTAGTGTGGAAAAACCACTTTTCGCACTTGTGCTGGTGTTGAAAAACCACTTTTCGCACTTGTGTTAGTGTTGAAAAACCACATTTCACACTTGTGTTAGTGTTGAAAAACCACTTTTCGCACTTGTGTTGGTGCAGGAAACCACTTTTGCACTTGTATTAGTGTGGAAAAAACACTTTTTGCACTTGTGATAGTGTTGAAAAACCACTTTTCGCACTTGTGTTAGTGTTGAAAAACCACTTTTCGCACTTGTGTTGGTGCAGGAAACCACTTTTGCACTTGTATTAGTGTGGAAAAACCACTTTTGCACTTGTATTAGTGTGGAAAAACCACTTTTCGCACTTGTGTTAGTGTTGAAAAACCACTTTTCGCACTTGTGTTAGTGTTGAAAAACCACATTTCGCACTTGTATTAGTGCGGAAAAACCACTTTTCGCACTTGTGTTAGTGTTGAAAAACCACTTTTCGCACTTGTGTTAGTGTTGAAAAACCACTTTTCGCACTTGTGTTAGTGTTGAAAAATCACTTTTCGCACTTGTGTTAGTGTTGAAAAACCACTTTTCGCACTCGTGTTGGTGCAGGAAACCACTTTTGCACTTGTATTAGTGTGGAAAAACCACTTTTCGCACTTGTGTTAGTGTTGAAAAACCACTTTTCGCACTTGTGTTAGTGTTGAAAAACCACTTTTCGCACTTGTGTTGGTGCAGGAAACCACTTTTGCACTTGTATTAGTGTGGAGAAACCACTTTTCGCACTTGTGTTAGTTTTGAAAAACCACTTTTCGCACTTGTGTTAGTGTTGAAAAACCACTTTTCGCACTTGTGATAGTGTTGAAAAACCACTTTTCGCACTTGTTTTAGTGTTGAAAAAGCACTTTTCGCACTTGTGTTGGTGCAGGAAACCACTTTTGCACTTGTATTAGTGTGGCAAAAACACTTTTTGCACTTGTGATAGTGTTGAAAAACCACTTTTCGCACTTGTGTTAGTGTTGAAAAACCACTTTTTGCACTTGTGTTGGTGCAGGAAACCACTTTTGCACTTGTATTAGTGTGGAAAAAACACTTTTTGCACTTGTGATAGTGTTGAAAAACCACTTTTCGCACTTGTGTTAGTGTTGAAAAACCACTTTTCGCACTTGTGTTGGTGCAGGAAACCAGTTTTGCACTTGTATTAGTGTGGAAAAACCACTTTTCGCACTTGTGTTAGTGTTGAAAAACCACTTTTCGCACTTGTGTTAGTGTTGAAAAAACACTTTTCGCACTTGTGATAGTGTTGAAAAACCACTTTTCGCACTTGTGTTAGTGTTGAAAAACCACTTTTCGCACTCGTGTTGGTGCAGGAAACCACTTTTGCACTTGTATTAGTGTGGAAAAACCACTTTTCGCACTTGTGTTAGTGTTGAAAAACCACTTTTCGCACTTGTGTTAGTGTTGAAAAACCACTTTTCGCACTTGTGTTAGTGTTGAAAAACCACTTTTCGCACTTGTGTTAGTGTTGAAAAACCACTTTTCGCACTTGTGTTGGTGCAAGAAACCACTTTTGCACTTGTATTAGTGTGGAAAAAACACTTTTTGCACTTGTGATAGTGTTGAAAAACCACTTTTCGCACTTGTGTTAGTGTTGAAAAACCACATTTCGCACTTGTGTTGGTGCAGGAAACCACTTTTGCACTTGTATTAGTGTGGAAAAAACACTTTTTGCACTTGTGATAGTGTTGAAAAACCACTTTTTGCACTTGTGTTTGTTCAGGAAACCACTCTTGCACTTGTATTAGTGTGGAAAAACCACTTTTCGCACTTGTGTTTGTGTTGAAAAACCACTTTTCGCACTTGTGTTAGTGTTGAAAAACCACTTTTCACACTTGTGTTAGTGTTGAAAAACCACTTTTCGCACTTCTGTTGGTGCAGGAAACCACTTTTGCACTTGTATTACTGTGGAAAAACCACTTTTCGCACTTGTGTTAGTGTTGAAAAACCACTTTTCGCACTTGTGTTAGTGTTGAAAAACCACTTTTCGCACTTGTGTTAGTGTTGAAAAACCACTTTTCGCACTTGTGATAGTGTTGAAAAACCACTTTTCGCACTTGTGTTAGTGTTGAAAAACCACTTTTCGCACTTGTGTTAGTGTTGAAAAAGCACTTTTCGCACTTGTGTTAGTGTTGAAAAACCACTTTTCGCACTTGTGTTGGTGCAGGAAACCACTTTTGCACTTGTATTAGTGTAGAAAAACCACTTTTCACACTTGTGTTAGTGTTGAAAAACCACTTTTCGCACTTGTGTTAGTGTTGAAAAACCACTTTTCGCACTTGTGATAGTGTTGAAAAACCACTTTTCGCACTTGTGTTGGTGCAGGAAACCACTTTTGCACTTGTATTAGTGTGGAAAAACCACTTTTCGCACTTGTGTTAGTGTTGAAAAACCACTTTTCGCACTTGTGTTAGTGTTGAAAAACCACTTTTTGCACTTGTGTTGGTGCAGGAAACCACTTTTGCACTTGCATTAGTGTGGGAAAAACACTTTTTGCACTTGTGATAATGTTGAAAAACCACTTTTCGCACTTGTGTTAGTGTTGAAAAACCACTTTTCGCACTTTTGTTGGTGCAGGAAACCACTTTTGCACTTGTATTAGTGTGGAAAAAACACTTTTTGCACTTGTGATAGTGTTGAAAAACCACTTTTTGCACTTGTGTTTGTGCAGGAAACCACTCTTGCACTTGTATTAGTGGGGAAAAACCACTTTTCGCACTTGTGTTTGTGTTGAAAAACCACTTTTCGCACTTGTGTTAGTGTTGAAAAACCACTTTTCACACTTGTGTTAGTGTTGAAAAAACACTTTTCGCACTTCTGTTGGTGCAGGAAACCACTTTTGCACTTGTATTAGTGTGGAAAAACCACTTTTCGCACTTGTGTTAGTGTTGAAAAACCACTTTTCGCACTTGTGTTAGTGTTGAAAAACCACTTTTCGCACTTGTGATAGTGTTGAAAAACCACTTTTCGCACTTGTGTTAGTGTTGAAAAACCACTTTTCGCACTTGTGTTGGTGCAGGAAACCACTTTTGCACTTGTATTAGTGTGGAAAAACCACTTTTCGTACTTGTGTTAGTGTTGAAAAACCACTTTTCGTACTTGTGTTGGTGCAGGAAACCACTTTTGCACTTGTGTTAGTGTTGAAAAACCACTTTTCGCACTTGTGTTGGTGCAGGAAACCACTTTTGCACTTGTATTACTGTGGAAAAACCACTTTTCGCACTTGTATTAGTGTTGAAATACCACTTTTCGCACTTGTGTTAGTGTTGAAAAACCACTTTTCGTACTAGTGTTGGTGCAGGAAACCACTTTTGCACTTGTATTAGTGTGGAAAAACCACTTTTCGCACTTGTGTTAGTGTTGAAAACCACTTTTCGCACTTGTGTTAGTGTTGAAAAACCACTTTTTGCACTTGTGTTGGTGCAGGAAACCACTTTTGCACTTGCATTAGTGTGGGAAAAACACTTTTTGCACTTGTGATAGTGTTGAAAAACCACTTTTTGCACTTGTGTTAGTGTTGAAAAACCACTTTTGCACTTGTATTAGTGTGGAAAAACCACTTTTCGTACTTGTGTTGGTGCAGGAAACCACTTTTGCACTTGTATTGGTGTGGAAAAAACACTTTTCGCACTTGTGTTAGTGTTGAAAAACCACTTTTCGCACTTGTGTTTGTGTTGAAAAACCACTTTTCGCACTTGTGTTGGTGCAGGAAACCACTTTTGCACTTGTATTACTGTGGAAAAACCACTTTTCGCACTTGTATTAGTGTTGAAATACCACTTTTCGCACTTGTGTTAGTGTTGAAAAACCACTTTTCGTACTAGTGTTGGTGCAGGAAACCACTTTTGCACTTGTATTAGTGTTTTTCGCACTTGTGTTAGTGTTGAAAAACCACTTTTCGCACTTGTGTTTGTGTTGAAAAACCACTTTTCGCACTTGTGTTGGTGCAGGAAACCACTTTTGCACTTGTATTACTGTGGAAAAACCACTTTTCGCACTTGTATTAGTGTTGAAATACCACTTTTCGCACTTGTGTTAGTGTTGAAAAACCACTTTTCGTACTAGTGTTGGTGCAGGAAACCACTTTTGCACTTGTATTAGTGTGGAAAAACCACTTTTCGCACTTGTGTTCAGTGTTGAAAAACCACTTTTCGCACTTGTGTTAGTGTTGAAAAACCACTTTTTGCACTTGTGTTGGTGCAGGAAACCACTTTTGCACTTGCATTAGTGTGGGAAAAACACTTTTTGCACTTGTGATAGTGTTGAAAAACCACTTTTTGCACTTGTGTTAGTGTTGAAAAACCACTTTTGCACTTGTATTAGTGTGGAAAAACCACTTTTCGTACTTGTGTTGGTGCAGGAAACCACTTTTGCACTTGTATTGGTGTGGAAAAAACACTTTTCGCACTTGTGTTAGTGTTGAAAAACCACTTTTCGCACTTGTGTTTGTGTTGAAAAACCACTTTTCGCACTTGTGTTGGTGCAGGAAACCACTTTTGCACTTGTATTACTGTGGAAAAACCACTTTTCGCACTTGTATTAGTGTTGAAATACCACTTTTCGCACTTGTGTTAGTGTTGAAAAACCACTTTTCGTACTAGTGTTGGTGCAGGAAACCACTTTTGCACTTGTATTAGTGTGGAAAAACCACTTTTCGCACTTGTGTTAGTGTTGAAAAACCACTTTTCGCACTTGTGTTAGTGTTGAAAAACCACTTTTTGCACTTGTGTTGGTGCAGGAAACCACTTTTGCACTTGCATTAGTGTGGGAAAAACACTTTTTGCACTTGTGATAGTGTTGAAAAACCACTTTTCGCACTTGTGTTAGTGTTGAAAAACCACTTTTCGCACTTTTGTTGGTGCAGGAAACCACTTTTGCACTTGTATTAGTGTGGAAAAAACACTTTTTGCACTTGTGATAGTGTTGAAAAACCACTTTTTGCACTTGTGTTTGTGCAGGAAACCACTCTTGCACTTGTATTAGTGTGGAAAAACCACTTTTCGCACTTGTGTTTGTGTTGAAAAACCACTTTTCGCACTTGTGTTAGTGTTGAAAAACCACTTTTCACACTTGTGTTAGTGTTGAAAAACCACTTTTCGCACTTCTGTTGGTGCAGGAAACCACTTTTGCACTTGTATTACTGTGGAAAAACCACTTTTCGCACTTGTGTTAGTGTTGAAAAACCACTTTTCGCACTTGTGTTAGTGTTGAAAAACCACTTTTCGCACTTGTGTTAGTGTTGAAAAACCACTTTTCGCACTTGTGATAGTGTTGAAAAACCACTTTTCGCACTTGTGTTAGTGTTGAAAACCACTTTTCGCACTTGTGTTAGTGTTGAAAAAGCACTTTTCGCACTTGTGTTAGTGTTGAAAAACCACTTTTCGCACTTGTGTTGGTGCAGGAAACCACTTTTGCACTTGTATTAGTGTAGAAAAACCACTTTTCACACTTGTGTTAGTGTTGAAAAACCACTTTTCGCACTTGTGTTAGTGTTGAAAAACCACTTTTCGCACTTGTGATAGTGTTGAAAAACCACTTTTCGCACTTGTGTTGGTGCAGGAAACCACTTTTGCACTTGTATTAGTGTGGAAAAACCACTTTTCGCACTTGTGTTAGTGTTGAAAAACCACTTTTCGCACTTGTGTTAGTGTTGAAAAACCACTTTTTGCACTTGTGTTGGTGCAGGAAACCACTTTTGCACTTGCATTAGTGTGGGAAAAACACTTTTTGCACTTGTGATAATGTTGAAAAACCACTTTTCGCACTTGTGTTAGTGTTGAAAAACCACTTTTCGCACTTTTGTTGGTGCAGGAAACCACTTTTGCACTTGTATTCGTGTGGAAAAAACACTTTTTGCACTTGTGATAGTGTTGAAAAACCACTTTTTGCACTTGTGTTTGTGCAGGAAACCACTCTTGCACTTGTATTAGTGGGGAAAAACCACTTTTCGCACTTGTGTTTGTGTTGAAAAACCACTTTTCGCACTTGTGTTAGTGTTGAAAAACCACTTTTCACACTTGTGTTAGTGTTGAAAAAACACTTTTCGCACTTCTGTTGGTGCAGGAAACACTTTTGCACTTGTATTAGTGTGGAAAAACCACTTTTCACACTTGTGTTAGTGTTGAAAAACCACTTTTCGCACTTGTGTTAGTGTTGAAAAACCACTTTTCGCACTTGTGATAGTGTTGAAAAACCACTTTTCGCACTTGTGTTAGTGTTGAAAAACCACTTTTCGCACTTGTGTTGGTGCAGGAAACCACTTTTGCACTTGTATTAGTGTGGAAAAACCACTTTTCGTACTTGTGTTAGTGTTGAAAAGCCACTTTTCGCACTTGTGTTGGTGCAGGAAACCACTTTTGCACTTTTGTTAGTGTTGAAAAACCACTTTTCACACTTGTGTTGGTGCAGGAAACCACTTTTGCACTTGTATTAGTGTGGAAAAAACACTTTTTGCACTTGTGATAGTGTTGAAAAACCACTTTTGGCACTTTCGTTAGTGTTGAAAAACCACTTTTCGCACTTGTGTTAGTGTTGAAAAACCACTTTTCGCACTTGTGTTAGTGTTGAAAAACCACTTTTCGCACTTGTGTTGGTGCAGGAAACCACTTTTGCACTTGTATTAGTGTGGAAAAAACCACTTTTCGCACTTGTGTTAGTGTTGAAAAACCACTTTTCGCACTTGTGTTAGTGTTGAAAAACCACTTTTCGCACTTGTGTTAGTGTTGAAAAACCACTTTTCGCACTTGTGTTGGTGCAGTACACCACTTTTGCACTTGTATTAGTGTGGAAAAACCACTTTTTGCACTTGTGTTAGTGTTGAAAAAACCACTTTTCGCACTTGTGTTAGTGTTGAAAAACCACTTTTCGCACTTGTGTTAGTGTTGAAAAAACCACATTTCGCACTTGTGTTGGTGCAGGAAACCACTTTTGCACTTGTACTAGTGTGGAAAAACCACTTTTCGCACTTGTGTTGGTGTTGAAAAACCACTTTTCGCACTTGTGTTGGTGCAGGAAACCACTTTTGCACTTGTAATAGTGTGGAAAAACCACTTTTCGTACTTGTGTTGGTGCAGGAAACCACTTTTGCACTTGTATTGGTGTGAAAAAACACTTTTCGCACTTGTGTTAGTGTTGAAAAACCACTTTTCGCACTTGTGTTTGTGTTGAAAAACCACTTTTCGCACTTGTGTTGGTGCAGGAAACCACTTTTGCACTTGTATTACTGTGGAAAAACCACTTTTCGCACTTGTATTAGTGTTGAAATACCACTTTTCGCACTTGTGTTAGTGTTGAAAAACCACTTTTCGTACTAGTGTTGGTGCAGGAAACCACTTTTGCACTTGTATTAGTGTGGAAAAACCACTTTTCGCACTTGTGTTAGTGTTGAAAAACCACTTTTCGCACTTGTGTTAGTGTTGAAAAACCACTTTTTGCACTTGTGTTGGTGCAGGAAACCACTTTTGCACTTGCATTAGTGTGGGAAAAACACTTTTTGCACTTGTGATAGTGTTGAAAAAACCACTTTTCGCACTTGTGTTAGTGTTGAAAAACCACTTTTCGCACTTTTGTTGGTGCAGGAAACCACTTTTGCACTTGTATTAGTGTGGAAAAAACACTTTTTGCACTTGTGATAGTGTTGAAAAACCACTTTTTGCACTTGTGTTTGTGCAGGAAACCACTCTTGCACTTGTATTAGTGTGGAAAAACCACTTTTCGCACTTGTGTTAGTGTTGAAAAACCACTTTTCACACTTGTGTTAGTGTTGAAAAACCACTTTTCGCACTTCTGTTGGTGCAGGAAACCACTTTTGCACTTGTATTAGTGTGGAAAAAACACTTTTTGCACTTGTGATAGTGTTGAAAAACCACTTTTTGCACTTGTGTTTGTGCAGGAAACCACTTTTGCACTTGTGTTTGTGTTGAAAAACCACTTTTCGCACTTGTGTTAGTGTTGAAAAACCACTTTTCACACTTGTGTTAGTGTTGAAAAACCACTTTTCGCACTTCTGTTGGTGCAGGAAACCACTTTTGCACTTGTATTACTGTGGAAAAACCACTTTTCGCACTTGTGTTAGTGTTGAAAAACCACTTTTCGCACTTGTGTTAGTGTTGAAAAACCACTTTTCGCACTTGTGTTAGTGTTGAAAAACCACTTTTCGCACTTGTGATAGTGTTGAAAAACCACTTTTCGCACTTGTGTTAGTGTTGAAAAACCACTTTTCGCACTTGTGTTGGTGCAGGAAACCACTTTTGCACTTGTATTAGTGTGGAAAAACCACTTTTCGTACTTGTGTTAGTGTTGAAAAACCACTTTTCGCACTTGTGTTGGTGCAGGAAACCACTTTTGCACTTGTGTTAGTGTTGAAAAACCACTTTTCACACTTGTGTTGGTGCAGGAAACCACTTTTGCACTTGTATTAGTGTGGAAAAAACACTTTTTGCACTTGTGATAGTGTTGAAAAACCACTTTTCGCACTTGTGTTAGTGTTGAAAAACCACTTTTCGCACTTGTGTTAGTGTTGAAAAACCACTTTTCGCACTTGTGTTAGTGTTGAAAAACCACTTTTCGCACTTGTGTTGGTGCAGGAAACCACTTTTGCACTTGTATTAGTGTGGAAAAACCACTTTTCGCACTTGTGTTAGTGTTGAAAAACCACTTTTCGCACCTGCGTTAGTGTTGAAAAACCACTTTTCGCTCTTGTGTTAGTGTTGAAAAACCACTTTTCGCACTTGTGTTGGTGCAGGAAACCACTTTTGCACTTGTATTAGTGTGGAAAAACCACTTTTCGTACTTGTGTTGGTGCAGGAAACCACTTTTGCACTTGTATTGGTGTGGAAAAAACACTTTTCGCACTTGTGTTAGTGTTGAAAAACCACTTTTCGCACTTGTGTTAGTGTTGAAAAACCACTTTTCGCACTTGTGTTGGTGCAGGAAACCACTTTTGCACTTGTATTACTGTGGAAAAACCACTTTTCGCACTTGTGTTAGTGTACTTTTCGCACTTGTGTTAGTGTTGAAAAACCACTTTTCGCACTTGTGTTGGTGCAGGAAACCACATTTGCACTTGTATTAGTGTGGAAAAACCACTTTTGCACTTGTATTAGTGTGGAAAAAACACTTTTTGCACTTGTGATAGTGTTGAATAAACACTTTTCGCACTTGTGTTAGTGTTGAAAAAAAACCACTTTTCGCACTTGTGTTGGTGCAGGAAACCACTTTTGCACTTGTATTAGTGTGGAAAAACCACTTTTCGCACTTGTGTTAGTGTTGAAAAACCACTTTTCGTACTTGTGTTAGTGTTGAAAAACCACTTTTCGCACTTGTGATAGTGTTGAAAAACCACTTTTCGCACTTGTGTTAGTGTTGAAAAAACACTTTTCGCACTTGTGTTGGTGCAGGAAACCACTTTTGCACTTGTATTAGTGTGGAAAAAACACTTTTTGCACTTGTGATAGTGTTGAAAAACCACTTTTCGCACTTGTGTTAGTGTTGAAAAACCACTTTTCGCACTTGTGTTGGTGCAGGAAACCACTTTTGCACTTGTATTAGTGTGGAAAAACCACTTTTCGCACTTGTATTAGTGTGGAAAAAACCACTTTTCGCACTTGTGATAGTGTTGAAAAACCACTTGTGATAGTGTTGAAAAACTACTTTTCGCACTTGTGTTAGTGTTGAAAAACCACTTTTCGCACTTGTGTTGGTGCAGGAAACCACCTTTTGCACTTGTACTAGTGTGGAAAAACGACTTTTCGCACTTGTGTTAGTGTTGAAAAACCACTTTTTGCACTTGTGTTGGTGCAGGAAACCACTTTTGCACTTGTATTACTGTGGAAAAACCACTTTTCGCACATGTGTTAGTGTTGAAAAACCACTTTTTGCACTTGTGTTAGTGTTGAAAAACCACTTTTCGCACTTGTGTTGGTGCAGGAAACCACTTTTGCACTTGTATTAGTGTGGAAAAACCACTTTTGCACTTGTATTAGTGTGGAAAAAACACTTTTTGCACTTGTGATAGTGTTGAAAAACCACTTTTCGCACTTGTGTTAGTGTTGAAAAACCACGTTTCGCACTTGTGTTAGTGTTGAAAAACCACTTTTCGCACTTGTGTTGGTGCAGGA
Organism: Myxine glutinosa; assembly: GCF_964187855.1. Taxonomy (NCBI): domain Eukaryota; kingdom Metazoa; phylum Chordata; class Myxini; order Myxiniformes; family Myxinidae; genus Myxine; species Myxine glutinosa. The sequence goes on from NC_136269.1 coordinate 132,988,113, forward strand.
ACCCCCCTTGCACTTGTATTAGTGTGGCAAAAACACTTTTTGCACTTGTGATAGTGTTGAAAAACCACTTTTCGCACTTGTGTTAGTGTTGAAAAACCACTTTTCGCACTTGTGTTGGTGCAGGAAACCACTTTTGCACTTGTATTAGTGTGGAAAAACCACTTTTGCACTTGTGTTAGTGTTGAAAAACCACTTTTCGCACTTGTGTTAGTGTTGAAAAACCACATTTCGCACTTGTGTTAGTGTTGAAAAACCACTTTTCGCACTTGTGTTGGTGCAGGAAACCACTTTTGCACTTGTATTAGTGTGGAAAAACCACTTTTCGCAATAGTGTTAGTGTTGAAAAACAACTTTTCGCACTTGTGTTAGTGTTGAAAAAACACTTTTCACACTTGTGATAGTGTTGAAAAACCACTTTTTGCACTTGTGTTAGTGTTGAAAAACCACTTTTCGCACTTGTGTTGGTGCAGGAAACCACTTTTGCATTTGTATTAGTGTGGAAAAACCACTTTTCGCACTTGTGTTAGTGTTGAAAAATCACTTTTCGCACTTGTGTTAGTGTTGAAAAACCACTTTTCGCACTTGTGTTAGTGTTGAAAAAGCACTTTTCGCACTTGTGTTAGTGTTGAAAAACCACTTTTCGCACTTGTGTTGGTGCAGGAAACCACTTTTGCACTTGTATTAGTGTGGAAACACCACTTTTCGCACTTGTGTTAGTGTTGAAAAACCACTTTTCGCACTTGTGTTAGTGTTGAAAAACCACTTTTCGCACTTGTGATAGTGTTGAAAAACCACTTTTCGCACTTGTGTTGGTGCAGGAAACCACTTTTGCACTTGTATTAGTGTGGAAAAACCACTTATCGCACCTGTGTTAGTGTTGAAAAACCACTTTTCGCACTTGTATTAGTGTTGAAATACCACTTTTTGCACTTGTGTTAGTGTTGAAAAACCACTTTTCGCACTAGTGTTGGTGCAGGAAACCACTTTTGCACTTGTATTAGTGTGGAAAAACCACTTTTCGCACTTGTGTTAGTGTTGAAAAACCACTTTTCGCACTTGTGTTAGTGTTGAAAAACCACTTTTTGCACTTGTGTTGGTGCAGGAAACCACTTTTGCACTTGCATTAGTGTGGGAAAAACACTTTTTGCACTTGTGATAGTGTTGAAAAACCACTTTTCGCACTTGTGTTAGTGTTGAAAAACCACTTTTCGCACTTTTGTTGGTGCAGGAAACCACTTTTGCACTTGTATTAGTGTGGAAAAAACACTTTTTGCACTTGTGATAGTGTTGAAAAACCACTTTTTGCACTTGTGTTTGTGCAGGAAACCACTCTTGCACTTGTATTAGTGTGGAAAAACCACTTTTCGCACCTGTGTTAGTGTTGAAAAACCACTTTTCGCACTTGTATTAGTGTTGAAATACCACTTTTCGCACTTGTGTTAGTGTTGAAAAACCACTTTTCGCACTTGTGTTGGTGCAGGAAACCACTTTTGCACTTGTATTAGTGTGGAAAAACCACTTTTCGCACTTGTGTTAGTGTTGAAAAACCACTTTTCGTACTTGTGTTAGTGTTGAAAAACCACTTTTCGCACTTGTGATAGTGTTGAAAAACCACTTTTCGCACTTGTGTTAGTGTTGAAAAAACACTTTTCGCACTTGTGTTGGTGCAGGAAACCACTTTTGCACTTGTATTAGTGTGGAAAAAACACTTTTTGCACTTGTGATAGTGTTGAAAAACCACTTTTCGCACTTGTGTTAGTGTTGAAAAACCACTTTTCGCACTTGTGTTGGTGCAGGAAACCACTTTTGCACTTGTATTAGTGTGGAAAAACCACTTTTCGCACTTGTATTAGTGTGGAAAAAACCACTTTTCGCACTTGTGATAGTGTTGAAAAACCACTTGTGATAGTGTTGAAAAACTACTTTTCGCACTTGTGTTAGTGTTGAAAAACCACTTTTCGCACTTGTGTTGGTGCAGGAAACCACTTTTGCACTTGTACTAGTGTGGAAAAACGACTTTTCGCACTTGTGTTAGTGTTGAAAAACCACTTTTTGCACTTGTGTTGGTGCAGGAAACCACTTTTGCACTTGTATTACTGTGGAAAAACCACTTTTCGCACATGTGTTAGTGTTGAAAAACCACTTTTTGCACTTGTATTAGTGTTGAAAAACCACTTTTCGCACTTGTATTAGTGTGGAAAAAACCACTTTTGCACTTGTATTAGTGTGGAAAAACCACTTTTGCACTTGTATTAGTGTGGAAAAAACACTTTTTGCACTTGTGATAGTGTTGAAAAACCACTTTTCGCACTTGTGTTAGTGTTGAAAAACCACGTTTCGCACTTGTGTTAGTGTTGAAAAACCACTTTTCGCACTTGTGTTGGTGCAGGAACCCCCCTTGCACTTGTATTAGTGTGGCAAAAACACTTTTTGCACTTGTGATAGTGTTGAAAAACCACTTTTCGCACTTGTGTTAGTGTTGAAAAACCACTTTTCGCACTTGTGTTGGTGCAGGAAACCACTTTTGCACTTGTATTAGTGTGGAAAAACCACTTTCGCACTTGTGTTAGTGTTGAAAAACCACTTTTCGCACTTGTGTTAGTGTTGAAAAACCACATTTCGCACTTGTGTTAGTGTTGAAAAACCACTTTTCGCACTTGTGTTGGTGCAGGAAACCACTTTTGCACTTGTATTAGTGTAGAAAAACCACTTTTCGCAATAGTGTTAGTGTTGAAAAACAACTTTTCGCACTTGTGTTAGTGTTGAAAAAACACTTTTCACACTTGTGATAGTGTTGAAAAACCACTTTTTGCACTTGTGTTAGTGTTGAAAAACCACTTTTCGCACTTGTGTTGGTGCAGGAAACCACTTTTGCATTTGTATTAGTGTGGAAAAACCACTTTTCGCACTTGTGTTAGTGTTGAAAAATCACTTTTCGCACTTGTGTTAGTGTTGAAAAACCACTTTTCGCACTTGTGTTAGTGTTGAAAAAGCACTTTTCGCACTTGTGTTAGTGTTGAAAAACCACTTTTCGCACTTGTGTTGGTGCAGGAAACCACTTTTGCACTTGTATTAGTGTGGAAACACCACTTTTCGCACTTGTGTTAGTGTTGAAAAACCACTTTTCGCACTTGTGTTAGTGTTGAAAAACCATTTTTCGCACTTGTGATAGTGTTGATAAACCACTTTTCGCACTTGTGTTGGTGCAGTAAACCACTTTTGCACTTGTATTAGTGTGGAAAAACCACTTATCGCACCTGTGTTAGTGTTGAAAAACCACTTTTCGCACTTGTATTAGTGTTGAAATACCACTTTTTGCACTTGTGTTAGTGTTGAAAAACCACTTTTCGCACTAGTGTTGGTGCAGGAAACCACTTTTGCACTTGTATTAGTGTGGAAAAACCACTTTTCGCACTTGTGTTAGTGTTGAAAAACCACTTTTCGCACTTGTGTTAGTGTTGAAAAACCACTTTTTGCACTTGTGTTGGTGCAGGAAACCACTTTTGCACTTGCATTAGTGTGGGAAAAACACTTTTTGCACTTGTGATAGTGTTGAAAAACCACTTTTCGCACTTGTGTTAGTGTTGAAAAACCACTTTTCCCACTTTTGTTGGTGCAGGAAACCACTTTTGCACTTGTATTAGTGTGGAAAAAACACTTTTTGCACTTGTGATAGTGTTGAAAAACCACTTTTTGCACTTGTGTTGGTGCAGGAAACCACTCTTGCACTTGTATTAGTGTGGAAAAAACACTTTTTGCACTTGTGATAGTGTTGAAAAACCACTTTTCGCACTTGTGTTAGTGTTGAAAAACCACTTTTCGCACTTGTGTTGGTGCAGGAAACCACTTTTGCACTTGTATTAGTGTGGAAAAACCACTTTTCGCACTTGTATTAGTGTGGAAAAAACCACTTTTCGCACTTGTGATAGTGTTGAAAAACCACTTGTGATAGTGTTGAAAAACTACTTTTCGCACTTGTGTTAGTGTTGAAAAACCACTTTTCGCACTTGTGTTGGTGCAGGAAACCACTTTTGCACTTGTACTAGTGTGGAAAAACGACTTTTCGCACTTGTGTTAGTGTTGAAAAACCACTTTTTGCACTTGTGTTGGTGCAGGAAACCACTTTTGCACTTGTATTACTGTGGAAAAACCACTTTTCGCACATGTGTTAGTGTTGAAAAACCACTTTTTGCACTTGTGTTAGTGTTGAAAAACCACTTTTCGCACTTGTGTTGGTGCAGGAAACCACTTTTGCACTTGTATTAGTGTGGAAAAACCACTTTTGCACTTGTATTAGTGTGGAAAAAACACTTTTTGCACTTGTGATAGTGTTGAAAAACCACTTTTCGCACTTGTGTTAGTGTTGAAAAACCACGTTTCGCACTTGTGTTAGTGTTGAAAAACCACTTTTCGCACTTGTGTTGGTGCAGGAACCCCCCTTGCACTTGTATTAGTGTGGCAAAAACACTTTTTGCACTTGTGATAGTGTTGAAAAACCACTTTTCGCACTTGTGTTAGTGTTGAAAAACCACTTTTCGCACTTGTGTTGGTGCAGGAAACCACTTTTGCACTTGTATTAGTGTGGAAAAACCACTTTCGCACTTGTGTTAGTGTTGAAAAACCACTTTTCGCACTTGTGTTAGTGTTGAAAAACCACATTTCGCACTTGTGTTAGTGTTGAAAAACCACTTTTCGCACTTGTGTTGGTGCAGGAAACCACTTTTGCACTTGTATTAGTGTGGAAAAACCACTTTTCGCAATAGTGTTAGTGTTGAAAAACAACTTTTCGCACTTGTGTTAGTGTTGAAAAAACACTTTTCACACTTGTGATAGTGTTGAAAAACCACTTTTTGCACTTGTGTTAGTGTTGAAAAACCACTTTTCGCACTTGTGTTGGTGCAGGAAACCACTTTTGCATTTGTATTAGTGTGGAAAAACCACTTTTCGCACTTGTGTTAGTGTTGAAAAATCACTTTTCGCACTTGTGTTAGTGTTGAAAAACCACTTTTCGCACTTGTGTTAGTGTTGAAAAAGCACTTTTCGCACTTGTGTTAGTGTTGAAAAACCACTTTTCGCACTTGTGTTGGTGCAGGAAACCACTTTTGCACTTGTATTAGTGTGGAAACACCACTTTTCGCACTTGTGTTAGTGTTGAAAAACCACTTTTCGCACTTGTGTTAGTGTTGAAAAACCATTTTTCGCACTTGTGATAGTGTTGAAAAACCACTTTTCGCACTTGTGTTGGTGCAGGAAACCACTTTTGCACTTGTATTAGTGTGGAAAAACCACTTATCGCACCTGTGTTAGTGTTGAAAAACCACTTTTCGCACTTGTATTAGTGTTGAAATACCACTTTTTGCACTTGTGTTAGTGTTGAAAAACCACTTTTCGCACTAGTGTTGGTGCAGGAAACCACTTTTGCACTTGTATTAGTGTGGAAAAACCACTTTTCGCACTTGTGTTAGTGTTGAAAAACCACTTTTCGCACTTGTGTTAGTGTTGAAAAACCACTTTTTGCACTTGTGTTGGTGCAGGAAACCACTTTTGCACTTGCATTAGTGTGGGAAAAACACTTTTTGCACTTGTGATAGTGTTGAAAAACCACTTTTCGCACTTGTGTTAGTGTTGAAAAACCACTTTTCGCACTTTTGTTGGTGCAGGAAACCACTTTTGCACTTGTATTAGTGTGGAAAAAACACTTTTTGCACTTGTGATAGTGTTGAAAAACCACTTTTTGCACTTGTGTTTGTGCAGGAAACCACTCTTGCACTTGTATTAGTGTGGAAAAACCACTTTTCGCACTTGTGTTTGTGTTGAAAAACCACTTTTCGCACTTGTGTTAGTGTTGAAAAACCACTTTTCACACTTGTGTTAGTGTTGAAAAAACACTTTTCGCACTTCTGTTGGTGCAGGAAACCACTTTTGCACTTGTATTAGTGTGGAAAAACCACTTTTCGCACTTGTGTTAGTGTTGAAAAACCACTTTTCGCACTTGTGTTAGTGTTGAAAAACCACTTTTCGCACTTGTGATAGTGTTGAAAAACCACTTTTCGCACTTGTGTTAGTGTTGAAAAACCACTTTTCGCACTTGTGTTGGTGCAGGAAACCACTTTTGCACTTGTATTAGTGTGGAAAAACCACTTTTCGTACTTGTGTTAGTGTTGAAAAACCACTTTTCGCACTTGTGTTGGTGCAGGAAACCACTTTTGCACTTGTGTTAGTGTTGAAAAACCACTTTTCACACTTGTGTTGGTGCAGGAAACCACTTTTGCACTTGTATTAGTGTGGAAAAAACACTTTTTGCACTTGTGATAGTGTTGAAAAACCACTTTTCGCACTTTCGTTAGTGTTGAAAAACCACTTTTCGCACTTGTGTTAGTGTTGAAAAACCACTTTTCGCACTTGTGTTAGTGTTGAAAAACCACTTTTCGCACTTGTGTTGGTGCAGGAAACCACTTTTGCACTTGTATTAGTGTGGAAAAACCACTTTTCGCACTTGTGTTAGTGTTGAAAAACCACTTTTCGCACTTGTGTTAGTGTTGAAAAACCACTTTTCGCACTTGTGTTAGTGTTGAAAAACCACTTTTCGCACTTGTGTTGGTGCAGTACACCACTTTTGCACTTGTATTAGTGTGGAAAAACCACTTTTTGCACTTGTGTTAGTGTTGAAAAACCACTTTTCGCACTTGTGTTAGTGTTGAAAAACCACTTTTCGCACTTGTGTTAGTGTTGAAAAACCACATTTCGCACTTGTATTGGTGCAGGAAACCACTTTTGCACTTGTACTAGTGTGGAATAACCACTTTTCGCACTTGTGTTGGTGTTGAAAAACCACTTTTCGCACTTGTGTTGGTGCAGGAAACCACTTTTGCACTTGTATTAGTGTGGAAAAACCACTTTTCGTACTTGTGTTGGTGCAGGAAACCACTTTTGCACTTGTATTGGTGTGGAAAAAACACTTTTCGCACTTGTGTTAGTGTTGAAAAACCACTTTTTCGCACTTGTGTTTGTGTTGAAAAACCACTTTTCGCACTTGTGTTGGTGCAGGAAACCACTTTTGCACTTGTATTACTGTGGAAAAACCACTTTTCGCACTTGTATTAGTGTTGAAATACCACTTTTCGCACTTGTGTTAGTGTTGAAAAACCACTTTTCGCATTAGTGTTGGTGCAGGAAACCACTTTTGCACTTGTATTAGTGTGGAAAAACCACTTTTCGCACTTGTGTTAGTGTTGAAAAACCACTTTTCGCACTTGTGTTAGTGTTGAAAAACCACTTTTTGCACTTGTGTTGGTGCAGGAAACCACTTTTGCACTTGCATTAGTGTGGGAAAAACACTTTTTGCACTTGTGATAGTGTTGAAAAACCACTTTTCGCACTTGTGTTAGTGTTGAAAAACCACTTTTCGCACTTTTGTTGGTGCAGGAAACCACTTTTGCACTTGTATTAGTGTGGAAAAAACACTTTTTGCACTTGTGATAGTGTTGAAAAACCACTTTTTGCACTTGTGTTTGTGCAGGAAACCACTCTTGCACTTGTATTAGTGTGGAAAAACCACTTTTCGCACTTGTGTTTGTGTTGAAAAACCACTTTTCGCACTTGTGTTAGTGTTGAAAAACCACTTTTCACACTTGTGTTAGTGTTGAAAAACCACTTTTCGCACTTCTGTTGGTGCAGGAAACCACTTTTGCACTTGTATTAGTGTGGAAAAACCACTTTTCGCACTTGTGTTAGTGTTGAAAAACCACTTTTCGCACTTGTGTTAGTGTTGAAAAACCACTTTTCGCACTTGTGTTAGTGTTGAAAAACCACTTTTCGCACTTGTGATAGTGTTGAAAAACCACTTTTCGCACTTGTGTTAGTGTTGAAAAACCACTTTTCGCACTTGTGTTGGTGCAGGAAACCACTTTTGCACTTGTATTAGTGTGGAAAAACCACTTTTCGTACTTGTGTTAGTGTTGAAAAACCACTTTTCGCACTTGTGTTGGTGCAGGAAACCACTTTTGCACTTGTGTTAGTGTTGAAAAACCACTTTTCACACTTGTGTTGGTGCAGGAAACCACTTTTGCACTTGTATTAGTGTGGAAAAAACACTTTTTGCACTTGTGATAGTGTTGAAAAACCACTTTTCGCACTTGTGTTAGTGTTGAAAAACCACTTTTCGCACTTGTGTTAGTGTTGAAAAACCACTTTTCGCACTTGTGTTAGTGTTGAAAAACCACTTTTCGCACTTGTGTTGGTGCAGGAAACCACTTTTGCACTTGTATTAGTGTGGAAAAACCACTTTTCGCACTTGTGTTAGTGTTGAAAAACCACTTTTCGCACCTGCGTTAGTGTTGAAAAACCACTTTTCGCACTTGTGTTAGTGTTGAAAAACCACTTTTCGCACTTGTGTTGGTGCAGGAAACCACTTTTGCACTTGTATTAGTGTGGAAAAACCACTTTTCGTACTTGTGTTGGTGCAGGAAACCACTTTTGCACTTGTATTGGTGTGGAAAAAACACTTTTCGCACTTGTGTTAGTGTTGAAAAACCACTTTTCGCACTTGTGATAGTGTTGAAAAACCACTTTTCGCACTTGTGTTGGTGCAGGAAACCACTTTTGCACTTGTATTACTGTGGAAAAACCACTTTTCGCACTTGTGTTAGTGTTGAAAAACCACTTTTCGCACTTGTGTTAGTGTTGAAAAACCACTTTTCGCACTTGTGTTAGTGTTGAAAAACCACTTTTCGCACTTGTGTTGGTGCAGGAAACCACTTTTGCACTTGTATTAGTGTGGAAAAACCACTTTTGCACTTGTATTAGTGTGGAAAAAACACTTTTTGCACTTGTGATAGTGTTGAATAAACACTTTTCGCACTTGTGTTAGTGTTGAAAAACCACTTTTCGCACTTGTGTTGGTGCAGGAAACCACTTTTGCACTTGTATTAGTGTGGAAAAACCACTTTTCGCACTTGTGTTAGTGTTGAAAAACCACTTTTCGTACTTGTGTTAGTGTTGAAAAACCACTTTTCGCACTTGTGATAGTGTTGAAAAACCACTTTTCGCACTTGTGTTAGTGTTGAAAAAACACTTTTCGCACTTGTGTTGGTGCAGGAAACCACTTTTGCACTTGTATTAGTGTGGAAAAAACACTTTTTGCACTTGTGATAGTGTTGAAAAACCACTTTTCGCACTTGTGTTAGTGTTGAAAAACCACTTTTCGCACTTGTGTTGGTGCAGGAAACCACTTTTGCACTTGTATTAGTGTGGAAAAACCACTTTCGCACTTGTGTTAGTGTTGAAAAACCACTTTTCGCACTTGTGTTAGTGTTGAAAAACCACATTTCGCACTTGTGTTAGTGTTGAAAAACCACTTTTCGCACTTGTGTTGGTGCAGGAAACCACTTTTGCACTTGTATTAGTGTGGAAAAACCACTTTTCGCAATAGTGTTAGTGTTGAAAAACAACTTTTCGCACTTGTGTTAGTGTTGAAAAAACACTTTTCGCACTTGTGATAGTGTTGAAAAACCACTTTTTGCACTTGTGTTAGTGTTGAAAAACTACTTTTCGCACTTGTGTTGGTGCAGGAAACCACTTTTGCATTTGTATTAGTGTGGAAAAACCACTTTTAGCACTTGTGTTAGTGTTGAAAAATCACTTTTCGCACTTGTGTTAGTGTTGAAAAACCACTTTTCGCACTTGTGTTAGTGTTGAAAAAGCACTTTTCGCACTTGTGTTAGTGTTGAAAAACCACTTTTCGCACTTGTGTTGGTGCAGGAAACCACTTTTGCACTTGTATTAGTGTGGAAAAACCACTTTTCACACTTGTGTTAGTGTTGAAAAACCACTTTTCGCACTTGTGTTAGTGTTGAAAAACCACTTTTCGCACTTGTGTTGGTGCAGGAAACCACTTTTGCACTTGTATTAGTGTGGAAAAACCACTTTTCGCACTTGTGTTAGTGTTGAAAAACCACTTTTCGCACCTGCGTTAGTGTTGAAAAACCACTTTTCGCACTTGTGTTAGTGTTGAAAAACCACTTTTCGCACTTGTGTTGGTGCAGGAAACCACTTTTGCACTTGTATTAGTGTGGAAAAACCACTTTTCGTACTTGTGTTGGTGCAGGAAACCACTTTTGCACTTGTATTGGTGTGGAAAAAACACTTTTCGCACTTGTGTTAGTGTTGAAAAACCACTTTTCGCACTTGTGATAGTGTTGAAAAACCACTTTTCGCACTTGTGTTGGTGCAGGAAACCACTTTTGCACTTGTATTACTGTGGAAAAACCACTTTTCGCACATGTGTTAGTGTTGAAAAACCACTTTTCGCACTTGTGTTAGTGTTGAAAAACCACTTTTCGCACTTGTGTTAGTGTTGAAAAACCACTTTTCGCACTTGTGTTGGTGCAGGAAACCACTTTTGCACTTGTATTAGTGTGGAAAAACCACTTTTGCACTTGTATTAGTGTGGAAAAAACACTTTTTGCACTTGTGATAGTGTTGAATAAACACTTTTCGCACTTGTGTTAGTGTTGAAAAACCACTTTTCGCACTTGTGTTGGTGCAGGAAACCACTTTTGCACTTGTATTAGTGTGGAAAAACCACTTTTCGCACTTGTGTTAGTGTTGAAAAACCACTTTTCGTACTTGTGTTAGTGTTGAAAAACCACTTTTCGCACTTGTGATAGTGTTGAAAAACCACTTTTCGCACTTGTGTTAGTGTTGAAAAAACACTTTTCGCACTTGTGTTGGTGCAGGAAACCACTTTTGCACTTGTATTAGTGTGGAAAAAACACTTTTTGCACTTGTGATAGTGTTGAAAAACCACTTTTCGCACTTGTGTTAGTGTTGAAAAACCACTTTTCGCACTTGTGTTGGTGCAGGAAACCACTTTTGCACTTGTATTAGTGTGGAAAAACCACTTTCGCACTTGTGTTAGTGTTGAAAAACCACTTTTCGCACTTGTGTTAGTGTTGAAAAACCACATTTCGCACTTGTGTTAGTGTTGAAAAACCACTTTTCGCACTTGTGTTGGTGCAGGAAACCACTTTTGCACTTGTATTAGTGTGGAAAAACCACTTTTCGCAATAGTGTTAGTGTTGAAAAACAACTTTTCGCACTTGTGTTAGTGTTGAAAAAACACTTTTCGCACTTGTGATAGTGTTGAAAAACCACTTTTTGCACTTGTGTTAGTGTTGAAAAACTACTTTTCGCACTTGTGTTGGTGCAGGAAACCACTTTTGCATTTGTATTAGTGTGGAAAAACCACTTTTAGCACTTGTGTTAGTGTTGAAAAATCACTTTTCGCACTTGTGTTAGTGTTGAAAAACCACTTTTCGCACTTGTGTTAGTGTTGAAAAAGCACTTTTCGCACTTGTGTTAGTGTTGAAAAACCACTTTTCGCACTTGTGTTGGTGCAGGAAACCACTTTTGCACTTGTATTAGTGTGGAAAAACCACTTTTCACACTTGTGTTAGTGTTGAAAAACCACTTTTCGCACTTGTGTTAGTGTTGAAAAACCACTTTTCGCACTTGTGATAGTGTTGAAAAACCACTTTTCGCACTTGTGTTGGTGCAGGAAACCACTTTTGCACTTGTATTAGTGTGGAAAAACCACTTATCGCACCTGTGTTAGTGTTGAAAAACCACTTTTCGCACTTGTATTAGTGTTGAAATACCACTTTTCGCACTTGTGTTAGTGTTGAAAAACCACTTTTCACACTAGTGTTGGTGCAGGAAACCACTTTTGCACTTGTATTAGTGTGGAAAAACCACTTTTCGCACTTGTGTTAGTGTTGAAAAACCACTTTTCGCACTTGTGTTAGTGTTGAAAAACCACTTTTTGCACTTGTGTTGGTGCAGGAAACCACTTTTGCACTTGCATTAGTGTGGGAAAAACACTTTTTGCACTTGTGATAATGTTGAAAAACCACTTTTCGCACTTGTGTTAGTGTTGAAAAACCACTTTTCGCACTTTTGTTGGTGCAGGAAACCACTTTTGCACTTGTATTAGTGTGGAAAAAACACTTTTTGCACTTGTGATAGTGTTGAAAAACCACTTTTTGCACTTGTGTTTGTGCAGGAAACCACTTTTGCACTTGTATTAGTGTGGAAAAAACACTTTTTGCACTTGTGATAGTGTTGAAAAACCACTTTTCGCACTTGTGTTAGTGTTGAAAAACCACTTTTCGCACTTGTGTTGGTGCAGGAAACCACTTTTGCACTTGCATTAGTGTGGAAAAACCACTTTTCGCACTTGTATTAGTGTTGAAAAACCACTTTTCGCACTTTTGTTGGTGCAGGAAACCACTTTTGCACTTGTATTAGTGTGGAAAAAACACTTTTTGCACTTGTGATAGTGTTGAAAAAACACTTTTCACACTTGTGTTGGTGCAGGAAACCACTTTTGCACTTGTATTAGTGTGGAAAAAACACTTTTTGCACTTGTGATAGTGTTGAAAAACCACTTTTCGCACTTGTGTTAGTGTTGAAAAACCACTTTTCGCACTTGTGTTGGTGCAGGAAACCACTTTTGCACTTGCATTAGTGTGGAAAAACCACTTTTCGCACTTGTATTAGTGTGGAAAAAACCACTTTTCGCACTTGTGATAGTGTTGAAAAACCACTTGTGATAGTGTTGAAAAACTACTTTTCGCACTTGTGTTAGTGTTGAAAAACCACTTTTCGCACTTGTGTTGGTGCAGGAAACCACTTTTGCACTTGTACTAGTGTGGAAAAACGACTTTTCGCACTTGTGTTAGTGTTGAAAAACCACTTTTTGCACTTGTGTTGGTGCAGGAAACCACTTTTGCACTTGTATTACTGTGGAAAAACGACTTTTCGCACATGTGTTAATGTTGAAAAACCACTTTTTGCACTTGTGTTAGTGTTGAAAAACCACTTTTCGCACTTGTGTTGGTGCAGGAAACCACTTTTGCACTTGTATTAGTGTGGAAAAACCACTTTTGCACTTGTATTAGTGTGGAAAAAACACTTTTTGCACTTGTGATAGTGTTGAAAAACCACTTTACGCACTTGTGTTAGTGTTGAAAAACCACGTTTCGCACTTGTGTTAGTGTTGAAAAACCACTTTTCGCACTTGTGTTGGTGCAGGAAACCACTTTTGCACTTGTATTAGTGTGGCAAAAACACTTTTTGCACTTGTGATAGTGTTGAAAAACCACTTTTCGCACTTGTGTTAGTGTTGAAAAACCACTTTTCGCACTTGTGTTGGTGCAGGAAACCACTTTTGCACTTGTATTAGTGTGGAAAAACCACTTTCGCACTTGTGTTAGTGTTGAAAAACCACTTTTCGCACTTGTGTTAGTGTTGAAAAACCACATTTCGCACTTGTGTTAGTGTTGAAAAACCACTTTTCGCACTTGTGTTGGTGCAGGAAACCACTTTTGCACTTGTATTAGTGTGGAAAAACCACTTTTTGCAATAGTGTTAGTGTTGAAAAACAACTTTTCGCACTTGTGTTAGTGTTGAAAAAACACTTTTCGCACTTGTGATAGTGTTGAAAAACCACTTTTTGCACTTATGTTAGTGTTGAAAAACCACTTTTCGCACTTGTGTTGGTGCAGGAAACCACTTTTGCATTTGTATTAGTGTGGAAAAACCACTTTTCGCACTTGTGTTAGTGTTGAAAAATCACTTTTCGCACTTGTGTTAGTGTTGAAAAACCACTTTTCGCACTTGTGTTAGTGTTGAAAAAGCACTTTTCGCACTTGTGTTAGTGTTGAAAAACCACTTTTCGCACTTGTGTTAGTGTTGAAAAACCACTTTTCGCACTTGTGTTGGTGCAGGAAACCACTTTTGCACTTGTATTAGTGTGGAAAAACCACTTTTCGCACTTGTATTAGTGTGGAAAAAACCACTTTTCGCACTTGTGATAGTGTTGAAAAACCACTTGTGATAGTGTTGAAAAACTACTTTTCGCACTTGTGTTAGTGTTGAAAAACCACTTTTCGCACTTGTGTTGGTGCAGGAAACCACTTTTGCACTTGTACTAGTGTGGAAAAACGACTTTTCGCACTTGTGTTAGTGTTGAAAAACCACTTTTTGCACTTGTGTTGGTGCAGGAAACCACTTTTGCACTTGTATTACTGTGGAAAAACCACTTTTCGCACATGTGTTAGTGTTGAAAAACCACTTTTTGCACTTGTGTTAGTGTTTAAAAACCACTTTTCGCACTTGTGTTGGTGCAGGAAACCACTTTTGCACTTGTATTAGTGTGGAAAAACCACTTTTGCACTTGTATTAGTGTGGAAAAAACACTTTTTGCACTTGTGATAGTGTTGAAAAACCACTTTTCGCACTTGTGTTAGTGTTGAAAAACCACGTTTCGCACTTGTGTTAGTGTTGAAAAACCACTTTTCGCACTTGTGTTGGTGCAGGAAACCACTTTTGCACTTGTATTAGTGTGGCAAAAACACTTTTTGCACTTGTGATAGTGTTGAAAAACCACTTTTCGCACTTGTGTTAGTGTTGAAAAACCACTTTTCGCACTTGTGTTGGTGCAGGAAACCACTTTTGCACTTGTATTAGTGTGGAAAAACCACTTTCGCACTTGTGTTAGTGTTGAAAAACCACTTTTCGCACTTGTGTTAGTGTTGAAAAACCACATTTCGCACTTGTGTTAGTGTTGAAAAACCACTTTTCGCACTTGTGTTGGTGCAGGAAACCACTTTTGCACTTGTATTAGTGTGGAAAAACCACTTTTCGCAATAGTGTTAGTGTTGAAAAACAACTTTTCGCACTTGTGTTAGTGTTGAAAAAACACTTTTCGCACTTGTGATAGTGTTGAAAAACCACTTTTTGCACTTGTGTTAGTGTTGAAAAACTACTTTTCGCACTTGTGTTGGTGCAGGAAACCACTTTTGCATTTGTATTAGTGTGGAAAAACTACTTTTAGCACTTGTGTTAGTGTTGAAAAACCACTTTTCGCACTTGTGTTAGTGTTGAAAAACCACTTTTCGCACTTGTGATAGTGTTGAAAAACCACTTTTCGCACTTGTGTTGGTGCAGGAAACCACTTTTGCACTTGTATTAGTGTGGAAAAACCACTTATCGCACCTGTGTTAGTGTTGAAAAACCACTTTTCGCACTTGTATTAGTGTTGAAATACCACTTTTCGCACTTGTGTTAGTGTTGAAAAACCACTTTTCACACTAGTGTTGGTGCAGGAAACCACTTTTGCACTTGTATTAGTGTGGAAAACCACTTTTCGCACTTGTGTTAGTGTTGAAAAACCACTTTTCGCACTTGTGTTAGTGTTGAAAAACCACTTTTTGCACTTGTGTTGGTGCAGGAAACCACTTTTGCACTTGCATTAGTGTAGGAAAAACACTTTTTGCACTTGTGATAATGTTGAAAAACCACTTTTCGCACTTGTGTTAGTGTTGAAAAACCACTTTTCGCACTTTTGTTGGTGCAGGAAACCACTTTTGCACTTGTATTAGTGTGGAAAAAACACTTTTTGCACTTGTGATAGTGTTGAAAAACCACTTTTTGCACTTGTGTTTTTGCAGGAAACCACTCTTGCACTTGTATTAGTGGGGAAAAACCACTTTTCGCACTTGTGTTTGTGTTGAAAAACCACTTTTCGCACTTGTGTTAGTGTTGAAAAACCACTTTTCACACTTGTGTTAGTGTTGAAAAAACACTTTTCGCACTTCTGTTGGTGCAGGAAACCACTTTTGCACTTGTATTAGTGTGGAAAAACCACTTTTCGCACTTGTGTTAGTGTTGAAAAACCACTTTTCGCACTTGTGTTAGTGTTGAAAAACCACTTTTCGCACTTGTGATAGTGTTGAAAAACCACTTTTCGCACTTGTGTTAGTGTTGAAAAACCACTTTTCGCACTTGTGTTGGTGCAGGAAACCACTTTTGCACTTGTATTAGTGTGGAAAAACCACTTTTCGTACTTGTGTTAGTGTTGAAAAACCACTTTTCGCACTTGTGTTGGTGCAGGAAACCACTTTTGCACTTGTGTTAGTGTTGAAAAACCACTTTTCACACTTGTGTTGGTGCAGGAAACCACTTTTGCACTTGTATTAGTGTGGAAAAAACACTTTTTGCACTTGTGATAGTGTTGAAAAACCACTTTTGGCACTTTCGTTAGTGTTGAAAAACCACTTTTCGCACTTGTGTTAGTGTTGAAAAACCACTTTTCGCACTTGTGTTAGTGTTGAAAAACCACTTTTCGCACTTGTGTTGGTGCAGGAAACCACTTTTGCACTTGTATTAGTGTGGAAAAAACCACTTTTCGCACTTGTGTTAGTGTTGAAAAACCACTTTTCGCACTTGTGTTAGTGTTGAAAAACCACTTTTCGCACTTGTGTTAGTGTTGAAAAACCACTTTTCGCACTTGTATTAGTGTGGAAAAACCACTTTTTTCACTTGTGTTAGTGTTGAAAAACCACTTTTCGCACTTGTGTTAGTGTTGAAAAACCACTTTTCGCACTTGTGTTAGTGTTGAAAAACCACATTTCGCACTTGTGTTGGTGCAGGAAACCACTTTTGCACTTGTACTAGTGTGGAAAAACCACTTTTCGCACTTGTGTTGGTGTTGAAAAACCACTTTTCGCACTTGTGTTGGTGCAGGAAACCACTTTTGCACTTGTATTAGTGTGGAAAAACCACTTTTCGTACTTGTGTTGGTGCAGGAAACCACTTTTGCACTTGTATTGGTGTGGAAAAAACACTTTTCGCACTTGTGTTAGTGTTGAAAAACCACTTTTCGCACTTGTGTTTGTGTTGAAAAACCACTTTTCGCACTTGTGTTGGTGCAGGAAACCACTTTTGCACTTGTATTACTGTGGAAAAACCACTTTTCGCACTTGTATTAGTGTTGAAATACCACTTTTCGCACTTGTGTTAGTGTTGAAAAACCACTTTTCGTACTAGTGTTGGTGCAGGAAACCACTTTTGCACTTGTATTAGTGTGGAAAAACCACTTTTCGCACTTGTGTTAGTGTTGAAAAACCACTTTTCGCACTTGTGTTAGTGTTGAAAAACCACTTTTTGCACTTGTGTTGGTGCAGGAAACCACTTTTGCACTTGCATTAGTGTGGGAAAAACACTTTTTGCACTTGTGATAGTGTTGAAAAACCACTTTTCGCACTTGTGTTAGTGTTGAAAAACCACTTTTCGCACTTTTGTTGGTGCAGGAAACCACTTTTGCACTTGTATTAGTGTGGAAAAAACACTTTTTGCACTTGTGATAGTGTTGAAAAACCACTTTTTGCACTTGTGTTTGTGCAGGAAACCACTCTTGCACTTGTATTAGTGTGGAAAAACCACTTTTCGCACTTGCGTTTGTGTTGAAAAACCACTTTTCGCACTTGTGTTAGTGTTGAAAAACCACTTTTCACACTTGTGTTAGTGTTGAAAAACCACTTTTCGCACTTCTGTTGGTGCAGGAAACCACTTTTGCACTTGTATTACTGTGGAAAAACCACTTTTCGCACTTGTGTTAGTGTTGAAAAACCACTTTTCGCACTTGTGTTAGTGTTGAAAAACCACTTTTCGCACTTGTGTTAGTGTTGAAAAACCACTTTTCGCACTTGTGATAGTGTTGAAAAACCACTTTTCGCACTTGTGTTAGTGTTGAAAAACCACTTTTCGCACTTGTGTTGGTGCAGGAAACCACTTTTGCACTTGTATTAGTGTGGAAAAACCACTTTTCGTACTTGTGTTAGTGTTGAAAAACCACTTTTCGCACTTGTGTTGGTGCAGGAAACCACTTTTGCACTTGTGTTAGTGTTGAAAAACCACTTTTCACACTTGTGTTGGTGCAGGAAACCACTTTTGCACTTGTATTAGTGTGGAAAAAACACTTTTTGCACTTGTGATAGTGTTGAAAAACCACTTTTGGCACTTTCGTTAGTGTTGAAAAACCACTTTTCGCACTTGTGTTAGTGTTGAAAAACCACTTTTCGCACTTGTGTTAGTGTTGAAAAACCACTTTTCGCACTTGTGTTGGTGCAGGAAACCACTTTTGCACTTGTATTAGTGTGGAAAAAACCACTTTTCGCACTTGTGTTAGTGTTGAAAAACCACTTTTCGCACTTGTGTTAGTGTTGAAAAACCACTTTTCGCACTTGTGTTAGTGTTGAAAAACCACTTTTCGCACTTGTATTAGTGTGGAAAAACCACTTTTTTCACTTGTGTTAGTGTTGAAAAACCACTTTTCGCACTTGTGTTAGTGTTGAAAAACCACTTTTCGCACTTGTGTTAGTGTTGAAAAACCACATTTCGCACTTGTGTTGGTGCAGGAAACCACTTTTGCACTTGTACTAGTGTGGAAAAACCACTTTTCGCACTTGTGTTGGTGTTGAAAAACCACTTTTCGCACTTGTGTTGGTGCAGGAAACCACTTTTGCACTTGTATTAGTGTGGAAAAACCACTTTTCGTACTTGTGTTGGTGCAGGAAACCACTTTTGCACTTGTATTGGTGTGGAAAAAACACTTTTCGCACTTGTGTTAGTGTTGAAAAACCACTTTTCGCACTTGTGTTTGTGTTGAAAAACCACTTTTCGCACTTGTGTTGGTGCAGGAAACCACTTTTGCACTTGTATTACTGTGGAAAAACCACTTTTCGCACTTGTATTAGTGTTGAAATACCACTTTTCGCACTTGTGTTAGTGTTGAAAAACCACTTTTCGTACTAGTGTTGGTGCAGGAAACCACTTTTGCACTTGTATTAGTGTGGAAAAACCACTTTTCGCACTTGTGTTAGTGTTGAAAAACCACTTTTCGCACTTGTGTTAGTGTTGAAAAACCACTTTTTGCACTTGTGTTGGTGCAGGAAACCACTTTTGCACTTGCATTAGTGTGGGAAAAACACTTTTTGCACTTGTGATAGTGTTGAAAAACCACTTTTCGCACTTGTGTTAGTGTTGAAAAACCACTTTTCGCACTTTTGTTGGTGCAGGAAACCACTTTTGCACTTGTATTAGTGTGGAAAAAACACTTTTTGCACTTGTGATAGTGTTGAAAAACCACTTTTTGCACTTGTGTTTGTGCAGGAAACCACTCTTGCACTTGTATTAGTGTGGAAAAACCACTTTTCGCACTTGTGTTTGTGTTGAAAAACCACTTTTCGCACTTGTGTTAGTGTTGAAAAACCACTTTTCACACTTGTGTTAGTGTTGAAAAACCACTTTTCGCACTTCTGTTGGTGCAGGAAACCACTTTTGCACTTGTATTACTGTGGAAAAACCACTTTTCGCACTTGTGTTAGTGTTGAAAAACCACTTTTCGCACTTGTGTTAGTGTTGAAAAACCACTTTTCGCACTTGTGTTAGTGTTGAAAAACCACTTTTCGCACTTGTATTAGTGTGGAAAAACCACTTTTTTCACTTGTGTTAGTGTTGAAAAACCACTTTTCGCACTTGTGTTAGTGTTGAAAAACCACTTTTCGCACTTGTGTTAGTGTTGAAAAACCACATTTCGCACTTGTGTTGGTGCAGGAAACCACTTTTGCACTTGTACTAGTGTGGAAAAACCACTTTTCGCACTTGTGTTGGTGTTGAAAAACCACTTTTCGCACTTGTGTTGGTGCAGGAAACCACTTTTGCACTTGTATTAGTGTGGAAAAACCACTTTTCGTACTTGTGTTGGTGCAGGAAACCACTTTTGCACTTGTATTGGTGTGGAAAAAACACTTTTCGCACTTGTGTTAGTGTTGAAAAACCACTTTTCGCACTTGTGTTTGTGTTGAAAAACCACTTTTCGCACTTGTGTTGGTGCAGGAAACCACTTTTGCACTTGTATTACTGTGGAAAAACCACTTTTCGCACTTGTATTAGTGTTGAAATACCACTTTTCGCACTTGTGTTAGTGTTGAAAAACCACTTTTCGTACTAGTGTTGGTGCAGGAAACCACTTTTGCACTTGTATTAGTGTGGAAAAACCACTTTTCGCACTTGTGTTAGTGTTGAAAAACCACTTTTCGCACTTGTGTTAGTGTTGAAAAACCACTTTTTGCACTTGTGTTGGTGCAGGAAACCACTTTTGCACTTGCATTAGTGTGGGAAAAACACTTTTTGCACTTGTGATAGTGTTGAAAAACCACTTTTCGCACTTGTGTTAGTGTTGAAAAACCACTTTTCGCACTTTTGTTGGTGCAGGAAACCACTTTTGCACTTGTATTAGTGTGGAAAAAACACTTTTTGCACTTGTGATAGTGTTGAAAAACCACTTTTTGCACTTGTGTTTGTGCAGGAAACCACTCTTGCACTTGTATTAGTGTGGAAAAACCACTTTTCGCACTTGTGTTTGTGTTGAAAAACCACTTTTTGCACTTGTGTTAGTGTTGAAAAACCACTTTTCACACTTGTGTTAGTGTTGAAAAACCACTTTTCGCACTTCTGTTGGTGCAGGAAACCACTTTTGCACTTGTATTACTGTGGAAAAACCACTTTTCGCACTTGTGTTAGTGTTGAAAAACCACTTTTCGCACTTGTGTTAGTGTTGAAAAACCACTTTTCGCACTTGTGTTAGTGTTGAAAAACCACTTTTCGCACTTGTGATAGTGTTGAAAAACCACTTTTTGCACTTGTGTTAGTGTTGAAAAACCACTTTTCGCACTTGTGTTGGTGCAGGAAACCACTTTTGCACTTGTATTAGTGTGGAAAAACCACTTTTCGTACTTGTGTTAGTGTTGAAAAACCACTTTTCGCACTTGTGTTGGTGCAGGAAACCACTTTTGCACTTGTGTTAGTGTTGAAAAACCACTTTTCACACTTGTGTTGGTGCAGGAAACCACTTTTGCACTTGTATTAGTGTGGAAAAAACACTTTTTGCACTTGTGATAGTGTTGAAAAACCACTTTTGGCACTTTCGTTAGTGTTGAAAAACCACTTTTCGCACTTGTGTTAGTGTTGAAAAACCACTTTTCGCACTTGTGTTAGTGTTGAAAAACCACTTTTCGCACTTGTGTTGGTGCAGGAAACCACTTTTGCACTTGTATTAGTGTGGAAAAAACCACTTTTCGCACTTGTGTTAGTGTTGAAAAACCACTTTTCGCACTTGTGTTAGTGTTGAAAAACCACTTTTCGCACTTGTGTTAGTGTTGAAAAACCACTTTTCGCACTTGTATTAGTGTGGAAAAACCACTTTTTTCACTTGTGTTAGTGTTGAAAAACCACTTTTCGCACTTGTGTTAGTGTTGAAAAACCACTTTTCGCACTTGTGTTAGTGTTGAAAAACCACATTTCGCACTTGTGTTGGTGCAGGAAACCACTTTTGCACTTGTACTAGTGTGGAAAAACCACTTTTCGCACTTGTGTTGGTGTTGAAAAACCACTTTTCGCACTTGTGTTGGTGCAGGAAACCACTTTTGCACTTGTATTAGTGTGGAAAAACCACTTTTCGTACTTGTGTTGGTGCAGGAAACCACTTTTGCACTTGTATTGGTGTGGAAAAAACACTTTTCGCACTTGTGTTAGTGTTGAAAAACCACTTTTCGCACTTGTGTTTGTGTTGAAAAACCACTTTTCGCACTTGTGTTGGTGCAGGAAACCACTTTTGCACTTGTATTACTGTGGAAAAACCACTTTTCGCACTTGTATTAGTGTTGAAATACCACTTTTCGCACTTGTGTTAGTGTTGAAAAACCACTTTTCGTACTAGTGTTGGTGCAGGAAACCACTTTTGCACTTGTATTAGTGTGGAAAAACCACTTTTCGCACTTGTGTTAGTGTTGAAAAACCACTTTTCGCACTTGTGTTAGTGTTGAAAAACCACTTTTTGCACTTGTGTTGGTGCAGGAAACCACTTTTGCACTTGCATTAGTGTGGGAAAAACACTTTTTGCACTTGTGATAGTGTTGAAAAACCACTTTTCGCACTTGTGTTAGTGTTGAAAAACCACTTTTCGCACTTTTGTTGGTGCAGGAAACCACTTTTGCACTTGTATTAGTGTGGAAAAAACACTTTTTGCACTTGTGATAGTGTTGAAAAACCACTTTTTGCACTTGTGTTTGTGCAGGAAACCACTCTTGCACTTGTATTAGTGTGGAAAAACCACTTTTCGCACTTGT
Source organism: Myxine glutinosa (assembly GCF_964187855.1). Taxonomy (NCBI): domain Eukaryota; kingdom Metazoa; phylum Chordata; class Myxini; order Myxiniformes; family Myxinidae; genus Myxine; species Myxine glutinosa. The sequence goes on from NC_136269.1 coordinate 133,010,144, forward strand.
GTTTGTGTTGAAAAACCACTTTTCGCACTTGTGTTAGTGTTGAAAAACCACTTTTCACACTTGTGTTAGTGTTGAAAAACCACTTTTCGCACTTCTGTTGGTGCAGGAAACCACTTTTGCACTTGTATTACTGTGGAAAAACCACTTTTCGCACTTGTGTTAGTGTTGAAAAACCACTTTTCGCACTTGTGTTAGTGTTGAAAAACCACTTTTCGCACTTGTGTTAGTGTTGAAAAACCACTTTTCGCACTTGTGATAGTGTTGAAAAACCACTTTTCGCACTTGTGTTAGTGTTGAAAAACCACATTTCGCACTTGTGTTGGTGCAGGAAACCACTTTTGCACTTGTATTAGTGTGGAAAAACCACTTTTCGTACTTGTGTTAGTGTTGAAAAACCACTTTTCGCACTTGTGTTGGTGCAGGAAACCACTTTTGCACTTGTGTTAGTGTTGAAAAACCACTTTTCACACTTGTGTTGGTGCAGGAAACCACTTTTGCACTTGTATTAGTGTGGAAAAAACACTTTTTGCACTTGTGATAGTGTTGAAAAACCACTTTTCGCACTTGTGTTAGTGTTGAAAAACCACTTTTCGCACTTGTGTTAGTGTTGAAAAACCACTTTTCGCACTTGTGTTAGTGTTGAAAAACCACTTTTCGCACTTGTGTTGGTGCAGGAAACCACTTTTGCACTTGTATTAGTGTGGAAAAACCACTTTTCGCACTTGTGTTAGTGTTGAAAAACCACTTTTCGCACCTGCGTTAGTGTTGAAAAACCACTTTTCGCTCTTGTGTTAGTGTTGAAAAACCACTTTTCGCACTTGTGTTGGTGCAGGAAACCACTTTTGCACTTGTATTAGTGTGGAAAAACCACTTTTCGTACTTGTGTTGGTGCAGGAAACCACTTTTGCACTTGTATTGGTGTGGAAAAAACACTTTTCGCACTTGTGTTAGTGTTGAAAAACCACTTTTTGCACTTGTGTTAGTGTTGAAAAACCACTTTTCGCACTTGTGTTGGTGCAGGAAACCACTTTTGCACTTGTATTACTGTGGAAAAACCACTTTTCGCACTTGTGTTAGTGTTGAAAAACCACTTTTCGCACTTGTGTTAGTGTTGAAAAACCACTTTTCGCACTTGTGTTAGTGTTGAAAAACCACTTTTCGCACTTGTGTTGGTGCAGGAAACCACTTTTGCACTTGTATTAGTGTGGAAAAACCACTTTTGCACTTGTATTAGTGTGGAAAAAACACTTTTTGCACTTGTGATAGTGTTGAATAAACACTTTTCGCACTTGTGTTAGTGTTGAAAAACCACTTTTCGCACTTGTGTTGGTGCAGGAAACCACTTTTGCACTTGTATTAGTGTGGAAAAACCACTTTTCGCACTTGTGTTGGTGCAGGAAACCACTTTTGCACTTGTATTAGTGTGGAAAAAACACTTTTTGCACTTGTGATAGTGTTGAAAAACCACTTTTCGCACTTGTGTTAGTGTTGAAAAACCACTTTTCGCACTTGTGTTGGTGCAGGAAACCACTTTTGCACTTGTATTAGTGTGGAAAAACCACTTTTCGCACTTGTATTAGTGTGGAAAAAACCACTTTTCGCACTTGTGATAGTGTTGAAAAACCACTTGTGATAGTGTTGAAAAACTACTTTTCGCACTTGTGTTAGTGTTGAAAAACCACTTTTCGCACTTGTGTTGGTGCAGGAAACCACTTTTGCACTTGTACTAGTGTGGAAAAACGACTTTTCGCACTTGTGTTAGTGTTGAAAAACCACTTTTTGCACTTGTGTTGGTGCAGGAAACCACTTTTGCACTTGTATTACTGTGGAAAAACCACTTTTCGCACATGTGTTAGTGTTGAAAAACCACTTTTTGCACTTGTGTTAGTGTTGAAAAACCACTTTTCGCACTTGTGTTGGTGCAGGAAACCACTTTTGCACTTGTATTAGTGTGGAAAAACCACTTTTGCACTTGTATTAGTGTGGAAAAAACACTTTTTGCACTTGTGATAGTGTTGAAAAACCACTTTTCGCACTTGTGTTAGTGTTGAAAAACCACGTTTCGCACTTGTGTTAGTGTTGAAAAACCACTTTTCGCACTTGTGTTGGTGCAGGAACCCCCCTTGCACTTGTATTAGTGTGGCAAAAACACTTTTTGCACTTGTGATAGTGTTGAAAAACCACTTTTCGCACTTGTGTTAGTGTTGAAAAACCACTTTTCGCACTTGTGTTGGTGCAGGAAACCACTTTTGCACTTGTATTAGTGTGGAAAAACCACTTTCGCACTTGTGTTAGTGTTGAAAAACCACTTTTCGCACTTGTGTTAGTGTTGAAAAACCACATTTCGCACTTGTGTTAGTGTTGAAAAACCACTTTTCGCACTTGTGTTGGTGCAGGAAACCACTTTTGCACTTGTATTAGTGTGGAAAAACCACTTTTCGCAATAGTGTTAGTGTTGAAAAACAACTTTTCGCACTTGTGTTAGTGTTGAAAAAACACTTTTCGCACTTGTGATAGTGTTGAAAAACCACTTTTTGCACTTGTGTTAGTGTTGAAAAACCACTTTTCGCACTTGTGTTGGTGCAGGAAACCACTTTTGCATTTGTATTAGTGTGGAAAAACCACTTTTCGCACTTGTGTTAGTGTTGAAAAATCACTTTTCGCACTTGTGTTAGTGTTGAAAAACCACTTTTCGCACTTGTGTTAGTGTTGAAAAAGCACTTTTCGCACTTGTGTTAGTGTTGAAAAACCACTTTTCGCACTTGTGTTGGTGCAGGAAACCACTTTTGCACTTGTATTAGTGTGGAAACACCACTTTTCGCACTTGTGTTAGTGTTGAAAAACCACTTTTCGCACTTGTGTTAGTGTTGAAAAACCACTTTTCGCACTTGTGATAGTGTTGAAAAACCACTTTTCGCACTTGTGTTGGTGCAGGAAACCACTTTTGCACTTGTATTAGTGTGGAAAAACCACTTATCGCACCTGTGTTAGTGTTGAAAAACCACTTTTCGCACTTGTATTAGTGTTGAAATACCACTTTTTGCACTTGTGTTAGTGTTGAAAAACCACTTTTCGCACTAGTGTTGGTGCAGGAAACCACTTTTGCACTTGTATTAGTGTGGAAAAACCACTTTTCGCACTTGTGTTAGTGTTGAAAAACCACTTTTCGCACTTGTGTTAGTGTTGAAAAACCACTTTTTGCACTTGTGTTGGTGCAGGAAACCACTTTTGCACTTGCATTAGTGTGGGAAAAACACTTTTTGCACTTGTGATAGTGTTGAAAAACCACTTTTCGCACTTGTGTTAGTGTTGAAAAACCACTTTTCGCACTTTTGTTGGTGCAGGAAACCACTTTTGCACTTGTATTAGTGTGGAAAAAACACTTTTTGCACTTGTGATAGTGTTGAAAAACCACTTTTTGCACTTGTGTTTGTGCAGGAAACCACTCTTGCACTTGTATTAGTGTGGAAAAACCACTTTTCGCACTTGTGTTGGTGTTGAAAAACCACTTTTCGCACTTGTGTTGGTGCAGGAAACCACTTTTGCACTTGTATTAGTGTGGAAAAACCACTTTTCGTACTTGTGTTGGTGCAGGAAACCACTTTTGCACTTGTATTGGTGTGGAAAAAACACTTTTCGCACTTGTGTTAGTGTTGAAAAACCACTTTTCGCACTTGTGTTTGTGTTGAAAAACCACTTTTCGCACTTGTGTTGGTGCAGGAAACCACTTTTGCACTTGTATTACTGTGGAAAAACCACTTTTCGCACTTGTATTAGTGTTGAAATACCACTTTTCGCACTTGTGTTAGTGTTGAAAAACCACTTTTCGTACTAGTGTTGGTGCAGGAAACCACTTTTGCACTTGTATTAGTGTGGAAAAACCACTTTTCGCACTTGTGTTAGTGTTGAAAAACCACTTTTCGCACTTGTGTTAGTGTTGAAAAACCACTTTTTGCACTTGTGTTGGTGCAGGAAACCACTTTTGCACTTGCATTAGTGTGGGAAAAACACTTTTTGCACTTGTGATAGTGTTGAAAAACCACTTTTCGCACTTGTGTTAGTGTTGAAAAACCACTTTTCGCACTTTTGTTGGTGCAGGAAACCACTTTTGCACTTGTATTAGTGTGGAAAAAACACTTTTTGCACTTGTGATAGTGTTGAAAAACCACTTTTTGCACTTGTGTTTGTGCAGGAAACCACTCTTGCACTTGTATTAGTGTGGAAAAACCACTTTTCGCACTTGTGTTTGTGTTGAAAAACCACTTTTCGCACTTGTGTTAGTGTTGAAAAACCACTTTTCACACTTGTGTTAGTGTTGAAAAACCACTTTTCGCACTTCTGTTGGTGCAGGAAACCACTTTTGCACTTGCATTACTGTGGAAAAACCACTTTTCGCACTTGTGTTAGTGTTGAAAAACCACTTTTCGCACTTGTGTTAGTGTTGAAAAACCACTTTTCGCACTTGTGTTAGTGTTGAAAAACCACTTTTCGCACTTGTGATAGTGTTGAAAAACCACTTTTCGCACTTGTGTTAGTGTTGAAAAACCACTTTTCGCACTTGTGTTGGTGCAGGAAACCACTTTTGCACTTGTATTAGTGTGGAAAAACCACTTTTCGTACTTGTGTTAGTGTTGAAAAACCACTTTTCGCACTTGTGTTGGTGCAGGAAACCACTTTTGCACTTGTGTTAGTGTTGAAAAACCACTTTTCACACTTGTGTTGGTGCAGGAAACCACTTTTGCACTTGTATTAGTGTGGAAAAAACGCTTTTTGCACTTGTGATAGTGTTGAAAAACCACTTTTCGCACTTGTGTTAGTGTTGAAAAACCACTTTTCGCACTTGTGTTAGTGTTGAAAAACCACTTTTCGCACTTGTGTTAGTGTTGAAAAACCACTTTTCGCACTTGTGTTGGTGCAGGAAACCACTTTTGCACTTGTATTAGTGTGGAAAAACCACTTTTCGCACTTGTGTTAGTGTTGAAAAACCACTTTTCGCACCTGCGTTAGTGTTGAAAAACCACTTTTCGCACTTGTGTTAGTGTTGAAAAACCACTTTTCGCACTTGTGTTGGTGCAGGAAACCACTTTTGCACTTGTATTAGTGTGGAAAAACCACTTTTCGTACTTGTGTTGGTGCAGGAAACCACTTTTGCACTTGTATTGGTGTGGAAAAAACACTTTTCGCACTTGTGTTAGTGTTGAAAAACCACTTTTTGCACTTGTGTTAGTGTTGAAAAACCACTTTTCGCACTTGTGTTGGTGCAGGAAACCACTTTTGCACTTGTATTACTGTGGAAAAACCACTTTTCGCACTTGTGTTAGTGTTGAAAAACCACTTTTCGCACTTGTGTTAGTGTTGAAAAACCACTTTTCGCACTTGTGTTAGTGTTGAAAAACCACTTTTCGCACTTGTGTTGGTGCAGGAAACCACTTTTGCACTTGTATTAGTGTGGAAAAACCACTTTTGCACTTGTATTAGTGTGGAAAAAACACTTTTTGCACTTGTGATAGTGTTGAATAAACACTTTTCGCACTTGTGTTAGTGTTGAAAAACCACTTTTCGCACTTGTGTTGGTGCAGGAAACCACTTTTGCACTTGTATTAGTGTGGAAAAACCACTTTTCGCACTTGTGTTGGTGCAGGAAACCACTTTTGCACTTGTATTAGTGTGGAAAAAACACTTTTTGCACTTGTGATAGTGTTGAAAAACCACTTTTCGCACTTGTGTTAGTGTTGAAAAACCACTTTTCGCACTTGTGTTGGTGCAGGAAACCACTTTTGCACTTGTATTAGTGTGGAAAAACCACTTTTCGCACTTGTATTAGTGTGGAAAAAACCACTTTTCGCACTTGTGATAGTGTTGAAAAACCACTTGTGATAGTGTTGAAAAACTACTTTTCGCACTTGTGTTAGTGTTGAAAAACCACTTTTCGCACTTGTGTTGGTGCAGGAAACCACTTTTGCACTTGTACTAGTGTGGAAAAACGACTTTTCGCACTTGTGTTAGTGTTGAAAAACCACTTTTTGCACTTGTGTTGGTGCAGGAAACCACTTTTGCACTTGTATTACTGTGGAAAAACCACTTTTCGCACATGTGTTAGTGTTGAAAAACCACTTTTTGCACTTGTGTTAGTGTTGAAAAACCACTTTTCGCACTTGTGTTGGTGCAGGAAACCACTTTTGCACTTGTATTAGTGTGGAAAAACCACTTTTGCACTTGTATTAGTGTGGAAAAAACACTTTTTGCACTTGTGATAGTGTTGAAAAACCACTTTTCGCACTTGTGTTAGTGTTGAAAAACCACGTTTCGCACTTGTGTTAGTGTTGAAAAACCACTTTTCGCACTTGTGTTGGTGCAGGAACCCCCCTTGCACTTGTATTAGTGTGGCAAAAACACTTTTTGCACTTGTGATAGTGTTGAAAAACCACTTTTCGCACTTGTGTTAGTGTTGAAAAACCACTTTTCGCACTTGTGTTGGTGCAGGAAACCACTTTTGCACTTGTATTAGTGTGGAAAAACCACTTTCGCACTTGTGTTAGTGTTGAAAAACCACTTTTCGCACTTGTGTTAGTGTTGAAAAACCACATTTCGCACTTGTGTTAGTGTTGAAAAACCACTTTTCGCACTTGTGTTGGTGCAGGAAACCACTTTTGCACTTGTATTAGTGTGGAAAAACCACTTTTCGCAATAGTGTTAGTGTTGAAAAACAACTTTTCGCACTTGTGTTAGTGTTGAAAAAACACTTTTCGCACTTGTGATAGTGTTGAAAAACCACTTTTTGCACTTGTGTTAGTGTTGAAAAACCACTTTTCGCACTTGTGTTGGTGCAGGAAACCACTTTTGCATTTGTATTAGTGTGGAAAAACCACTTTTCGCACTTGTGTTAGTGTTGAAAAATCACTTTTCGCACTTGTGTTAGTGTTGAAAAACCACTTTTCGCACTTGTGTTAGTGTTGAAAAAGCACTTTTCGCACTTGTGTTAGTGTTGAAAAACCACTTTTCGCACTTGTGTTGGTGCAGGAAACCACTTTTGCACTTGTATTAGTGTGGAAACACCACTTTTCGCACTTGTGTTAGTGTTGAAAAACCACTTTTCGCACTTGTGTTAGTGTTGAAAAACCACTTTTCGCACTTGTGATAGTGTTGAAAAACCACTTTTCGCACTTGTGTTGGTGCAGGAAACCACTTTTGCACTTGTATTAGTGTGGAAAAACCACTTATCGCACCTGTGTTAGTGTTGAAAAACCACTTTTCGCACTTGTATTAGTGTTGAAATACCACTTTTTGCACTTGTGTTAGTGTTGAAAAACCACTTTTCGCACTAGTGTTGGTGCAGGAAACCACTTTTGCACTTGTATTAGTGTGGAAAAACCACTTTTCGCACTTGTGTTAGTGTTGAAAAACCACTTTTCGCACTTGTGTTAGTGTTGAAAAACCACTTTTTGCACTTGTGTTGGTGCAGGAAACCACTTTTGCACTTGCATTAGTGTGGGAAAAACACTTTTTGCACTTGTGATAGTGTTGAAAAACCACTTTTCGCACTTGTGTTAGTGTTGAAAAACCACTTTTCGCACTTTTGTTGGTGCAGGAAACCACTTTTGCACTTGTATTAGTGTGGAAAAAACACTTTTTGCACTTGTGATAGTGTTGAAAAACCACTTTTTGCACTTGTGTTTGTGCAGGAAACCACTCTTGCACTTGTATTAGTGTGGAAAAACCACTTTTCGCACTTGTGTTTGTGTTGAAAAACCACTTTTCGCACTTGTGTTAGTGTTGAAAAACCACTTTTCACACTTGTGTTAGTGTTGAAAAAACACTTTTCGCACTTCTGTTGGTGCAGGAAACCACTTTTGCACTTGTATTAGTGTGGAAAAACCACTTTTCGCACTTGTGTTAGTGTTGAAAAACCACTTTTCGCACTTGTGTTAGTGTTGAAAAACCACTTTTCGCACTTGTGATAGTGTTGAAAAACCACTTTTCGCACTTGTGTTAGTGTTGAAAAACCACTTTTCGCACTTGTGTTGGTGCAGGAAACCACTTTTGCACTTGTATTAGTGTGGAAAAACCACTTTTCGTACTTGTGTTAGTGTTGAAAAACCACTTTTCGCACTTGTGTTGGTGCAGGAAACCACTTTTGCACTTGTGTTAGTGTTGAAAAACCACTTTTCACACTTGTGTTGGTGCAGGAAACCACTTTTGCACTTGTATTAGTGTGGAAAAAACACTTTTTGCACTTGTGATAGTGTTGAAAAACCACTTTTCGCACTTTCGTTAGTGTTGAAAAACCACTTTTCGCACTTGTGTTAGTGTTGAAAAACCACTTTTCGCACTTGTGTTAGTGTTGAAAAACCACTTTTCGCACTTGTGTTGGTGCAGGAAACCACTTTTGCACTTGTATTAGTGTGGAAAAACCACTTTTCGCACTTGTGTTAGTGTTGAAAAACCACTTTTCGCACTTGTGTTAGTGTTGAAAAACCACTTTTCGCACTTGTGTTAGTGTTGAAAAACCACTTTTCGCACTTGTGTTGGTGCAGTACACCACTTTTGCACTTGTATTAGTGTGGAAAAACCACTTTTTGCACTTGTGTTAGTGTTGAAAAACCACTTTTCGCACTTGTGTTAGTGTTGAAAAACCACTTTTCGCACTTGTGTTAGTGTTGAAAAACCACATTTCGCACTTGTGTTGGTGCAGGAAACCACTTTTGCACTTGTACTAGTGTGGAAAAACCACTTTTCGCACTTGTGTTGGTGTTGAAAAACCACTTTTCACACTTGTGTTGGTGCAGGAAACCACTTTTGCACTTGTATTAGTGTGGAAAAACCACTTTTCGTACTTGTGTTGGTGCAGGAAACCACTTTTGCACTTGTATTGGTGTGGAAAAAACACTTTTCGCACTTGTGTTAGTGTTGAAAAACCACTTTTCGCACTTGTGTTTGTGTTGAAAAACCACTTTTCGCACTTGTGTTGGTGCAGGAAACCACTTTTGCACTTGTATTACTGTGGAAAAACCACTTTTCGCACTTGTATTAGTGTTGAAATACCACTTTTCGCACTTGTGTTAGTGTTGAAAAACCACTTTTCGCACTAGTGTTGGTGCAGGAAACCACTTTTGCACTTGTATTAGTGTGGAAAAACCACTTTTCGCACTTGTGTTAGTGTTGAAAAACCACTTTTCGCACTTGTGTTAGTGTTGAAAAACCACTTTTTGCACTTGTGTTGATGCAGGAAACCACTTTTGCACTTGCATTAGTGTGGGAAAAACACTTTTTGCACTTGTGATAGTGTTGAAAAACCACTTTTCGCACTTGTGTTAGTGTTGAAAAACCACTTTTCGCACTTTTGTTGGTGCAGGAAACCACTTTTGCACTTGTATTAGTGTGGAAAAAACACTTTTTGCACTTGTGATAGTGTTGAAAAACCACTTTTTGCACTTGTGTTTGTGCAGGAAACCACTCTTGCACTTGTATTAGTGTGGAAAAACCACTTTTCGCACTTGTGTTTGTGTTGAAAAACCACTTTTCGCACTTGTGTTAGTGTTGAAAAACCACTTTTCACACTTGTGTTAGTGTTGAAAAACCACTTTTCGCACTTCTGTTGGTGCAGGAAACCACTTTTGCACTTGTATTAGTGTGGAAAAAGCACTTTTCGCACTTGTGTTAGTGTTGAAAAACCACTTTTCGCACTTGTGTTAGTGTTGAAAAACCACTTTTCGCACTTGTGTTAGTGTTGAAAAACCACTTTTAGCACTTGTGATAGTGTTGAAAAACCACTTTTCGCACTTGTGTTAGTGTTGAAAAACCACTTTTCGCACTTGTGTTGGTGCAGGAAACCACTTTTGCACTTGTATTAGTGTGGAAAAACCACTTTTCGTACTTGTGTTAGTGTTGAAAAACCACTTTTCGCACTAGTGTTGGTGCAGGAAACCACTTTTGCACTTGTATTAGTGTGGAAAAACCACTTTTCGCACTTGTGTTAGTGTTGAAAAACCACTTTTCGCACTTGTGTTAGTGTTGAAAAACCACTTTTTGCACTTGTGTTGATGCAGGAAACCACTTTTGCACTTGCATTAGTGTGGGAAAAACACTTTTTGCACTTGTGATAGTGTTGAAAAACCACTTTTCGCACTTGTGTTAGTGTTGAAAAACCACTTTTCGCACTTTTGTTGGTGCAGGAAACCACTTTTGCACTTGTATTAGTGTGGAAAAAACACTTTTTGCACTTGTGATAGTGTTGAAAAACCACTTTTTGCACTTGTGTTTGTGCAGGAAACCACTCTTGCACTTGTATTAGTGTGGAAAAACCACTTTTCGCACTTGTGTTTGTGTTGAAAAACCACTTTTCGCACTTGTGTTAGTGTTGAAAAACCACTTTTCACACTTGTGTTAGTGTTGAAAAACCACTTTTCGCACTTCTGTTGGTGCAGGAAACCACTTTTGCACTTGTATTAGTGTGGAAAAAGCACTTTTCGCACTTGTGTTAGTGTTGAAAAACCACTTTTCGCACTTGTGTTAGTGTTGAAAAACCACTTTTCGCACTTGTGTTAGTGTTGAAAAACCACTTTTAGCACTTGTGATAGTGTTGAAAAACCACTTTTCGCACTTGTGTTAGTGTTGAAAAACCACTTTTCGCACTTGTGTTGGTGCAGGAAACCACTTTTGCACTTGTATTAGTGTGGAAAAACCACTTTTCGTACTTGTGTTAGTGTTGAAAAACCACTTTTCGCACTTGTGTTGGTGCAGGAAACCACTTTTGCACTTGTGTTAGTGTTGAAAAACCACTTTTCACACTTGTGTTGGTGCAGGAAACCACTTTTGCACTTGTATTAGTGTGGAAAAAACACTTTTTGCACTTGTGATAGTGTTGAAAAACCACTTTTCGCACTTGTGTTAGTGTTGAAAAACCACTTTTCGCACTTGTGTTAGTGTTGAAAAACCACTTTTCGCACTTGTGTTAGTGTTGAAAAACCACTTTTCGCACTTGTGTTGGTGCAGGAAACCACTTTTGCACTTGTATTAGTGTGGAAAAACCACCTTTCGCACTTGTGTTAGTGTTGAAAAACCACTTTTCGCACCTGCGTTAGTGTTGAAAAACCACTTTTCGCACTTGTGTTAGTGTTGAAAAACCACTTTTCGCACTTGTGTTGGTGCAGGAAACCACTTTTGCACTTGTATTAGTGTGGAAAAACCACTTTTCGTACTTGTGTTGGTGCAGGAAACCAATTTTGCACTTGTATTGGTGTGGAAAAAACACTTTTCGCACTTGTGTTAGTGTTGAAAAACCACTTTTCGCACTTGTGATAGTGAAAAACCACTTTTCGCACTTGTGTTGGTGCAGGAAACCACTTTTGCACTTGTATTACTGTGGAAAAACCACTTTTCGCACTTGTGTTAGTGTTGAAAAACCACTTTTCGCACTTGTGTTAGTGTTGAAAAACCACTTTTCGCACTTGTGTTAGTGTTGAAAAACCACTTTTCGCACTTGTGTTGGTGCAGGAAACCACTTTTGCACTTGTATTAGTGTGGAAAAACCACTTTTGCACTTGTATTAGTGTGGAAAAAACACTTTTTGCACTTGTGATAGTGTTGAATAAACACTTTTCGCACTTGTGTTAGTGTTGAAAAACCACTTTTCGCACTTGTGTTGGTGCAGGAAACCACTTTTGCACTTGTATTAGTGTGGAAAAACCACTTTTCGCACTTGTGTTAGTGTTGAAAAACCACTTTTCGTACTTGTGTTAGTGTTGAAAAACCACTTTTCGCACTTGTGATAGTGTTGAAAAACCACTTTTCGCACTTGTGTTAGTGTTGAAAAAACACTTTTCGCACTTGTGTTGGTGCAGGAAACCACTTTTGCACTTGTATTAGAGTGGAAAAAACACTTTTTGCACTTGTGATAGTGTTGAAAAACCAATTTTCGCACTTGTGTTAGTGTTGAAAAACCACTTTTCGCACTTGTGTTGGTGCAGGAAACCACTTTTGCACTTGTATTAGTGTGGAAAAACCACTTTCGCACTTGTGTTAGTGTTGAAAAACCACTTTTCGCACTTGTGTTAGTGTTGAAAAACCACATTTCGCACTTGTGTTAGTGTTGAAAAACCACTTTTCGCACTTGTGTTGGTGCAGGAAACCACTTTTGCACTTGTATTAGTGTGGAAAAACCACTTTTCGCAATAGTGTTAGTGTTGAAAAACAACTTTTCGCACTTGTGTTAGTGTTGAAAAAACACTTTTCGCACTTGTGATAGTGTTGAAAAACCACTTTTTGCACTTGTGTTAGTGTTGAAAAACTACTTTTCGCACTTGTGTTGGTGCAGGAAACCACTTTTGCATTTGTATTAGTGTGGAAAAACCACTTTTAGCACTTGTGTTAGTGTTGAAAAATCACTTTTCGCACTTGTGTTAGTGTTGAAAAACCACTTTTCGCACTTGTGTTAGTGTTGAAAAAGCACTTTTCGCACTTGTGTTAGTGTTGAAAAACCACTTTTCGCACTTGTGTTGGTGCAGGAAACCACTTTTGCACTTGTATTAGTGTGGAAAAACCACTTTTCACACTTGTGTTAGTGTTGAAAAACCACTTTTCGCACTTGTGTTAGTGTTGAAAAACCACTTTTCGCACTTGTGATAGTGTTGAAAAACCACTTTTCGCACTTGTGTTGGTGCAGGAAACCACTTTTGCACTTGTATTAGTGTGGAAAAACCACTTATCGCACCTGTGTTAGTGTTGAAAAACCACTTTTCGCACTTGTATTAGTGTTGAAATACCACTTTTCGCACTTGTGTTAGTGTTGAAAAACCACTTTTCACACTAGTGTTGGTGCAGGAAACCACTTTTGCACTTGTATTAGTGTGGAAAAACCACTTTTCGCACTTGTGTTAGTGTTGAAAAACCACTTTTCGCACTTGTGTTAGTGTTGAAAAAGCACTTTTTGCACTTGTGTTGGTGCAGGAAACCACTTTTGCACTTGCATTAGTGTGGGAAAAACACTTTTTGCACTTGTGATAATGTTGAAAAACCACTTTTCGCACTTGTGTTAGTGTTGAAAAACCACTTTTCGCACTTTTGTTGGTGCAGGAAACCACTTTTGCACTTGTATTAGTGTGGAAAAAACACTTTTTGCACTTGTGATAGTGTTGAAAAACCACTTATTGCACTTGTGTTTGTGCAGGAAACCACTCTTGCACTTGTATTAGTGGGGAAAAACCACTTTTCGCACTTGTGTTTGTGTTGAAAAACCACTTTTCGCACTTGTGTTAGTGTTGAAAAACCACTTTTCACACTTGTGTTAGTGTTGAAAAAACACTTTTCGCACTTCTGTTGGTGCAGGAAACCACTTTTGCACTTGTATTAGTGTGGAAAAACCACTTTTCGCACTTGTGTTAGTGTTGAAAAACCACTTTTCGCACTTGTGTTAGTGTTGAAAAACCACTTTTCGCACTTGTGATAGTGTTGAAAAACCACTTTTCGCACTTGTGTTAGTGTTGAAAAACCACTTTTCGCACTTGTGTTGGTGCAGGAAACCACTTTTGCACTTGTATTAGTGTGGAAAAACCACTTTTCGTACTTGTGTTAGTGTTGAAAAACCACTTTTCGCACTTGTGTTGGTGCAGGAAACCACTTTTGCACTTGTGTTAGTGTTGAAAAACCACTTTTCACACTTGTGTTGGTGCAGGAAACCACTTTTGCACTTGTATTAGTGTGGAAAAAACACTTTTTGCACTTGTGATAGTGTTGAAAAACCACTTTTGGCACTTTCGTTAGTGTTGAAAAACCACTTTTCGCACTTGTGTTAGTGTTGAAAAACCACTTTTCGCACTTGTGTTAGTGTTGAAAAACCACTTTTCGCACTTGTGTTGGTGCAGGAAACCACTTTTGCACTTGTGTTAGTGTGGAAAAACCACTTTTCGCACTTGTGTTAGTGTTGAAAAACCACTTTTCGCACTTGTGTTAGTGTTGAAAAACCACTTTTCGCACTTGTGTTAGTGTTGAAAAACCACTTTTCGCACTTGTGTTGGTGCAGTACACCACTTTTGCACTTGTATTAGTGTGGAAAAACCACTTTTTGCACTTGTGTTAGTGTTGAAAAACCACTTTTCGCACTTGTGTTAGTGTTGAAAAACCACTTTTCGCACTTGTGTTAGTGTTGAAAAACCACATTTCGCACTTGTGTTGGTGCAGGAAACCACTTTTGCACTTGTACTAGTGTGGAAAAACCACTTTTCGCACTTGTGTTGGTGTTGAAAAACCACTTTTCGCACTTGTGTTGGTGCAGGAAACCACTTTTGCACTTGTATTAGTGTGGAAAAACCACTTTTCGTACTTGTGTTGGTGCAGGAAAGCACTTTTGCACTTGTATTGGTGTGGAAAAAACACTTTTCGCACTTGTGTTAGTGTTGAAAAACCACTTTTCGCACTTGTGTTTGTGTTGAAAAACCACTTTTCGTACTAGTGTTGGTGCAGGAAACCACTTTTGCACTTGTATTAGTGTGGAAAAACCACTTTTCGCACTTGTGTTAGTGTTGAAAAACCACTTTTCGCACTTGTGTTAGTGTTGAAAAACCACTTTTTGCACTTGTGTTGGTGCAGGAAACCACTTTTGCACTTGCATTAGTGTGGGAAAAACACTTTTTGCACTTGTGATAGTGTTGAAAAACCACTTTTCGCACTTGTGTTAGTGTTGAAAAACCACTTTTCGCACTTTTGTTGGTGCAGGAAACCACTTTTGCACTTGTATTAGTGTGGAAAAAACACTTTTTGCACTTGTGATAGTGTTGAAAAACCACTTTTTGCACTTGTGTTTGTGCAGGAAACCACTCTTGCACTTGTATTAGTGTGGAAAAACCACTTTTCGCACTTGTGTTTGTGTTGAAAAACCACTTTTCGCACTTGTGTTAGTGTTGAAAAACCACTTTTCACACTTGTGTTAGTGTTGAAAAACCACTTTTCGCACTTCTGTTGGTGCAGGAAACCACTTTTGCACTTGTATTACTGTGGAAAAACCACTTTTCGCACTTGTGTTAGTGTTGAAAAACCACTTTTCGCACTTGTGTTAGTGTTGAAAAACCACTTTTCGCACTTGTGTTAGTGTTGAAAAACCACTTTTCGCACTTGTGATAGTGTTGAAAAACCACTTTTCGCACTTGTGTTAGTGTTGAAAAACCACTTTTCGCACTTGTGTTGGTGCAGGAAACCACTTTTGCACTTGTATTAGTGTGGAAAAACCACTTTTCGTACTTGTGTTAGTGTTGAAAAACCACTTTTCGCACTTGTGTTGGTGCAGGAAACCACTTTTGCACTTGTGTTAGTGTTGAAAAACCACTTTTCACACTTGTGTTGGTGCAGGAAACCACTTTTGCACTTGTATTAGTGTGGAAAAAACACTTTTTGCACTTGTGATAGTGTTGAAAAACCACTTTTCGCACTTGTGTTAGTGTTGAAAAACCACTTTTCGCACTTGTGTTAGTGTTGAAAAACCACTTTTCGCACTTGTGTTAGTGTTGAAAAACCACTTTTCGCACTTGTGTTGGTGCAGGAAACCACTTTTGCACTTGTATTAGTGTGGAAAAACCACTTTTCGCACTTGTGTTAGTGTTGAAAAACCACTTTTCGCACCTGCGTTAGTGTTGAAAAACCACTTTTCGCACTTGTGTTAGTGTTGAAAAACCACTTTTCGCACTTGTGTTGGTGCAGGAAACCACTTTTGCACTTGTATTAGTGTGGAAAAACCACTTTTCGTACTTGTGTTGGTGCAGGAAACCACTTTTGCACTTGTATTGGTGTGGAAAAAACACTTTTCGCACTTGTGTTAGTGTTGAAAAACCACTTTTCGCACTTGTGTTAGTGTTGAAAAACCACTTTTCGCACTTGTGTTGGTGCAGGAAACCACTTTTGCACTTGTATTACTGTGGAAAAACCACTTTTCGCACTTGTGTTAGTGTTGAAAAACCACTTTTCGCACTTGTGTTAGTGTTGAAAAACCACTTTTCGCACTTGTGTTAGTGTTGAAAAACCACTTTCCGCACTTGTGTTGGTGCAGGAAACCACTTTTGCACTTGTATTAGTGTGGAAAAACCACTTTTGCATTTGTATTAGTGTGGAAAAAACACTTTTTGCACTTGTGATAGTGTTGAATAAACACTTTTCGCACTTGTGTTAGTGTTGAAAAACCACTTTTCGCACTTGTGTTGGTGCAGGAAACCACTTTTGCACTTGTATTAGTGTGGAAAAACCACTTTTCGCACTTGTGTTAGTGTTGAAAAACCACTTTTCGTACTTGTGTTAGTGTTGAAAAACCACTTTTCGCACTTGTGATAGTGTTGAAAAACCACTTTTCGCACTTGTGTTAGTGTTGAAAAAACACTTTTCGCACTTGTGTTGGTGCAGGAAACCACTTTTGCACTTGTATTAGTGTGGAAAAAACACTTTTTGCACTTGTGATAGTGTTGAAAAACCACTTTTTGCACTTGTGTTAGTGTTGAAAAACCACTTTTCGCACTTGTGTTGGTGCAGGAAACCACTTTTGCACTTGTATTAGTGTGGAAAAACCACTTTTCGCACTTGTATTAGTGTGGAAAAAACCACTTTTCGCACTTGTGATAGTGTTGAAAAACCACTTGTGATAGTGTTGAAAAACTACTTTTCGCACTTGTGTTAGTGTTGAAAAACCACTTTTCGCACTTGTATTAGTGTTGAAATACCACTTTTCGCACTTGTGTTAGTGTTGAAAAACCACTTTTCACACTAGTGTTGGTGCAGGAAACCACTTTTGCACTTGTATTAGTGTGGAAAAACCACTTTTCGCACTTGTGTTAGTGTTGAAAAACCACTTTTCGCACTTGTGTTAGTGTTGAAAAAGCACTTTTTGCACTTGTGTTGGTGCAGGAAACCACTTTTGCACTTGCATTAGTGTGGGAAAAACACTTTTTGCACTTGTGATAATGTTGAAAAACCACTTTTCGCACTTGTGTTAGTGTTGAAAAACCACTTTTCGCACTTTTGTTGGTGCAGGAAACCACTTTTGCACTTGTATTAGTGTGGAAAAAACACTTTTTGCACTTGTGATAGTGTTGAAAAACCACTTATTGCACTTGTGTTTGTGCAGGAAACCACTCTTGCACTTGTATTAGTGGGGAAAAACCACTTTTCGCACTTGTGTTTGTGTTGAAAAACCACTTTTCGCACTTGTGTTAGTGTTGAAAAACCACTTTTCACACTTGTGTTAGTGTTGAAAAAACACTTTTCGCACTTCTGTTGGTGCAGGAAACCACTTTTGCACTTGTATTAGTGTGGAAAAACCACTTTTCGCACTTGTGTTAGTGTTGAAAAACCACTTTTCGCACTTGTGATAGTGTTGAAAAACCACTTTTCGCACTTGTGTTAGTGTTGAAAAACCACTTTTCGCACTTGTGTTGGTGCAGGAAACCACTTTTGCACTTGTATTAGTGTGGAAAAACCACTTTTCGTACTTGTGTTAGTGTTGAAAAACCACTTTTCGCACTTGTGTTGGTGCAGGAAACCACTTTTGCACTTGTGTTAGTGTTGAAAAACCACTTTTCACACTTGTGTTGGTGCAGGAAACCACTTTTGCACTTGTATTAGTGTGGAAAAAACACTTTTTGCACTTGTGATAGTGTTGAAAAACCACTTTTGGCACTTTCGTTAGTGTTGAAAAACCACTTTTCGCACTTGTGTTAGTGTTGAAAAACCACTTTTCGCACTTGTGTTAGTGTTGAAAAACCACTTTTCGCACTTGTGTTGGTGCAGGAAACCACTTTTGCACTTGTATTAGTGTGGAAAAACCACTTTTCGCACTTGTGTTAGTGTTGAAAAACCACTTTTCGCACTTGTGTTAGTGTTGAAAAACCACTTTTCGCACTTGTGTTAGTGTTGAAAAACCACTTTTCGCACTTGTGTTGGTGCAGTACACCACTTTTGCACTTGTATTAGTGTGGAAAAACCACTTTTTGCACTTGTGTTAGTGTTGAAAAACCACTTTTCGCACTTGTGTTAGTGTTGAAAAACCACTTTTCGCACTTGTGTTAGTGTTGAAAAACCACATTTCGCACTTGTGTTGGTGCAGGAAACCACTTTTGCACTTGTACTAGTGTGGAAAAACCACTTTTCGCACTTGTGTTGGTGTTGAAAAACCACTTTTCGCACTTGTGTTGGTGCAGGAAACCACTTTTGCACTTGTATTAGTGTGGAAAAACCACTTTTCGTACTTGTGTTGGTGCAGGAAAGCACTTTTGCACTTGTATTGGTGTGGAAAAAACACTTTTCGCACTTGTGTTAGTGTTGAAAAACCACTTTTCGCACTTGTGTTTGTGTTGAAAAACCACTTTTCGTACTAGTGTTGGTGCAGGAAACCACTTTTGCACTTGTATTAGTGTGGAAAAACCACTTTTCGCACTTGTGTTAGTGTTGAAAAACCACTTTTCGCACTTGTGTTAGTGTTGAAAAACCACTTTTTGCACTTGTGTTGGTGCAGGAAACCACTTTTGCACTTGCATTAGTGTGGGAAAAACACTTTTTGCACTTGTGATAGTGTTGAAAAACCACTTTTCGCACTTGTGTTAGTGTTGAAAAACCACTTTTCGCACTTTTGTTGGTGCAGGAAACCACTTTTGCACTTGTATTAGTGTGGAAAAAACACTTTTTGCACTTGTGATAGTGTTGAAAAACCACTTTTTGCACTTGTGTTTGTGCAGGAAACCACTCTTGCACTTGTATTAGTGTGGAAAAACCACTTTTCGCACTTGTGTTTGTGTTGAAAAACCACTTTTCGCACTTGTGTTAGTGTTGAAAAACCACTTTTCACACTTGTGTTAGTGTTGAAAAACCACTTTTCGCACTTCTGTTGGTGCAGGAAACCACTTTTGCACTTGTATTACTGTGGAAAAACCACTTTTCGCACTTGTGTTAGTGTTGAAAAACCACTTTTCGCACTTGTGTTAGTGTTGAAAAACCACTTTTCGCACTTGTGTTAGTGTTGAAAAACCACTTTTCGCACTTGTGTTGGTGCAAGAAACCACTTTTGCACTTGTATTAGTGTGGAAAAACCACTTTTCGCACTTGTGTTAGTGTTGAAAAACCACTTTTGCACTTGTATTAGTGTGGAAAAACCACTTTTCGTACTTGTGTTAGTGTTGAAAAACCACTTTTCGCACTTGTGTTGGTGCAGGAAACCACTTTTGCACTTGTATTAGTGTGGAAAAACCACTTTTCGTACTTGTGTTGGTGCAGGAAACCACTTTTGCACTTGTATTAGTGTGGAAAAAACACTTTTCGCACTTGTGATAGTGTTGAAAAACCACTTTTCGCACTTGTGTTAGTGTTGAAAAACCACTTTTCGCACTTGTGTTGGTGCAGGAAACCACTTTTGCACTTGTATTACTGTGGAAAAACCACTTTTCGCACTTGTGTTGTGTTGAAAAACCACTTTTCGCACTTGTGTTAGTGTTGAAAAACCACTTTTCGCACTTGTGTTAGTGTTGAAAAACCACTTTTCGCACTTGTGTTGGTGCAGGAAACCACTTTTGCACTTGTATTAGTGTGGAAAAACCACTTTTGCACTTGTATTAGTGTGGAAAAAACACTTTTTGCACTTGTGATAGTGTTGAATAAACACTTTTCGCACTTGTGTTAGTGTTGAAAAACCACTTTTCGCACTAGTGTTGGTGCAGGAAACCACTTTTGCACTTGTATTAGTGTGGAAAAACCACTTTTCGCACTTGTGTTAGTGTTGAAAAACCACTTTTCGCACTTGTGTTAGTGTTGAAAAACCACTTTTTGCACTTGTGTTGGTGCAGGAAACCACTTTTGCACTTGCATTAGTGTGGGAAAAACACTTTTTGCACTTGTGATAGTGTTGAAAAACCACTTTTCGCACTTGTGTTAGTGTTGAAAAACCACTTTTCGCACTTTTGTTGGTGCAGGAAACCACTTTTGCACTTGTATTAGTGTGGAAAAAACACTTTTTGCACTTGTGATAGTGTTGAAAAACCACTTTTTGCACTTGTGTTTGTGCAGGAAACCACTCTTGCACTTGTATTAGTGTGGAAAAACCACTTTTTGCACTTGTGTTTTTGTTGAAAAACCACTTTTCGCACTTGTGTTAGTGTTGAAAAACCACTTTTCACACTTGTGTTAGTGTTGAAAAACCACTTTTCGCACTTCTGTTGGTGCAGGAAACCACTTTTGCACTTGTATTAGTGTGGAAAAACCACTTTTCTCACTTGTGTTAGTGTTGAAAAACCACTTTTCGCACTTGTGTTAGTGTTGAAAAACCACTTTTCGCACTTGTGTTAGTGTTGAAAAACCACTTTTCGCACTTGTGATAGTGTTGAAAAACCACTTTTCGCACTTGTGTTAGTGTTGAAAAACCACTTTTCGCACTTGTGTTGGTGCAGGAAACCACTTTTGCACTTGTATTAGTGTGGAAAAACCACTTTTCGTACTTGTGTTAGTGTTGAAAAACCACTTTTCGCACTTGTGTTGGTGCAGGAAACCACTTTTGCACTTGTGTTAGTGTTGAAAAACCACTTTTCACACTTGTGTTGGTGCAGGAAACCACTTTTGCACTTGTATTAGTGTTGAAAAACCACTTTTCGCACTTGTGTTAGTGTTGAAAAACCACTTTTCGCACTTGTGTTAGTGTTGAAAAACCACTTTTCGCACTTGTGTTAGTGTTGAAAAACCACTTTTCGCACTTGTGTTAGTGTTGAAAAACCACTTTTCGCACTTGTGTTGGTGCAGGAAACCACTTTTGCACTTGTATTAGTGTGGAAAAACCACTTTTCGCACTTGTGTTAGTGTTGAAAAACCACTTTTCGCACCTGCGTTAGTGTTGAAAAACCACTTTTCGCACTTGTGTTAGTGTTGAAAAACCACTTTTCGCACTTGTGTTGGTGCAGGAAACCACTTTTGCACTTGTATTAGTGTGGAAAAACCACTTTTCGTACTTGTGTTGGTGCAGGAAACCACTTTTGCACTTGTATTGGTGTGGAAAAAACACTTTTCGCACTTGTGTTAGTGTTGAAAAACCACTTTTCGCACTTGTGTTAGTGTTGAAAAACCACTTTTCGCACTTGTGTTGGTGCAGGAAACCACTTTTGCACTTGTATTACTGTGGAAAAACCACTTTTCGCACTTGTGTTGTGTTGAAAAACCACTTTTCGCACTTGTGTTAGTGTTGAAAAACCACTTTTCGCACTTGTGTTAGTGTTGAAAAACCACTTTTCGCACTTGTGTTGGTGCAGGAAACCACTTTTGCACTTGTATTAGTGTGGAAAAACCACTTTTGCACTTGTATTAGTGTGGAAAAAACACTTTTTGCACTTGTGATAGTGTTGAATAAACACTTTTCGCACTTGTGTTAGTGTTGAAAAACCACTTTTCGTACTTGTGTTGGTGTTGAAAAACCACTTTTCGCACTTGTGATAGTGTTGAAAAACCACTTTTCGCACTTGTGTTAGTGTTGAAAAAACACTTTTCGCACTTGTGTTGGTGCAGGAAACCACTTTTGCACTTGTATTAGTGTGGAAAAAACACTTTTTGCACTTGTGATAGTGTTGAAAAACCACTTTTCGCACTTATGTTAGTGTTGAAAAACCACTTTTCGCACTTGTGTTGGTGCAGGAAACCACTTTTGCACTTGTATTAGTGTGGAAAAAACACTTTTTGCACTTGTGTTAGTGTTGAAAAACCACTTTTCGCACTTGTGTTGGTGCAGGAAACCACTTTTGCACTTGTATTACTGTGGAAAAACCACTTTTCGCACTTGTGTTGTGTTGAAAAACCACTTTTCGCACTTGTGTTAGTGTTGAAAAACCACTTTTCGCACTTGTGTTAGTGTTGAAAAACCACTTTTCGCACTTGTGTTGGTGCAGGAAACCACTTTTGCACTTGTATTAGTGTGGAAAAACCACTTTTGCACTTGTATTAGTGTGGAAAAAACACTTTTTGCACTTGTGATAGTGTTGAATAAACACTTTTCGCACTTGTGTTAGTGTTGAAAAACCACTTTTCGTACTTGTGTTGGTGTTGAAAAACCACTTTTCGCACTTGTGATAGTGTTGAAAAACCACTTTTCGCACTTGTGTTAGTGTTGAAAAAACACTTTTCGCACTTGTGTTGGTGCAGGAAACCACTTTTGCACTTGTATTAGTGTGGAAAAAACACTTTTTGCACTTGTGATAGTGTTGAAAAACCACTTTTCGCACTTATGTTAGTGTTGAAAAACCACTTTTCGCACTTGTGTTGGTGCAGGAAACCACTTTTGCACTTGTATTAGTGTGGAAAAACCACTTTTCGCACTTGTATTAGTGTGGAAAAAACCACTTTTCGCACTTGTGATAGTGTTGAAAAACCACTTGTGATAGTGTTGAAAAACTACTTTTCGCACTTGTGTTAGTGTTGAAAAACCACTTTTCGCACTTGTGTTGGTGCAGGAAACCACTTTTGCACTTGTACTAGTGTGGAAAAACGACTTTTCGCACTTGTGTTAGTGTTGAAAAACCACTTTTTGCACTTGTGTTGGTGCAGGAAACCACTTTTGCACTTGTATTACGGTGGAAAAACCACTTTTCGCACATGTGTTAGTGTTGAAAAACCACTTTTTGCACTTGTGTTAGTGTTGAAAAACCACTTTTCGCACTTGTGTTGGTGCAGGAAACCACTTTTGCACTTGTATTAGTGTGGAAAAACCACTTTTGCACTTGTATTAGTGTGGAAAAAACACTTTTTGCACTTGTGATAGTGTTGAAAAACCACTTTTCGCACTTGTGTTAGTGTTGAAAAACCACGTTTCGCACTTGTGTTAGTGTTGAAAAACCACTTTTCGCACTTGTGTTGGTGCAGGAACCCCCCTTGCACTTGTATTAGTGTGGCAAAAACACTTTTTGCACCTGTGATAGTGTTGAAAAACCACTTTTCGCACTTGTGTTAGTGTTGAAAAACCACTTTTCGCACTTGTGTTGGTGCAGGAAACCACTTTTGCACTTGTATTAGTGTGGAAAAACCACTTTCGCACTTGTGTTAGTGTTGAAAAACCACTTTTCGCACTTGTGTTAGTGTTGAAAAACCACATTTCGCACTTGTGTTCGTGTTGAAAAACCACTTTTCGCACTTGTGTTGGTGCAGGAAACCACTTTTGCACTTGTATTAGTGTGGAAAAACCACTTTTCGCAATAGTGTTAGTGTTGAAAAACAACTTTTCGCACTTGTGTTAGTGTTGAAAAAACACTTTTCGCACTTGTGATAGTGTTGAAAAACCACTTTTTGCACTTGTGTTAGTGTTGAAAAACCACTTTTCGCACTTGTGTTGGTGCAGGAAACCACTTTTGCATTTGTATTAGTGTGGAAAAACCACTTTTCGCACTTGTGTTAGTGTTGAAAAATCACTTTTCGCACTTGTGTTAGTGTTGAAAAACCACTTTTCGCACTTGTGTTAGTGTTGAAAAAGCACTTTTCGCACTTGTGTTAGTGTTGAAAAACCACTTTTCGCACTTGTGTTGGTGCAGGAAACCACTTTTGCACTTGTATTAGTGTGGAAACACCACTTTTCGCACTTGTGTTAGTGTTGAAAAACCACTTTTCGCACTTGTGTTAGTGTTGAAAAACCACTTTTCGCACTTGTGATAGTGTTGAAAAACCACTTTTCGCACTTGTGTTGGTGCAGGAAACCACTTTTGCACTTGTATTAGTGTGGAAAAACCACTTATCGCACCTGTGTTAGTGTTGAAAAACCACTTTTCGCACTTGTATTAGTGTTGAAATACCACTTTTCGCACTTGTGTTAGTGCAGGAAACCACTTTTGCACTTGTATTAGTGTGGAAAAACCACTTTTCGCACTTGTGTTAGTGTTGAAAAACCACTTTTCGCACTTGTGTTAGTGTTGAAAAACCACTTTTTGCACTTGTGTTGGTGCAGGAAACCACTTATGCACTTGCATTAGTGTGGGAAAAACACTTTTTGCACTTGTGATAGTGTTGAAAAACCACTTTTCGCACTTGTGTTAGTGTTGAAAAACCACTTTTCGCACTTGTGATAGTGTTGAAAAACCACTTTTCGCACTTGTGTTAGTGTTGAAAAACCACTTTTCGCACTTGTGTTGGTGCAGGAAACCACTTTTGCACTTGTATTAGTGTGGAAAAACCACTTTTTGCACTTGTGTTAGTGTTGAAAAACCACTTTTCGCACTTGTGTTAGTGTTGAAAAACCACTTTTCGCACTTGTGTTAGTGTTGAAAAACCACATTTCGCACTTGTGTTGGTGCAGGAAACCACTTTTGCACTTGTACTAGTGTGGAAAAACCACTTTTCGCACTTGTGTTGGTGTTGAAAAACCACTTTTCGCACTTGTGTTGGTGCAGGAAACCACTTTTGCACTTGTATTAGTGTGGAAAAACCACTTTTCGTACTTGTGTTGGTGCAGGAAACCACTTTTGCACTTGTATTGGTGTGGAAAAAACACTTTTCGCACTTGTGTTAGTGTTGAAAAACCACTTTTCGCACTTGTGTTTGTGTTGAAAAACCACTTTTCGCACTTGTGTTGGTGCAGGAAACCACTTTTGCACTTGTATTACTGTGGAAAAACCACTTTTCGCACTTGTATTAGTGTTGAAATACCACTTTTCGCACTTGTGTTAGTGTTGAAAAACCACTTTTCGCACTAGTGTTGGTGCAGGAAACCACTTTTGCACTTGTATTAGTGTGGAAAAACCACTTTTCGCACTTGTGTTAGTGTTGAAAAACCACTTTTCGCACTTGTGTTAGTGTTGAAAAACCACTTTTTGCACTTGTGTTGGTGCAGGAAACCACTTTTGCACTTGTATTAGTGTGGAAAAAACACTTTTTGCACTTGTGATAGTGTTGAAAAACCACTTTTTGCACTTGTGTTTGTGCAGGAAACCACTCTTGCACTTGTATTAGTGTGGAAAAACCACTTTTCGCACTTGTGTTTGTGTTGAAAAACCACTTTTCGCACTTGTGTTAGTGTTGAAAAACCACTTTTCACACTTGTGTTAGTGTTGAAAAACCACTTTTCGCACTTCTGTTGGTGCAGGAAACCACTTTTGCACTTGCATTACTGTGGAAAAACCACTTTTCGCACTTGTGTTAGTGTTGAAAAACCACTTTTCGCACTTGTGTTAGTGTTGAAAAACCACTTTTCGCACTTGTGTTAGTGTTGAAAAACCACTTTTCGCACTTGTGATAGTGTTGAAAAACCACTTTTCGCACTTGTGTTAGTGTTGAAAAACCACTTTTCGCACTTGTGTTGGTGCAGGAAACCACTTTTGCACTTGTATTAGTGTGGAAAAACCACTTTTCGTACTTGTGTTAGTGTTGAAAAACCACTTTTCGCACTTGTGTTGGTGCAGGAAACCACTTTTGCACTTGTGTTAGTGTTGAAAAACCACTTTTCACACTTGTGTTGGTGCAGGAAACCACTTTTGCACTTGTATTAGTGTGGAAAAAACACTTTTTGCACTTGTGATAGTGTTGAAAAACCACTTTTCGCACTTGTGTTAGTGTTGAAAAACCACTTTTCGCACTTGTGTTAGTGTTGAAAAACCACTTTTCGCACTTGTGTTAGTGTTGAAAAACCACTTTTCGCACTTGTGTTGGTGCAGGAAACCACTTTTGCACTTGTATTAGTGTGGAAAAACCACTTTTCGCACTTGTGTTAGTGTTGAAAAACCACTTTTCGCACTTGTGTTGGTGCAGGAAACCACTTTTGCACTTGTATTAGTGTGGAAAAACCACTTTTTGCACTTGTGTTAGTGTTGAAAAACCACTTTTCGCACTTGTGTTAGTGTTGAAAAACCACTTTTCGCACTTGTGTTAGTGTTGAAAAACCACATTTCGCACTTGTGTTGGTGCAGGAAACCACTTTTGCACTTGTACTAGTGTGGAAAAACCACTTTTCGCACTTGTGTTGGTGTTGAAAAACCACTTTTCGCACTTGTGTTGGTGCAGGAAACCACTTTTGCACTTGTATTAGTGTGGAAAAACCACTTTTCGTACTTGTGTTGGTGCAGGAAACCACTTTTGCACTTGTATTGGTGTGGAAAAAACACTTTTCGCACTTGTGTTAGTGTTGAAAAACCACTTTTCGCACTTGTGTTTGTGTTGAAAAACCACTTTTCGCACTTGTGTTGGTGCAGGAAACCACTTTTGCACTTGTATTACTGTGGAAAAACCACTTTTCGCACTTGTATTAGTGTTGAAATACCACTTTTCGCACTTGTGTTAGTGTTGAAAAACCACTTTTCGCACTAGTGTTGGTGCAGGAAACCACTTTTGCACTTGTATTAGTGTGGAAAAACCACTTTTCGCACTTGTGTTAGTGTTGAAAAACCACTTTTCGCACTTGTGTTAGTGTTGAAAAACCACTTTTTGCACTTGTGTTGGTGCAGGAAACCACTTTTGCACTTGTATTAGTGTGGAAAAAACACTTTTTGCACTTGTGATAGTGTTGAAAAACCACTTTTTGCACTTGTGTTTGTGCAGGAAACCACTCTTGCACTTGTATTAGTGTGGAAAAACCACTTTTCGCACTTGTGTTTGTGTTGAAAAACCACTTTTCGCACTTGTGTTAGTGTTGAAAAACCACTTTTCACACTTGTGTTAGTGTTGAAAAACCACTTTTCGCACTTCTGTTGGTGCAGGAAACCACTTTTGCACTTGCATTACTGTGGAAAAACCACTTTTCGCACTTGTGTTAGTGTTGAAAAACCACTTTTCGCACTTGTGTTAGTGTTGAAAAACCACTTTTCGCACTTGTGTTAGTGTTGAAAAACCACTTTTCGCACTTGTGATAGTGTTGAAAAACCACTTTTCGCACTTGTGTTAGTGTTGAAAAACCACTTTTCGCACTTGTGTTGGTGCAGGAAACCACTTTTGCACTTGTATTAGTGTGGAAAAACCACTTTTCGTACTTGTGTTAGTGTTGAAAAACCACTTTTCGCACTTGTGTTGGTGCAGGAAACCACTTTTGCACTTGTGTTAGTGTTGAAAAACCACTTTTCACACTTGTGTTGGTGCAGGAAACCACTTTTGCACTTGTATTAGTGTGGAAAAAACACTTTTTGCACTTGTGATAGTGTTGAAAAACCACTTTTCGCACTTGTGTTAGTGTTGAAAAACCACTTTTCGCACTTGTGTTAGTGTTGAAAAACCACTTTTCGCACTTGTGTTAGTGTTGAAAAACCACTTTTCGCACTTGTGTTGGTGCAGGAAACCACTTTTGCACTTGTATTAGTGTGGAAAAACCACTTTTCGCACTTGTGTTAGTGTTGAAAAACCACTTTTCGCACCTGCGTTAGTGTTGAAAAACCACTTTTCGCACTTGTGTTAGTGTTGAAAAACCACTTTTCGCACTTGTGTTGGTGCAGGAAACCACTTTTGCACTTGTATTAGTGTGGAAAAACCACTTTTCGTACTTGTGTTGGTGCAGGAAACCACTTTTGCACTTGTATTGGTGTGGAAAAAACACTTTTCGCACTTGTGTTAGTGTTGAAAAACCACTTTTTGCACTTGTGTTAGTGTTGAAAAACCACTTTTCGCACTTGTGTTGGTGCAGGAAACCACTTTTGCACTTGTATTACTGTGGAAAAACCACTTTTCGCACTTGTGTTAGTGTTGAAAAACCACTTTTCGCACTTGTGTTAGTGTTGAAAAACCACTTTTCGCACTTGTGTTAGTGTTGAAAAACCACTTTTCGCACTTGTGTTGGTGCAGGAAACCACTTTTGCACTTGTATTAGTGTGGAAAAACCACTTTTGCACTTGTATTAGTGTGGAAAAAACACTTTTTGCACTTGTGATAGTGTTGAATAAACACTTTTCGCACTTGTGTTAGTGTTGAAAAACCACTTTTCGCACTTGTGTTGGTGCAGGAAACCACTTTTGCACTTGTATTAGTGTGGAAAAACCACTTTTCGCACTTGTGTTGGTGCAGGAAACCACTTTTGCACTTGTATTAGTGTGGAAAAAACACTTTTTGCACTTGTGATAGTGTTGAAAAACCACTTTTCGCACTTGTGTTAGTGTTGAAAAACCACTTTTCGCACTTGTGTTGGTGCAGGAAACCACTTTTGCACTTGTATTAGTGTGGAAAAACCACTTTTCGCACTTGTATTAGTGTGGAAAAAACCACTTTTCGCACTTGTGATAGTGTTGAAAAACCACTTGTGATAGTGTTGAAAAACTACTTTTCGCACTTGTGTTAGTGTTGAAAAACCACTTTTCGCACTTGTGTTGGTGCAGGAAACCACTTTTGCACTTGTACTAGTGTGGAAAAACGACTTTTCGCACTTGTGTTAGTGTTGAAAAACCACTTTTTGCACTTGTGTTGGTGCAGGAAACCACTTTTGCACTTGTATTACTGTGGAAAAACCACTTTTCGCACATGTGTTAGTGTTGAAAAACCACTTTTTGCACTTGTGTTAGTGTTGAAAAACCACTTTTCGCACTTGTGTTGGTGCAGGAAACCACTTTTGCACTTGTATTAGTGTGGAAAAACCACTTTTGCACTTGTATTAGTGTGGAAAAAACACTTTTTGCACTTGTGATAGTGTTGAAAAACCACTTTTCGCACTTGTGTTAGTGTTGAAAAACCACGTTTCGCACTTGTGTTAGTGTTGAAAAACCACTTTTCGCACTTGTGTTGGTGCAGGAACCCCCCTTGCACTTGTATTAGTGTGGCAAAAACACTTTTTGCACTTGTGATAGTGTTGAAAAACCACTTTTCGCACTTGTGTTAGTGTTGAAAAACCACTTTTCGCACTTGTGTTGGTGCAGGAAACCACTTTTGCACTTGTATTAGTGTGGAAAAACCACTTTCGCACTTGTGTTAGTGTTGAAAAACCACTTTTCGCACTTGTGTTAGTGTTGAAAAACCACATTTCGCACTTGTGTTAGTGTTGAAAAACCACTTTTCGCACTTGTGTTGGTGCAGGAAACCACTTTTGCACTTGTATTAGTGTGGAAAAACCACTTTTCGCAATAGTGTTAGTGTTGAAAAACAACTTTTCGCACTTGTGTTAGTGTTGAAAAAACACTTTTCGCACTTGTGATAGTGTTGAAAAACCACTTTTTGCACTTGTGTTAGTGTTGAAAAACCACTTTTCGCACTTGTGTTGGTGCAGGAAACCACTTTTGCATTTGTATTAGTGTGGAAAAACCACTTTTCGCACTTGTGTTAGTGTTGAAAAATCACTTTTCGCACTTGTGTTAGTGTTGAAAAACCACTTTTCGCACTTGTGTTAGTGTTGAAAAAGCACTTTTCGCACT
Organism: Myxine glutinosa; assembly: GCF_964187855.1. Taxonomy (NCBI): domain Eukaryota; kingdom Metazoa; phylum Chordata; class Myxini; order Myxiniformes; family Myxinidae; genus Myxine; species Myxine glutinosa. Next base: position 133,039,435 of record NC_136269.1, read on the forward strand.
TGTGTTAGTGTTGAAAAACCACTTTTCGCACTTGTGTTGGTGCAGGAAACCACTTTTGCACTTGTATTAGTGTGGAAACACCACTTTTCGCACTTGTGTTAGTGTTGAAAAACCACTTTTCGCACTTGTGTTAGTGTTGAAAAACCACTTTTCGCACTTGTGATAGTGTTGAAAAACCACTTTTCGCACTTGTGTTGGTGCAGGAAACCACTTTTGCACTTGTATTAGTGTGGAAAAACCACTTATCGCACCTGTGTTAGTGTTGAAAAACCACTTTTCGCACTTGTATTAGTGTTGAAATACCACTTTTTGCACTTGTGTTAGTGTTGAAAAACCACTTTTCGCACTAGTGTTGGTGCAGGAAACCACTTTTGCACTTGTATTAGTGTGGAAAAACCACTTTTCGCACTTGTGTTAGTGTTGAAAAACCACTTTTCGCACTTGTGTTAGTGTTGAAAAACCACTTTTTGCACTTGTGTTGGTGCAGGAAACCACTTTTGCACTTGCATTAGTGTGGGAAAAACACTTTTTGCACTTGTGATAGTGTTGAAAAACCACTTTTCGCACTTGTGTTAGTGTTGAAAAACCACTTTTCGCACTTTTGTTGGTGCAGGAAACCACTTTTGCACTTGTATTAGTGTGGAAAAAACACTTTTTGCACTTGTGATAGTGTTGAAAAACCACTTTTTGCACTTGTGTTTGTGCAGGAAACCACTCTTGCACTTGTATTAGTGTGGAAAAACCACTTTTCGCACTTGTGTTTGTGTTGAAAAACCACTTTTCGCACTTGTGTTAGTGTTGAAAAACCACTTTTCACACTTGTGTTAGTGTTGAAAAAACACTTTTCGCACTTCTGTTGGTGCAGGAAACCACTTTTGCACTTGTATTAGTGTGGAAAAACCACTTTTCGCACTTGTGTTAGTGTTGAAAAACCACTTTTCGCACTTGTGTTAGTGTTGAAAAACCACTTTTCGCACTTGTGATAGTGTTGAAAAACCACTTTTCGCACATGTGTTAGTGTTGAAAAACCACTTTTCGCACTTGTGTTGGTGCAGGAAACCACTTTTGCACTTGTATTAGTGTGGAAAAACCACTTTTCGTACTTGTGTTAGTGTTGAAAAACCACTTTTCGCACTTGTGTTGGTGCAGGAAACCACTTTTGCACTTGTGTTAGTGTTGAAAAACCACTTTTCACACTTGTGTTGGTGCAGGAAACCACTTTTGCACTTGTATTAGTGTGGAAAAAACACTTTTTGCACTTGTGATAGTGTTGAAAAACCACTTTTCGCACTTTCGTTAGTGTTGAAAAACCACTTTTCGCACTTGTGTTAGTGTTGAAAAACCACTTTTCGCACTTGTGTTAGTGTTGAAAAACCACTTTTCGCACTTGTGTTGGTGCAGGAAACCACTTTTGCACTTGTATTAGTGTGGAAAAACCACTTTTCGCACTTGTGTTAGTGTTGAAAAACCACTTTTCGCACTTGTGTTAGTGTTGAAAAACCACTTTTCGCACTTGTGTTAGTGTTGAAAAACCACTTTTCGCACTTGTGTTGGTGCAGTACACCACTTTTGCACTTGTATTAGTGTGGAAAAACCACTTTTTGCACTTGTGTTAGTGTTGAAAAACCACTTTTCGCACTTGTGTTAGTGTTGAAAAACCACTTTTCGCACTTGTGTTAGTGTTGAAAAACCACATTTCGCACTTGTGTTGGTGCAGGAAACCACTTTTGCACTTGTACTAGTGTGGAAAAACCACTTTTCGCACTTGTGTTGGTGTTGAAAAACCACTTTTCACACTTGTGTTGGTGCAGGAAACCACTTTTGCACTTGTATTAGTGTGGAAAAACCACTTTTCGTACTTGTGTTGGTGCAGGAAACCACTTTTGCACTTGTATTGGTGTGGAAAAAACACTTTTCGCACTTGTGTTAGTGTTGAAAAACCACTTTTCGCACTTGTGTTTGTGTTGAAAAACCACTTTTCGCACTTGTGTTGGTGCAGGAAACCACTTTTGCACTTGTATTACTGTGGAAAAACCACTTTTCGCACTTGTATTAGTGTTGAAATACCACTTTTCGCACTTGTGTTAGTGTTGAAAAACCACTTTTCGCACTAGTGTTGGTGCAGGAAACCACTTTTGCACTTGTATTAGTGTGGAAAAACCACTTTTCGCACTTGTGTTAGTGTTGAAAAACCACTTTTCGCACTTGTGTTAGTGTTGAAAAACCACTTTTTGCACTTGTGTTGATGCAGGAAACCACTTTTGCACTTGCATTAGTGTGGGAAAAACACTTTTTGCACTTGTGATAGTGTTGAAAAACCACTTTTCGCACTTGTGTTAGTGTTGAAAAACCACTTTTCGCACTTTTGTTGGTGCAGGAAACCACTTTTGCACTTGTATTAGTGTGGAAAAAACACTTTTTGCACTTGTGATAGTGTTGAAAAACCACTTTTTGCACTTGTGTTTGTGCAGGAAACCACTCTTGCACTTGTATTAGTGTGGAAAAACCACTTTTCGCACTTGTGTTTGTGTTGAAAAACCACTTTTCGCACTTGTGTTAGTGTTGAAAAACCACTTTTCACACTTGTGTTAGTGTTGAAAAACCACTTTTCGCACTTCTGTTGGTGCAGGAAACCACTTTTGCACTTGTATTAGTGTGGAAAAAGCACTTTTCGCACTTGTGTTAGTGTTGAAAAACCACTTTTCGCACTTGTGTTAGTGTTGAAAAACCACTTTTCGCACTTGTGTTAGTGTTGAAAAACCACTTTTAGCACTTGTGATAGTGTTGAAAAACCACTTTTCGCACTTGTGTTAGTGTTGAAAAACCACTTTTCGCACTTGTGTTGGTGCAGGAAACCACTTTTGCACTTGTATTAGTGTGGAAAAACCACTTTTCGTACTTGTGTTAGTGTTGAAAAACCACTTTTCGCACTTGTGTTGGTGCAGGAAACCACTTTTGCACTTGTGTTAGTGTTGAAAAACCACTTTTCACACTTGTGTTGGTGCAGGAAACCACTTTTGCACTTGTATTAGTGTGGAAAAAACACTTTTTGCACTTGTGATAGTGTTGAAAAACCACTTTTCGCACTTGTGTTAGTGTTGAAAAACCACTTTTCGCACTTGTGTTAGTGTTGAAAAACCACTTTTCGCACTTGTGTTAGTGTTGAAAAACCACTTTTCGCACTTGTGTTGGTGCAGGAAACCACTTTTGCACTTGTATTAGTGTGGAAAAACCACCTTTCGCACTTGTGTTAGTGTTGAAAAACCACTTTTCGCACCTGCGTTAGTGTTGAAAAACCACTTTTCGCACTTGTGTTAGTGTTGAAAAACCACTTTTCGCACTTGTGTTGGTGCAGGAAACCACTTTTGCACTTGTATTAGTGTGGAAAAACCACTTTTCGTACTTGTGTTGGTGTTGAAAAACCACTTTTCGCACTTGTGTTAGTGTTGAAAAACCACTTTTCGCACTTGTGTTAGTGTTGAAAAACCACATTTCGCACTTGTGTTGGTGCAGTAAACCACTTTTGCACTTGTACTAGTGTGGAAAAACCACTTTTCGCACTTGTGTTGGTGTTGAAAAACCACTTTTCGCACTTGTGTTGGTGCAGGAAACCACTTTTGCACTTGTATTAGGGTGGAAAAACCACTTTTCGTACTTGTGTTGGTGCAGGAAACCACTTTTGCACTTGTATTGGTGTGGAAAAAACACTTTTCGCACTTGTGTTAGTGTTGAAACACCACTTTTCGCACTTGTGTTTGTGTTGAAAAACCACTTTTCGCACTTGTGTTGGTGCAGGAAACCACTTTTGCACTTGTATTACTGTGGAAAAACCACTTTTCGCACTTGTGTTAGTGTTGAAAAACCACTTTTCGCACTTGCATTAGTGTTGAAAAACCACTTTTCGCTCTTGTGTTGGTGCAGGAAACCACTTTTGCACTTGTATTAGTGTGGAAAAACCACTTTTGCACTTGTATTAGTGTGGAAAAAACACTTTTTGCACTTGTGATAGTGTTGAAAAACCACTTTTCGCACTTGTGTTAGTGTTGAAAAACCACGTTTCGCACTTGTGTTAGTGTTGAAAAACCACTTTTCGCACTTGTGTTGGTGCAGGAAACCACTTTTGCACTTGTATTAGTGTGGCAAAAACACTTTTTGCGCTTGTGATAGTGTTGAAAAACCACTTTTCGCACTTGTGTTAGTGTTGAAAAACCACTTTTCGCACTTGTGTTGGTGCAGGAAACCACTTTTGCACTTGTATTAGTGTGGAAAAACCACTTTCGCACATGTGTTAGTGTTGAAAAACCACTTTTCGCACTTGTGTTAGTGTTGAAAAACCACATTTCGTCCTTGTGTTAGTGTTGAAAAACCACTTTTCGCACTTGTGTTGGTGCAGGAAACCACTTTTGCACTTGTATTAGTGTGGAAAAACCACTTTTCGCACTTGTGCTATTGTTGAAAAACCACTTTTCGCACTTGTGTTGGTGCAGGAAACCACTTTTGCACTTGTATTAGTGTGGCAAAAACACTTTTTGCACTTGTGATAGTGTTGAAAAACCACTTTTCGCACTTGTGTTAGTGTTGAAAAACCACTTTTCGCACTTGTGTTGGTGCAGGAAACCACTTTTGCACTTGTATTAGTGTGGAAAAACCACTTTCGCACTTGTGTTAGTGTTGAAAAACCACTTTTCGCACTTGTGTTAGTGTTGAAAAACCACATTTCGCACTTGTGTTAGTGTTGAAAAACCACTTTTCGCACTTGTGTTGGTGCAGGAAACCACTTTTGCACTTGTATTAGTGTGGAAAAACCACTTTTCGCACTTGTGCTAGTGTTGAAAAACCACTTTTCGCACTTGTGTTATTGTTGAAAAACCACTTTTCGCACTTCTGTTAGTGTTGAAAAACCACTTTTCGCACATGTGTTGGTGCAGGAAACCACTTTTACACTTGTATTAGTGTGGAAAAACCACTTTTCGCACTTGTGTTAGTGTTGAAAAACCACTTTTCGCACTTGTGTTAGTGTTGAAAAACCACTTTTTGCACTTGTGTTGGTGCAGGAAACCACTTTTGCACTTGCATTAGTGTGGGAAAAACACTTTTTGCACTTGGTGATAGTGTTGAAAAACCACTTTTCGCACTTGTGTTAGTGTTGAAAAACCACGCTTTGCACTTGTGTTGGTGCAGGAAACCACTTTTGCACTTGTATTAGTGTGGAAAAACTACTTTTCGCACTTGTGTTAGTGTTGAAAAACCACTTTTCGCACTTGTGTTAGTATTGAAAAACCACTTTTCGCACTTGTGTTAGTGTTGAAAAACCACTTTTCGCACTTGTGTTGGTCCAGGAAACCACTTTTGCACTTGTATTAGTGTGGAAAAAACACTTTTTGCACTTGTGATAGTGTTGAAAAACCACTTTTCGCACTTGTTTTCGCACTCGCACTTTCGAAAAGCAAAAGTAATGCAAGTGTTGAAAAACCACTTTTCGCACTTGTGTTGGTGCAGGAAACCACTTCTGCACTTGTATTAGTGTGGAAAAACCACTTTTCGCACTTGTGTTAGTGTTGAAAAACCACTTTTCGCACTTGTGTTAGTGTTGAAAAACCACTTTTCGCACTTGTGTTGGTGCAGGAAACCACTTTTGCACTTGTATTAGTGTGGAAAACCACTTTCGCACTTGTGTTAGTGTTGAAAAACCACTTTTCGCACTTGTGTTGGTGCAGGAAACCACTTTTGCACTTGTACTAGTGTGGCAAAACCACTTTTCGCACTTGTGTTAGTGTTGAAAAACCACTTTTCGCACCTGTGTTAGTGTTGAAAAACCACTTTTCGCACTTGTGTTAGTGTTGAAAAACCACTTTTCGCACTTGTGTTAGTGTTGAAAAACCACATTTCGCACTTGTGTTGGTGCAGGAAACCACTTTTGCACTTGTACTAGTGTGGAAAAACCACTTTTCGCACTTGTGTTGGTGTTGAAAAACCACTTTTCGCACTTGTGTTGGTGCAGGAAACCACTTTTGCACTTGTATTAGTGTGGAAAACCACTTTTCGTACTTGTGTTGGTGCAGGAAACCACTTTTGCACTTGTATTGGTGTGGAAAAAACACTTTTCGCACTTGTGTTAGTGTTGAAAAACCACTTTTCGCACTTGTGTTTGTGTTGAAAAACCACTTTTCGCACTTGTGTTGGTGCAGGAAACCACTTTTGCACTTGTATTACTGTGGAAAAACCACTTTTCGCACTTGTATTAGTGTTGAAATACCACTTTTCGCACTTGTGTTAGTGTTGAAAAACCACTTTTCGCACTAGTGTTGGTGCAGGAAACCACTTTTGCACTTGTATTAGTGTGGAAAAACCACTTTTCGCACTTATGTTAGTGTTGAAAAACCACTTTTCGCACTTGTGTTAGTGTTGAAAAACCACTTTTTGCACTTGTGTTGGTGCAGGAAACCACTTTTGCACTTGCATTAGTGTGGGAAAAACACTTTTTGCACTTGTGATAGTGTTGAAAAACCACTTTTCGCACTTGTGTTAGTGTTGAAAAACCACTTTTCGCACTTTTGTTGGTGCAGGAAACCACTTTTGCACTTGTATTAGTGTGGAAAAAACACTTTTTGCACTTGTGATAGTGTTGAAAAACCACTTTTTGCACTTGTGTTTGTGCAGGAAACCACTCTTGCACTTGTATTAGTGTGGAAAAACCACTTTTCGCACTTGTGTTTGTGTTGAAAAACCACTTTTCGCACTTGTGTTAGTGTTGAAAAACCACTTTTTACACTTGTGTTAGTGTTGAAAAACCACTTTTCGCACTTCTGTTGGTGCAGGAAACCACTTTTGCACTTGTATTAGTGTGGAAAAACCACTTTTCGCACTTGTGTTAGTGTTGAAAAACCACTTTTCGCACTTGTGTTAGTGTTGAAAAACCACTTTTCGCACTTGTGTTAGTGTTGAAAAACCACTTTTCGCACTTGTGATAGTGTTGAAAAACCACTTTTCGCACTTGTGTTAGTGTTGAAAAACCACTTTTCGCACTTGTGTTGGTGCAGGAAACCACTTTTGCACTTGTATTAGTGTGGAAAAACCACTTTTCGTACTTGTGTTAGTGTTGAAAAACCACTTTTCGCACTTGTGTTGGTGCAGGAAACCACTTTTGCACTTGTGTTAGTGTTGAAAAACCACTTTTCACACTTGTGTTGGTGCAGGAAACCACTTTTGCACTTGTATTAGTGTGGAAAAAACACTTTTTGCACTTGTGATAGTGTTGAAAAACCACTTTTCGCACTTGTGTTAGTGTTGAAAAACCACTTTTCGCACTGTGTTAGTGTTGAAAAACCACTTTTCGCACTTGTGTTAGTGTTGAAAAACCACTTTTCGCACTTGTGTTGTTGCAGGAAACCACTTTTGCACTTGTATTAGTGTGGAAAAACCACTTTGCGCACTTGTGTTAGTGTTGAAAAACCACTTTTCGCACTTGTGTTAGTGTTGAAAAACCACTTTTCGCACTTGTGTTAGTGTTGAAAAACCACTTTTCGCACTTGTGTTGGTGCAGTACACCACTTTTGCACTTGTATTAGTGTGGAAAAACCACTTTTTGCACTTGTGTTAGTGTTGAAAAACCACTTTTCGCACTTGTGTTAGTGTTGAAAAACCACATTTTGCACTTGTGTTGGTGCAGGAAACCACTTTTGCACTTGTATTAGGGTGGAAAAACCACTTTTCGTACTTGTGTTGGTGCAGGAAACCACTTTTGCACTTGTATTGGTGTGGAAAAAACACTTTTCGCACTTGTGTTAGTGTTGAAACACCACTTTTCGCACTTGTGTTTGTGTTGAAAAACCACTTTTCGCACTTGTGTTGGTGCAGGAAACCACTTTTGCACTTGTATTACTGTGGAAAAACCACTTTTCGCACTTGTGTTAGTGTTGAAAAACCACTTTTCGCACTTGCATTAGTGTTGAAAAACCACTTTTCGCTCTTGTGTTGGTGCAGGAAACCACTTTTGCACTTGTATTAGTGTGGAAAAACCACTTTTGCACTTGTATTAGTGTGGAAAAAACACTTTTTGCACTTGTGATAGTGTTGAAAAACCACTTTTCGCACTTGTGTTAGTGTTGAAAAACCACGTTTCGCACTTGTGTTAGTGTTGAAAAACCACTTTTCGCACTTGTGTTGGTGCAGGAAACCACTTTTGCACTTGTATTAGTGTGGCAAAAACACTTTTTGCGCTTGTGATAGTGTTGAAAAACCACTTTTCGCACTTGTGTTAGTGTTGAAAAACCACTTTTCGCACTTGTGTTGGTGCAGGAAACCACTTTTGCACTTGTATTAGTGTGGAAAAACCACTTTCGCACATGTGTTAGTGTTGAAAAACCACTTTTCGCACTTGTGTTAGTGTTGAAAAACCACATTTTGCACTTGTGTTGGTGCAGGAAACCACTTTTGCACTTGTATTAGGGTGGAAAAACCACTTTTCGTACTTGTGTTGGTGCAGGAAACCACTTTTGCACTTGTATTGGTGTGGAAAAAACACTTTTCGCACTTGTGTTAGTGTTGAAACACCACTTTTCGCACTTGTGTTTGTGTTGAAAAACCACTTTTCGCACTTGTGTTGGTGCAGGAAACCACTTTTGCACTTGTATTACTGTGGAAAAACCACTTTTCGCACTTGTGTTAGTGTTGAAAAACCACTTTTCGCACTTGCATTAGTGTTGAAAAACCACTTTTCGCTCTTGTGTTGGTGCAGGAAACCACTTTTGCACTTGTATTAGTGTGGAAAAACCACTTTTGCACTTGTATTAGTGTGGAAAAAACACTTTTTGCACTTGTGATAGTGTTGAAAAACCACTTTTCGCACTTGTGTTAGTGTTGAAAAACCACGTTTCGCACTTGTGTTAGTGTTGAAAAACCACTTTTCGCACTTGTGTTGGTGCAGGAAACCACTTTTGCACTTGTATTAGTGTGGCAAAAACACTTTTTGCGCTTGTGATAGTGTTGAAAAACCACTTTTCGCACTTGTGTTAGTGTTGAAAAACCACTTTTCGCACTTGTGTTGGTGCAGGAAACCACTTTTGCACTTGTATTAGTGTGGAAAAACCACTTTCGCACATGTGTTAGTGTTGAAAAACCACTTTTCGCACTTGTGTTAGTGTTGAAAAACCACATTTCGTCCTTGTGTTAGTGTTGAAAAACCACTTTTCGCACTTGTGTTGGTGCAGGAAACCACTTTTGCACTTGTATTAGTGTGGAAAAACCACTTTTCGCACTTGTGCTATTGTTGAAAAACCACTTTTCGCACTTGTGTTGGTGCAGGAAACCACTTTTGCACTTGTATTAGTGTGGCAAAAACACTTTTTGCACTTGTGATAGTGTTGAAAAACCACTTTTCGCACTTGTGTTAGTGTTGAAAAACCACTTTTCGCACTTGTGTTGGTGCAGGAAACCACTTTTGCACTTGTATTAGTGTGGAAAAACCACTTTCGCACTTGTGTTAGTGTTGAAAAACCACTTTTCGCACTTGTGTTAGTGTTGAAAAACCACATTTCGCACTTGTGTTAGTGTTGAAAAACCACTTTTCGCACTTGTGTTGGTGCAGGAAACCACTTTTGCACTTGTATTAGTGTGGAAAAACCACTTTTCGCACTTGTGCTAGTGTTGAAAAACCACTTTTCGCACTTGTGTTATTGTTGAAAAACCACTTTTCGCACTTCTGTTAGTGTTGAAAAACCACTTTTCGCACATGTGTTGGTGCAGGAAACCACTTTTGCACTTGTATTAGTGTGGAAAAACCACTTTTCGCACTTGTGTTAGTGTTGAAAAACCACTTTTCGCACTTGTGTTAGTGTTGAAAAACCACTTTTTGCACTTGTGTTGGTGCAGGAAACCACTTTTGCACTTGCATTAGTGTGGGAAAAACACTTTTTGCACTTGGTGATAGTGTTGAAAAACCACTTTTCGCACTTGTGTTAGTGTTGAAAAACCACGTTTCGCACTTTTGTTGGTGCAGGAAACCACTTTTGCACTTGTATTAGTGTGGAAAAAACACTTTTTGCACTTGTGATAGTGTTGAAAAACCACTTTTTGCACTTGTGTTTGTGCAGGAAACCACTCTTGCACTTGTATTAGTGTGGAAAAACCACTTTTCGCACTTGTGTTAGTGTTGAAAAACCACTTTTCGCACTTGTGTTAGTGTTGAAAAACCACTTTTCGCACTTGTGTTAGTGTTGAAAAACCACTTTTCGCACTTGTGTTAGTGTTGAAAAACCACTTTTCGCACTTGTGATAGTGTTGAAAAACCACTTTTCGCACTTGTGTTAGTGTTGAAAAACCACTTTTCGCACTTGTGTTAGTGTTGAAAAACCACTTTTCGCACTTGTGTTAGTGTTGAAAAACCACTTTTCGCACTTGTGATAGTGTTGAAAAACCACTTTTCGCACTTGTGTTAGTGTTGAAAAACCACTTTTCGCACTTGTGTTGGTGCAGGAAACCACTTTTGCACTTGTATTAGTGTGGAAAACCACTTTTCGTACTTGTGTTAGTGTTGAAAAACCACTTTTCGCACTTGTGTTGGTGCAGGAAACCACTTTTGCACTTGTGTTAGTGTTGAAAAACCACTTTTCACACTTGTGTTGGTGCAGGAAACCACTTTTGCACTTGTATTAGTGTGGAAAAAACACTTTTTGCACTTGTGATAGTGTTGAAAAACCACTTTTCGCACTTGTGTTAGTGTTGAAAAACCACTTTTCGCACTTGTGTTAGTGTTGAAAAACCACTTTTCGCACTTGTGTTAGTGTTGAAAAACCACTTTTCGCACTTGTGTTGGTGCAGGAAACCACTTTTGCACTTGTATTAGTGTGGAAAAACCACTTTTCGCACTTGTGTTAGTGTTGAAAAACCACTTTTCGCACTTGTGTTAGTGTTGAAAAACCACTTTTCGCACTTGTGTTAGTGTTGAAAAACCACTTTTCGCACTTGTGTTGGTGCAGTACACCACTTTTGCACTTGTATTAGTGTGGAAAAACCACTTTTTGCACTTGTGTTAGTGTTGAAAAACCACTTTTCGCACTTGTGTTAGTGTTGAAAAACCACTTTTCGCACTTGTGTTAGTGTTGAAAAACCACATTTCGCACTTGTGTTGGTGCAGGAAACCACTTTTGCACTTGTACTAGTGTGGAAAAACCACTTTTCGCACTTGTGTTGGTGTTGAAAAACCACTTTTCGCACTTGTGTTGGTGCAGGAAACCACTTTTGCACTTGTATTAGGGTGGAAAAACCACTTTTCGTACTTGTGTTGGTGCAGGAAACCACTTTTGCACTTGTATTGGTGTGGAAAAAACACTTTTCGCACTTGTGTTAGTGTTGAAACACCACTTTTCGCACTTGTGTTTGTGTTGAAAAACCACTTTTCGCACTTGTGTTGGTGCAGGAAACCACTTTTGCACTTGTATTACTGTGGAAAAACCACTTTTCGCACTTGTGTTAGTGTTGAAAAACCACTTTTCGCACTTGCATTAGTGTTGAAAAACCACTTTTCGCTCTTGTGTTGGTGCAGGAAACCACTTTTGCACTTGTATTAGTGTGGAAAAACCACTTTTGCACTTGTATTAGTGTGGAAAAAACACTTTTTGCACTTGTGATAGTGTTGAAAAACCACTTTTCGCACTTGTGTTAGTGTTGAAAAACCACGTTTCGCACTTGTGTTAGTGTTGAAAAACCACTTTTCGCACTTGCGTTGGTGCAGGAAACCACTTTTGCACTTGTATTAGTGTGGCAAAAACACTTTTTGCGCTTGTGATAGTGTTGAAAAACCACTTTTCGCACTTGTGTTAGTGTTGAAAAACCACTTTTCGCACTTGTGTTGGTGCAGGAAACCACTTTTGCACTTGTATTAGTGTGGAAAAACCACTTTCGCACATGTGTTAGTGTTGAAAAACCACTTTTCGCACTTGTGTTAGTGTTGAAAAACCACATTTCGTCCTTGTGTTAGTGTTGAAAAACCACTTTTCGCACTTGTGTTGGTGCAGGAAACCACTTTTGCACTTGTATTAGTGTGGAAAAACCACTTTTCGCACTTGTGCTATTGTTGAAAAACCACTTTTCGCACTTGTGTTGGTGCAGGAAACCACTTTTGCACTTGTATTAGTGTGGCAAAAACACTTTTTGCACTTGTGATAGTGTTGAAAAACCACTTTTCGCACTTGTGTTAGTGTTGAAAAACCACTTTTCGCACTTGTGTTGGTGCAGGAAACCACTTTTGCACTTGTATTAGTGTGGAAAAACCACTTTCGCACTTGTGTTAGTGTTGAAAAACCACTTTTCGCACTTGTGTTAGTGTTGAAAAACCACATTTCGCACTTGTGTTAGTGTTGAAAAACCACTTTTCGCACTTGTGTTGGTGCAGGAAACCACTTTTGCACTTGTATTAGTGTGGAAAAACCACTTTTCGCACTTGTGCTAGTGTTGAAAAACCACTTTTCGCACTTGTGTTATTGTTGAAAAACCACTTTTCGCACTTCTGTTAGTGTTGAAAAACCACTTTTCGCACATGTGTTGGTGCAGGAAACCACTTTTGCACTTGTATTAGTGTGGAAAAACCACTTTTCGCACTTGTGTTAGTGTTGAAAAACCACTTTTCGCACTTGTGTTAGTGTTGAAAAACCACTTTTTGCACTTGTGTTGGTGCAGGAAACCACTTTTGCACTTGCATTAGTGTGGGAAAAACACTTTTTGCACTTGGTGATAGTGTTGAAAAACCACTTTTCGCACTTGTGTTAGTGTTGAAAAACCACGCTTTGCACTTGTGTTGGTGCAGGAAACCACTTTTGCACTTGTATTAGTGTGGAAAAACTACTTTTCGCACTTGTGTTAGTGTTGAAAAACCACTTTTCGCACTTGTGTTAGTATTGAAAAACCACTTTTCGCACTTGTGTTAGTGTTGAAAAACCACTTTTCGCACTTGTGTTGGTCCAGGAAACCACTTTTGCACTTGTATTAGTGTGGAAAAAACACTTTTTGCACTTGTGATAGTGTTGAAAAACCACTTTTCGCACTTGTTTTCGCACTCGCACTTTCGAAAAGCAAAAGTAATGCAAGTGTTGAAAAACCACTTTTCGCACTTGTGTTGGTGCAGGAAACCACTTCTGCACTTGTATTAGTGTGGAAAAACCACTTTTCGCACTTGTGTTAGTGTTGAAAAACCACTTTTCGCACTTGTGTTAGTGTTGAAAAACCACTTTTCGCACTTGTGTTGGTGCAGGAAACCACTTTTGCACTTGTATTAGTGTGGAAAACCACTTTCGCACTTGTGTTAGTGTTGAAAAACCACTTTTCGCACTTGTGTTGGTGCAGGAAACCACTTTTGCACTTGTACTAGTGTGGCAAAACCACTTTTCGCACTTGTGTTAGTGTTGAAAAACCACTTTTCGCACCTGTGTTAGTGTTGAAAAACCACTTTTCGCACTTGTGTTAGTGTTGAAAAACCACTTTTCGCACTTGTGTTAGTGTTGAAAAACCACATTTCGCACTTGTGTTGGTGCAGGAAACCACTTTTGCACTTGTACTAGTGTGGAAAAACCACTTTTCGCACTTGTGTTGGTGTTGAAAAACCACTTTTCGCACTTGTGTTGGTGCAGGAAACCACTTTTGCACTTGTATTAGTGTGGAAAACCACTTTTCGTACTTGTGTTGGTGCAGGAAACCACTTTTGCACTTGTATTGGTGTGGAAAAAACACTTTTCGCACTTGTGTTAGTGTTGAAAAACCACTTTTCGCACTTGTGTTTGTGTTGAAAAACCACTTTTCGCACTTGTGTTGGTGCAGGAAACCACTTTTGCACTTGTATTACTGTGGAAAAACCACTTTTCGCACTTGTATTAGTGTTGAAATACCACTTTTCGCACTTGTGTTAGTGTTGAAAAACCACTTTTCGCACTAGTGTTGGTGCAGGAAACCACTTTTGCACTTGTATTAGTGTGGAAAAACCACTTTTCGCACTTATGTTAGTGTTGAAAAACCACTTTTCGCACTTGTGTTAGTGTTGAAAAACCACTTTTTGCACTTGTGTTGGTGCAGGAAACCACTTTTGCACTTGCATTAGTGTGGGAAAAACACTTTTTGCACTTGTGATAGTGTTGAAAAACCACTTTTCGCACTTGTGTTAGTGTTGAAAAACCACTTTTCGCACTTTTGTTGGTGCAGGAAACCACTTTTGCACTTGTATTAGTGTGGAAAAAACACTTTTTGCACTTGTGATAGTGTTGAAAAACCACTTTTTGCACTTGTGTTTGTGCAGGAAACCACTCTTGCACTTGTATTAGTGTGGAAAAACCACTTTTCGCACTTGTGTTTGTGTTGAAAAACCACTTTTCGCACTTGTGTTAGTGTTGAAAAACCACTTTTTACACTTGTGTTAGTGTTGAAAAACCACTTTTCGCACTTCTGTTGGTGCAGGAAACCACTTTTGCACTTGTATTAGTGTGGAAAAACCACTTTTCGCACTTGTGTTAGTGTTGAAAAACCACTTTTCGCACTTGTGTTAGTGTTGAAAAACCACTTTTCGCACTTGTGTTAGTGTTGAAAAACCACTTTTCGCACTTGTGATAGTGTTGAAAAACCACTTTTCGCACTTGTGTTAGTGTTGAAAAACCACTTTTCGCACTTGTGTTGGTGCAGGAAACCACTTTTGCACTTGTATTAGTGTGGAAAAACCACTTTTCGTACTTGTGTTAGTGTTGAAAAACCACTTTTCGCACTTGTGTTGGTGCAGGAAACCACTTTTGCACTTGTGTTAGTGTTGAAAAACCACTTTTCACACTTGTGTTGGTGCAGGAAACCACTTTTGCACTTGTATTAGTGTGGAAAAAACACTTTTTGCACTTGTGATAGTGTTGAAAAACCACTTTTCGCACTTGTGTTAGTGTTGAAAAACCACTTTTCGCACTTGTGTTAGTGTTGAAAAACCACTTTTCGCACTTGTGTTAGTGTTGAAAAACCACTTTTCGCACTTGTGTTGTTGCAGGAAACCACTTTTGCACTTGTATTAGTGTGGAAAAACCACTTTGCGCACTTGTGTTAGTGTTGAAAAACCACTTTTCGCACTTGTGTTAGTGTTGAAAAACCACTTTTCGCACTTGTGTTAGTGTTGAAAAACCACTTTTCGCACTTGTGTTGGTGCAGTACACCACTTTTGCACTTGTATTAGTGTGGAAAAACCACTTTTTGCACTTGTGTTAGTGTTGAAAAACCACTTTTCGCACTTGTGTTAGTGTTGAAAAACCACTTTTCGCACTTGTGTTAGTGTTGAAAAACCACATTTTGCACTTGTGTTGGTGCAGGAAACCACTTTTGCACTTGTATTAGGGTGGAAAAACCACTTTTCGTACTTGTGTTGGTGCAGGAAACCACTTTTGCACTTGTATTGGTGTGGAAAAAACACTTTTCGCACTTGTGTTAGTGTTGAAACACCACTTTTCGCACTTGTGTTTGTGTTGAAAAACCACTTTTCGCACTTGTGTTGGTGCAGGAAACCACTTTTGCACTTGTATTACTGTGGAAAAACCACTTTTCGCACTTGTGTTAGTGTTGAAAAACCACTTTTCGCACTTGCATTAGTGTTGAAAAACCACTTTTCGCTCTTGTGTTGGTGCAGGAAACCACTTTTGCACTTGTATTAGTGTGGAAAAACCACTTTTGCACTTGTATTAGTGTGGAAAAAACACTTTTTGCACTTGTGATAGTGTTGAAAAACCACTTTTCGCACTTGTGTTAGTGTTGAAAAACCACGTTTCGCACTTGTGTTAGTGTTGAAAAACCACTTTTCGCACTTGTGTTGGTGCAGGAAACCACTTTTGCACTTGTATTAGTGTGGCAAAAACACTTTTTGCGCTTGTGATAGTGTTGAAAAACCACTTTTCGCACTTGTGTTAGTGTTGAAAAACCACTTTTCGCACTTGTGTTGGTGCAGGAAACCACTTTTGCACTTGTATTAGTGTGGAAAAACCACTTTCGCACATGTGTTAGTGTTGAAAAACCACTTTTCGCACTTGTGTTAGTGTTGAAAAACCACATTTTGCACTTGTGTTGGTGCAGGAAACCACTTTTGCACTTGTATTAGGGTGGAAAAACCACTTTTCGTACTTGTGTTGGTGCAGGAAACCACTTTTGCACTTGTATTGGTGTGGAAAAAACACTTTTCGCACTTGTGTTAGTGTTGAAACACCACTTTTCGCACTTGTGTTTGTGTTGAAAAACCACTTTTCGCACTTGTGTTGGTGCAGGAAACCACTTTTGCACTTGTATTACTGTGGAAAAACCACTTTTCGCACTTGTGTTAGTGTTGAAAAACCACTTTTCGCACTTGCATTAGTGTTGAAAAACCACTTTTCGCTCTTGTGTTGGTGCAGGAAACCACTTTTGCACTTGTATTAGTGTGGAAAAACCACTTTTGCACTTGTATTAGTGTGGAAAAAACACTTTTTGCACTTGTGATAGTGTTGAAAAACCACTTTTCGCACTTGTGTTAGTGTTGAAAAACCACGTTTCGCACTTGTGTTAGTGTTGAAAAACCACTTTTCGCACTTGTGTTGGTGCAGGAAACCACTTTTGCACTTGTATTAGTGTGGCAAAAACACTTTTTGCGCTTGTGATAGTGTTGAAAAACCACTTTTCGCACTTGTGTTAGTGTTGAAAAACCACTTTTCGCACTTGTGTTGGTGCAGGAAACCACTTTTGCACTTGTATTAGTGTGGAAAAACCACTTTCGCACATGTGTTAGTGTTGAAAAACCACTTTTCGCACTTGTGTTAGTGTTGAAAAACCACATTTCGTCCTTGTGTTAGTGTTGAAAAACCACTTTTCGCACTTGTGTTGGTGCAGGAAACCACTTTTGCACTTGTATTAGTGTGGAAAAACCACTTTTCGCACTTGTGCTATTGTTGAAAAACCACTTTTCGCACTTGTGTTGGTGCAGGAAACCACTTTTGCACTTGTATTAGTGTGGCAAAAACACTTTTTGCACTTGTGATAGTGTTGAAAAACCACTTTTCGCACTTGTGTTAGTGTTGAAAAACCACTTTTCGCACTTGTGTTGGTGCAGGAAACCACTTTTGCACTTGTATTAGTGTGGAAAAACCACTTTCGCACTTGTGTTAGTGTTGAAAAACCACTTTTCGCACTTGTGTTAGTGTTGAAAAACCACATTTCGCACTTGTGTTAGTGTTGAAAAACCACTTTTCGCACTTGTGTTGGTGCAGGAAACCACTTTTGCACTTGTATTAGTGTGGAAAAACCACTTTTCGCACTTGTGCTAGTGTTGAAAAACCACTTTTCGCACTTGTGTTATTGTTGAAAAACCACTTTTCGCACTTCTGTTAGTGTTGAAAAACCACTTTTCGCACATGTGTTGGTGCAGGAAACCACTTTTGCACTTGTATTAGTGTGGAAAAACCACTTTTCGCACTTGTGTTAGTGTTGAAAAACCACTTTTCGCACTTGTGTTAGTGTTGAAAAACCACTTTTTGCACTTGTGTTGGTGCAGGAAACCACTTTTGCACTTGCATTAGTGTGGGAAAAACACTTTTTGCACTTGGTGATAGTGTTGAAAAACCACTTTTCGCACTTGTGTTAGTGTTGGAAAAACCACACTTTGCACTTGTGTTGGTGCAGGAAACCACTTTTGCACTTGTATTAGTGTGGAAAACTACTTTTCGCACTTGTGTTAGTGTTGAAAAACCACTTTTCGCACTTGTGTTAGTATTGAAAAACCACTTTTCGCACTTGTGTTAGTGTTGAAAAACCACTTTTCGCACTTGTGTTGGTCCAGGAAACCACTTTTGCACTTGTATTAGTGTGGAAAAAACACTTTTTGCACTTGTGATAGTGTTGAAAAACCACTTTTCGCACTTGTTTTCGCACTCGCACTTTCGAAAAGCAAAAGTAATGCAAGTGTTGAAAAACCACTTTTCGCACTTGTGTTGGTGCAGGAAACCACTTCTGCACTTGTATTAGTGTGGAAAAACCACTTTTCGCACTTGTGTTAGTGTTGAAAAACCACTTTTCGCACTTGTGTTAGTGTTGAAAAACCACTTTTCGCACTTGTGTTGGTGCAGGAAACCACTTTTGCACTTGTATTAATGTGGAAAACCACTTTCGCACTTGTGTTAGTGTTGAAAAACCACTTTTCGCACTTGTGTTGGTGCAGGAAACCACTTTTGCACTTGTACTAGTGTGGCAAAACCACTTTTCGCAGTTGTGTTAGTGTTGAAAAACCACTTTTCGCACCTGTGTTAGTGTTGAAAAACCACTTTTCGCACTTGTGTTAGTGTTGAAAAACCACTTTTCGCACTTGTGTTGGTGCAGTAAACCACTTTTGCACTTGTATTAGTGTGGAAAAACCACTTTTCGTACTTGTGTTGGTGCAGGAAACCACTTTTGCACTTGTATTGGTGTGGAAAAAACACTTTTCGCACTTGTGTTAGTGTTGAAAAACCACTTTTCGCACATGTGTTGGTGCAGGAAACCACTTTTGCACTTGTATTAGTGTGGAAAAACCACTTTTGCACTTGTATTAGTGTGGAAAAAACATTTTTGCACTTATGATAGTGTTGAAAAACCACTTTTCTTACTTGTGTTGGTGCAGGAAACCACTTTTGCACTTGTATTAGTGTGGAAAAACCACTTTCGCACTTGTGTTAGTGTTGAAAAACCACTTTTCGCACTTGTGTTAGTGTTGAAAAACCACATTTCGCACTTGTGTTAGTGTTGAAAAACCACTTTTCGCACTTGTGTTGGTGCAGGAAACCACTTTTGCACTTGTATTAGTGTGGAAAAACCACTTTTCGCACTTGTGCTAGTGTTGAAAAACCACTTTTCGCACTTGTGTTGGTGCAGGAAACCACTTTTGCACTTGTATTAGTGTGGCAAAAACACTTTTTGCACTTGTGATAGTGTTGAAAAACCACTTTTCGCACTTGTGTTAGTGTTGAAAACCACTTTTCGCACTTGTGTTGGTGCAGGAAACCACTTTTGCACTTGTATTAGTGTGGAAAAACCACTTTCGCACTTGTGTTAGTGTTGAAAAACCACTTTTCGCACTTGTGTTAGTGTTGAAAAACCACTTTTCGCACTTGTGTTGGTGCAGGAAATCACTTTTGCATTTGTATTAGTGTGGAAAACCACTTTTCGCACTTGTGATAAGTGTTGAAAAACCACTTTTCGCACTTGTGTTAGTGTTGAAAAACCACTTTTCGCACTTGTGTTGGTGCAGGAAACCACTTTTGCACTTGTGTTAGTGTTGAAGTACCACTTTTCGCACCTGTGCTAGTGTTGAAAAACCACTTTTCGCACTTGTGTTAGTGTTGAAAAACCACTTTTCGCACTTCTGTTAGTGTTGAAAAACCACTTTCCGCACTTGTGTTGGTGCAGGAAACCACTTTTGCACTTGTATTAGTGTGGAAAAACCACTTTTCGCACTTGTGTTAGTGTTGAAAAACCACTTTTCGCACTTGTGTTAGTGTTGAAAAACCACTTTTTGCACTTGTGTTGGTGCAGGAAACCACTTTTGCACTTGCATTAGTGTGGGAAAAACACTTTTTGCACTTGTGATAGTGTTGAAAAACCACTTTTCGCACTTGTGTTAGTGTTGAAAAACCACTTTTCGCACTTGTGTTGGTGCAGGAAACCACTTTTGCACTTGTATTAGTGTGGAAAAACCACTTTTTGCACTTGTGATAGTGTTGAAAAACCACTTTTCGCACTTGTTTTCGCACTCGCACTTTCGAAAAGCAAAAGTAATGCAAGTGTTGAAAAACCACTTTTCGCACTTGTGTTGGTGCAGGAAACCACTTCTGCACTTGTATTAGTGTGGAAAAACCACTTTTCGCACTTGTGTTAGTGTTGAAAAACCACTTTTCGCACTTGTGTTAGTGTTGAAAAACCACTTTTCGCACTTGTGTTGGTGCAGGAAACCACTTTTGCACTTGTATTAGTGTGGAAAACCACTTTCGCACTTGTGTTAGTGTTGAAAAACCACTTTTCGCACTTGTGTTGGTGCAGGAAACCACTTTTGCACTTGTACTAGTGTGGCAAAACCACTTTTCGCAGTTGTGTTAGTGTTGAAAAACCACTTTTCGCACCTGTGTTAGTGTTGAAAAACCACTTTTCGCACTTGTGTTAGTGTTGAAAAACCACTTTTCGCACTTGTGTTGGTGCAGTAAACCACTTTTGCACTTGTATTAGTGTGGAAAAACCACTTTTCGTACTTGTGTTGGTGCAGGAAACCACTTTTGCACTTGTATTGGTGTGGAAAAAACACTTTTCGCACTTGTGTTAGTGTTGAAAAACCACTTTTCGCACATGTGTTGGTGCAGGAAACCACTTTTGCACTTGTATTAGTGTGGAAAAACCACTTTTGCACTTGTATTAGTGTGGAAAAAACATTTTTGCACTTGTGATAGTGTTGAAAAACCACTTTTCTTACTTGTGTTGGTGCAGGAAACCACTTTTGCACTTGTATTAGTGTGGAAAAACCACTTTCGCACTTGTGTTAGTGTTGAAAAACCACTTTTCGCACTTGTGTTAGTGTTGAAAAACCACATTTCGCACTTGTGTTAGTGTTGAAAAACCACTTTTCGCACTTGTGTTGGTGCAGGAAACCACTTTTGCACTTGTATTAGTGTGGAAAAACCACTTTTCGCACTTGTGCTAGTGTTGAAAAACCACTTTTCGCACTTGTGTTGGTGCAGGAAACCACTTTTGCACTTGTATTAGTGTGGCAAAAACACTTTTTGCACTTGTGATAGTGTTGAAAAACCACTTTTCGCACTTGTGTTAGTGTTGAAAAACCACTTTTCGCACTTGTGTTGGTGCAGGAAACCACTTTTGCACTTGTATTAGTGTGGAAAAACCACTTTCGCACTTGTGTTAGTGTTGAAAAACCACTTTTCGCACTTGTGTTAGTGTTGAAAAACCACTTTTCGCACTTGTGTTGGTGCAGGAAATCACTTTTGCATTTGTATTAGTGTGGAAAACCACTTTTCGCACTTGTGATAAGTGTTGAAAAACCACTTTTCGCACTTGTGTTAGTGTTGAAAAACCACTTTTCGCACTTGTGTTGGTGCAGGAAACCACTTTTGCACTTGTGTTAGTGTTGAAGTACCACTTTTCGCACCTGTGCTAGTGTTGAAAAACCACTTTTCGCACTTGTGTTAGTGTTGAAAAACCACTTTTCGCACTTCTGTTAGTGTTGAAAAACCACTTTCCGCACTTGTGTTGGTGCAGGAAACCACTTTTGCACTTGTATTAGTGTGGAAAAACCACTTTTCGCACTTGTGTTAGTGTTGAAAAACCACTTTTCGCACTTGTGTTAGTGTTGAAAAACCACTTTTTGCACTTGTGTTGGTGCAGGAAACCACTTTTGCACTTGCATTAGTGTGGGAAAAACACTTTTTGCACTTGTGATAGTGTTGAAAAACCACTTTTCGCACTTGTGTTAGTGTTGAAAAACCACTTTTCGCACTTGTGTTGGTGCAGGAAACCACTTTTGCACTTGTATTAGTGTGGAAAAACCACTTTTCGCACTTGTGTTAGTGTTGAAAAACCACTTTTCGCACTTGTGTTAGTGTTGAAAAACCACTTTTCGCACTTGTGTTAGTGTTGAAAAACCACTTTTCGCACTTGTGTTGGTGCAGGAAACCACTTTTGCACTTGTATTAGTGTGGAAAAACCACTTTTCGCACTTGTGTTAGTGTTGAAAAACCACTTTTCGCACTTGTGTTAGTGTTGAAAAACCACTTTTCACACTTGTGTTAGTGTTGAAAAACCACTTTTCGCACTTGTGTTGGTGCAGGAAACCACTTTTGCACTTGTATTAGTGTGGAAAAAACACTTTTCGCACTCGTGTTAGTGTTGAAAAACCACTTTTTGCACTTGTGTTAGTGTTGAAAAACCACTTTTCGCACTTGTGATAGTGTTGAAAAACCACTTTTCGCACTTGTGTTAGTGTTGAAAAAGCACTTTTCGCACTTGTGTTGGTGCAGGAAACCACTTTTGCACTTGTATTAGTGTGGAAAAAACACTTTTTGCACTTGTGATAGTGTTGAAAAACCACTTTTCGCACTTGTGTTAGTGTTGAAAAACCACTTTTCGCACTTCTGTTAGTGTTGAAAAACCACTTTTCGCACATGTGTTGGTGCAGGAAACCACTTTTGCACTTGTATTAGTGTGGAAAAACCACTTTTCGCACTTGTGTTAGTGTTGAAAAACCACTTTTCGCACTTGTGTTAGTGTTGAAAAACCACTTTTTGCACTTGTGTTGGTGCAGGAAACCACTTTTGCACTTGCATTAGTGTGGGAAAAACACTTTTTGCACTTGGTGATAGTGTTGAAAAACCACTTTTCGCACTTGTGTTAGTGTTGAAAAACCACGCTTTGCACTTGTGTTGGTGCAGGAAACCACTTTTGCACTTGTATTAGTGTGGAAAAACTACTTTTCGCACTTGTGTTAGTGTTGAAAAACCACTTTTCGCACTTGTGTTAGTATTGAAAAACCACTTTTCGCACTTGTGTTAGTGTTGAAAAACCACTTTTCGCACTTGTGTTGGTCCAGGAAACCACTTTTGCACTTGTATTAGTGTGGAAAAAACACTTTTTGCACTTGTGATAGTGTTGAAAAACCACTTTTCGCACTTGTTTTCGCACTCGCACTTTCGAAAAGCAAAAGTAATGCAAGTGTTGAAAAACCACTTTTCGCACTTGTGTTGGTGCAGGAAACCACTTCTGCACTTGTATTAGTGTGGAAAAACCACTTTTCGCACTTGTGTTAGTGTTGAAAAACCACTTTTCGCACTTGTGTTAGTGTTGAAAAACCACTTTTCGCACTTGTGTTGGTGCAGGAAACCACTTTTGCACTTGTATTAGTGTGGAAAACCATTTTCGCACTTGTGTTAGTGTTGAAAAACCACTTTTCGCACTTGTGTTGGTGCAGGAAACCACTTTTGCACTTGTACTAGTGTGGCAAAACCACTTTTCGCAGTTGTGTTAGTGTTGAAAAACCACTTTTCGCACCTGTGTTAGTGTTGAAAAACCACTTTTCGCACTTGTGTTAGTGTTGAAAAACCACTTTTCGCACTTGTGTTGGTGCAGTAAACCACTTTTGCACTTGTATTAGTGTGGAAAAACCACTTTTCGTACTTGTGTTGGTGCAGGAAACCACTTTTGCACTTGTATTGGTGTGGAAAAAACACTTTTCGCACTTGTGTTAGTGTTGAAAAACCACTTTTCGCACATGTGTTGGTGCAGGAAACCACTTTTGCACTTGTATTAGTGTGGAAAAACCACTTTTGCACTTGTATTAGTGTGGAAAAAACATTTTTGCACTTGTGATAGTGTTGAAAAACCACTTTTCGCACTTGTGTTAGTGTTGAAAAACCACGTTTCGCACTTGTGTTAGTGTTGAAAAACCACTTTTCGCACTTGTGTTGGTGCAGGAAACCACTTTTGCACTTGTATTAGTGTGGCAAAAACACTTTTTGCACTTGTGATAGTGTTGAAAAACCACTTTTCGCACTTGTGTTAGTGTTGAAAAACCACTTTTCTTTCTTGTGTTGGTGCAGGAAACCACTTTTGCACTTGTATTAGTGTGGAAAAACCACTTTCGCACTTGTGTTAGTGTTGAAAAACCACTTTTCGCACTTGTGTTAGTGTTGAAAAACCACATTTCGCACTTGTGTTAGTGTTGAAAAACCACTTTTCGCACTTGTGTTGGTGCAGGAAACCACTTTTGCACTTGTATTAGTGTGGAAAAACCACTTTTCGCACTTGTGCTAGTGTTGAAAAACCACTTTTCGCACTTGTGTTGGTGCAGGAAACCACTTTTGCACTTGTATTAGTGTGGCAAAAACACTTTTTGCACTTGTGATAGTGTTGAAAAACCACTTTTCGCACTTGTGTTGGTGCAGGAAACCACTTTTGCACTTGTATTAGTGTGGCAAAAACACTTTTTGCACTTGTGATAGTGTTGAAAAACCACTTTTCGCACTTGTGTTAGTGTTGAAAAACCACTTTTCGCACTTGTGTTGGTGCAGGAAACCACTTTTGCACTTGTATTAGTGTGGAAAAACCACTTTCGCACTTGTGTTAGTGTTGAAAAACCACTTTTCGCACTTGTGTTAGTGTTGAAAAACCACTTTTCGCACTTCTGTTAGTGTTGAAAAACCACTTTTCGCACTTGTGTTGGTGCAGGAAATCACTTTTGCATTTGTATTAGTGTGGAAAACCACTTTTCGCACTTGTGATAAGTGTTGAAAAACCACTTTTCGCACTTGTGTTAGTGTTGAAAAACCACTTTTCGCACTTGTGTTAGTGTTGAAAAACCACTTTTCGCACTTGTGTTGGTGCAGGAAACCACTTTTGCACTTGTGTTAGTGTTGAAGTACCACTTTTCGCACCTGTGCTAGTGTTGAAAAACCACTTTTCGCACTTGTGTTAGTGTTGAAAAACCACTTTTCGCACTTCTGTTAGTGTTGAAAAACCACTTTCCGCACTTGTGTTGGTGCAGGAAACCACTTTTGCACTTGTATTAGTGTGGAAAAACCACTTTTCGCACTTGTGTTAGTGTTGAAAAACCACTTTTCGCACTTGTGTTAGTGTTGAAAAACCACTTTTTGCACTTGTGTTGGTGCAGGAAACCACTTTTGCACTTGCATTAGTGTGGGAAAAACACTTTTTGCACTTGTGATAGTGTTGAAAAACCACTTTTCGCACTTGTGTTAGTGTTGAAAAACCACTTTTCGCACTTGTGTTGGTGCAGGAAACCACTTTTGCACTTGTATTAGTGTGGAAAAACCACTTTTCGCACTTGTGTTAGTGTTGAAAAACCACTTTTCGCACTTGTGTTAGTGTTGAAAAACCACTTTTCGCACTTGTGTTAGTGTTGAAAAACCACTTTTCGCACTTGTGTTGGTGCAGGAAACCACTTTTGCACTTGTATTAGTGTGGAAAAACCACTTTTCGCACTTGTGTTAGTGTTGAAAAACCACTTTTCGCACTTGTGTTAGTGTTGAAAAACCACTTTTCGCACTTGTGTTAGTGTTGAAAAACCACTTTTCGCACTTGTGTTGTTGCAGGAAACCACTTTTGCACTTGTATTAGTGTGGAAAAAACACTTTTCGCACTCGTGTTAGTGTTGAAAAACCACTTTTTGCACTTGTGTTAGTGTTGAAAAACCACTTTTCGCACTTGTGATAGTGTTGAAAAACCACTTTTCGCACTTGTGTTAGTGTTGAAAAAGCACTTTTCGCACTTGTGTTGGTGCAGGAAACCACTTTTGCACTTGTATTAGTGTGGAAAAAACACTTTTTGCACTTGTGATAGTGTTGAAAAACCACTTTTCGCACTTGTGTTAGTGTTGAAAAACCACTTTTCGCACTTGTGTTGGTGCAGGAAACCACTTTTGCACTTGTATTAGTGTGGAAAAACCACTTTTTGCACTTGTATTAGTGTGGAAAAACCACTTTTCGCACTTGTGATAGTGTTGAAAAACCACTTTTCGCACTTGTGTTAGTGTTGAAAAACCACTTTTTGCACTTGTGTTGGTGCAGGAAACCACTTTTGCACTTGCATTAGTGTGGGAAAAACACTTTTTGCACTTGGTGATAGTGTTGAAAAACCACTTTTCGCACTTGTGTTAGTGTTGAAAAACCACTCTTTGCACTTGTGTTGGTGCAGGAAACCACTTTTGCACTTGTATTAGTGTGGAAAAACTACTTTTCGCACTTGTGTTAGTGTTGAAAAACCACTTTTCGCACTTGTGTTAGTATTGAAAAACCACTTTTCGCACTTGTGTTAGTGTTGAAAAACCACTTTTCGCACTTGTGTTGGTCCAGGAAACCACTTTTGCACTTGTATTAGTGTGGAAAAAACACTTTTTGCACTTGTGATAGTGTTGAAAAACCACTTTTCGCACTTGTTTTCGCACTCGCACTTTCGAAAAGCAAAAGTAATGCAAGTGTTGAAAAACCACTTTTCGCACTTGTGTTGGTGCAGGAAACCACTTCTGCACTTGTATTAGTGTGGAAAAACCACTTTTCGCACTTGTGTTAGTGTTGAAAAACCACTTTTCGCACTTGTGTTAGTGTTGAAAAACCACTTTTCGCACTTGTGTTGGTGCAGGAAACCACTTTTGCACTTGTATTAGTGTGGAAAACCACTTTCGCACTTGTGTTAGTGTTGAAAAACCACTTTTCGCACTTGTGTTGGTGCAGGAAACCACTTTTGCACTTGTACTAGTGTGGCAAAACCACTTTTCGCAGTTGTGTTAGTGTTGAAAAACCACTTTTCGCACCTGTGTTAGTGTTGAAAAACCACTTTTCGCACTTGTGTTAGTGTTGAAAAACCACTTTTCGCACTTGTGTTGGTGCAGTAAACCACTTTTGCACTTGTATTAGTGTGGAAAAACCACTTTTCGTACTTGTGTTGGTGCAGGAAACCACTTTTGCACTTGTATTGGTGTGGAAAAAACACTTTTCGCACTTGTGTTAGTGTTGAAAAACCACTTTTCGCACATGTGTTGGTGCAGGAAACCACTTTTGCACTTGTATTAGTGTGGAAAAACCACTTTTGCACTTGTATTAGTGTGGAAAAAACATTTTTGCACTTGTGATAGTGTTGAAAAACCACTTTTCGCACTTGTGTTAGTGTTGAAAAACCACGTTTCGCACTTGTGTTAGTGTTGAAAAACCACTTTTCGCACTTGTGTTGGTGCAGGAAACCACTTTTGCACTTGTATTAGTGTGGCAAAAACACTTTTTGCACTTGTGATAGTGTTGAAAAACCACTTTTCGCACTTGTGTTAGTGTTGAAAAACCACTTTTCTTACTTGTGTTGGTGCAGGAAACCACTTTTGCACTTGTATTAGTGTGGAAAAACCACTTTCGCACTTGTGTTAGTGTTGAAAAACCACTTTTCGCACTTGTGCTAGTGTTGAAAAACCACATTTCGCACTTGTGTTAGTGTTGAAAAACCACTTTTCGCACTTGTGTTGGTGCAGGAAACCACTTTTGCACTTGTATTAGTGTGGAAAAACCACTTTTCGCACTTGTGCTAGTGTTGAAAAACCACTTTTCGCACTTGTGTTGGTGCAGGAAACCACTTTTGCACTTGTATTAGTGTGGCAAAAACACTTTTTGCACTTGTGATAGTGTTGAAAAACCACTTTTCGCACTTGTGTTAGTGTTGAAAAACCACTTTTCGCACTTGTGTTGGTGCAGGAAACCACTTTTGCACTTGTATTAGTGTGGAAAAACCACTTTCGCACTTGTGTTAGTGTTGAAAAACCACTTTTCGCACTTGTGTTAGTGTTGAAAAACCACTTTTCGCACTTCTGTTAGTGTTGAAAAACCACTTTTCGCACTTGTGTTGGTGCAGGAAATCACTTTTGCATTTGTATTAGTGTGGAAAACCACTTTTCGCACTTGTGATAAGTGTTGAAAAACCACTTTTCGCACTTGTGTTAGTGTTGAAAAACCACTTTTCGCACTTGTGTTAGTGTTGAAAAACCACTTTTCGCACTTGTGTTGGTGCAGGAAACCACTTTTGCACTTGTGTTAGTGTTGAAGTACCACTTTTCGCACCTGTGCTAGTGTTGAAAAACCACTTTTCGCACTTGTGTTAGTGTTGAAAAACCACTTTTCGCACTTCTGTTAGTGTTGAAAAACCACTTTCCGCACTTGTGTTGGTGCAGGAAACCACTTTTGCACTTGTATTAGTGTGGAAAAACCACTTTTCGCACTTGTGTTAGTGTTGAAAAACCACTTTTCGCACTTGTGTTAGTGTTGAAAAACCACTTTTTGCACTTGTGTTGGTGCAGGAAACCACTTTTGCACTTGCATTAGTGTGGGAAAAACACTTTTTGCACTTGTGATAGTGTTGAAAAACTACTTTTCGCACTTGTGTTAGTGTTGAAAAACCACTTTTCGCACTTGTGTTGGTGCAGGAAACCACTTTTGCACTTGTATTAGTGTGGAAAAACCACTTTTCGCACTTGTGTTAGTGTTGAAAAACCACTTTTCGCACTTGTGTTAGTGTTGAAAAACCACTTTTCGCACTTGTGTTAGTGTTGAAAAACCACTTTTCGCACTTGTGTTGGTGCAGGAAACCACTTTTGCACTTGTATTAGTGTGGAAAAACCACTTTTCGCACTTGTGTTAGTGTTGAAAAACCACTTTTCGCACTTGTGTTAGTGTTGAAAAACCACTTTTCGCACTTGTGTTAGTGTTGAAAAACCACTTTTCGCACTTGTGTTGTTGCAGGAAACCACTTTTGCACTTGTATTAGTGTGGAAAAAACACTTTTCGCACTCGTGTTAGTGTTGAAAAACCACTTTTTGCACTTGTGTTAGTGTTGAAAAACCACTTTTCGCACTTGAGATAGTGTTGAAAAACCACTTTTCGCACTTGTGTTAGTGTTGAAAAAGCACTTTTCGCACTTGTGTTGGTGCAGGAAACCACTTTTGCACTTGTATTAGTGTGGAAAAAACACTTTTTGCACTTGTGATAGTGTTGAAAAACCACTTTTCGCACTTGTGTTAGTGTTGAAAAACCACTTTTCGCACTTGTGTTGGTGCAGGAAACCACTTTTGCACTTGTATTAGTGTGGAAAAACCACTTTTTGCACTTGTATTAGTGTGGAAAAACCACTTTTCGCACTTGTGATAGTGTTGAAAAACCACTTGTGATAGTGTTGAAAAACCACTTTTCGCACTTGTGTTAGTGTTGAAAAACCACTTTTCGCACTTGTGTTGGTGCAGGAAACCACTTTTGCACTTGTACTAGTGTGGAAAAACCACTTTTCGCACTTGTGTTAGTGTTGAAAAACCACTTTTCGCACCTGTGTTAGTGTTGAAAAACCACTTTTCGCACTTGTGTTAGTGTTGAAAAACCACTTTTCGCACTTGTGTTGGTGCAGGAAACCACTTTTGCACTTGTATTAGTGTGGAAAAACCACTTTTCGTACTTGTGTTGGTGCAGGAAACCACTTTTGCACTTGTATTGGTGTGGAAAAAACACTTTTCGCACTTGTGTTAGTGTTGAAAAACCACTTTTCGCACTTGTGTTGGTGCAGGAAACCACTTTTGCACTTGTATTACTGTGGAAAAACCACTTTTCGCACTTGTGTTAGTGTTGAAAAACCACTTTTCGCACTTGTGTTAGTGTTGAAAAACCACTTTTCGCACTTGTGTTAGTGTTGAAAAACCACTTTTCGCACTTGTGTTGGTGCAGGAAACCACTTTTGCACTTGTATTAGTGTGGAAAAACCACTTTTGCACTTGTATTAGTGTGGAAAAAACACTTTTTGCACTTGTGATAGTGTTGAAAAAACACTTTTCGCACTTGTGTTAGTGTTGAAAAACCACTTTTCGCACTTGTGTTGGTGCAGGAAACCACTTTTGCACTTGTATTAGTGTGGAAAAACCACTTTTCGCACTTGTGTTAGTGTTGAAAAACCACTTTTCGCACTTGTGTTAGTGTTGAAAAACCACTTTTCGCACTTGTGATAGTGTTGAAAAACCACTTTTCGCACTTGTGTTAGTGTTGAAAAAATACTTTTCGCACTTGTGTTGGTGCAGGAAACCACTTTTGCACTTGTATTAGTGTGGAAAAACCACTTTTCGCACTTGTATTAGTGTGGAAAAAACCACTTTTCGCACTTGTGATAGTGTTGAAAAACCACTTGTGATAGTGTTGAAAAACTACTTTTTGCACTTGTGTTAGTGTTGAAAAACCACTTTTCGCACTTGTGTTGGTGCAGGAAACCACTTTTGCACTTGTACTAGTGTGGAAAAACCACTTTTCGCACTTGTGTTAGTGTTGAAAAACCACTTTTCGCACCTGTGTTAGTGTTGAAAAACGACTTTTCGCACTTGTGTTAGTGTTGAAAAACCACTTTTTGCACTTGTGTTGGTGCAGGAAACCACTTTTGCACTTGTATTACTGTGGAAAAACCACTTTTCACACATGTGTTAGTGTTGAAAAACCACTTTTTGCACTTGTGTTAGTGTTGAAAAACCACTTTTCGCACTTGTGTTGGTGCAGGAAACCACTTTTGCACTTGTATTAGTGTGGAAAAACCACTTTTGCACTTGTATTAGTGTGGAAAAAACACTTTTTGCACTTGTGATAGTGTTGAAAAACCACTTTTCGCACTTGTGTTAGTGTTGAAAAACCACGTTTCGCACTTGTGTTAGTGTTGAAAAACCACTTTTCGCACTTGTGTTGGTGCAGGAAACCACTTTTGCACTTGTATTAGTGTGGCAAAAACACTTTTTGCACTTGTGATAGTGTTGAAAAACCACTTTTCGCACTTGTGTTAGTGTTGAAAAACCACTTTTCGCACTTGTGTTGGTGCAGGAAACCACTTTTGCACTTGTATTAGTGTGGAAAAACCACTTTCGCACTTGTGTTAGTGTTGAAAAACCACTTTTCGCACTTGTGATAGTGTTGAAAAACCACATTTTGCACTTGTGTTAGTGTTGAAAAACCACTTTTCGCACTTGTGTTGGTGCAGGAAACCACTTTTGCACTTGTATTAGTGTGGAAAAACCACTTTTCGCAATAGTGTGTGTTGAAAAACAACTTTTCGCACTTGTGTTAGTGTTGAAAAAACACTTTTCGCACTTGTGATAGTGTTGAAAAACCACTTTTTGCACTTGTGTTAGTGTTGAAAAACCACTTTCGCACTTGTGTTGGTGCAGGAAACCACTTTTGCATTTGTATTAGTGTGGAAAAACCACTTTTCGCACTTGTGTTAGTGTTGAAAAATCACTTTTCGCACTTGTGTTAGTGTTGTAAAACCACTTTTCGCACTTGTGTTAGTGTTGAAAAAGCACTTTTCGCACTTGTGTTAGTGTTGAAAAACCACTTTTCGCACTTGTGTTGGTGCAGGAAACCACTTTTGCACTTGTATTAGTGTGGAAAAACCACTTTTCGCACTTGTGTTAGTGTTGAAAAACCACTTTTCGCACTTGTGTTAGTGTTGAAAAACCACTTTTCGCACTTGTGAGTGTTAAAAAACCACTTTTCGCACTTGTGTTAGTGTTGAAAAAGCACTTTTCGCACTTGTGTTGGTGCAGGAAACCACTTTTGCACTTGTATTAGTGTGGAAAAAACACTTTTTGCACTTGTGATAGTGTTGAAAAACCACTTTTCGCACTTGTGTTAGTGTTGAAAAACCACTTTTCGCACTTGTGATGGTGCAGGAAACCACTTTTGCACTTGTATTAGTGTGGAAAAACCACTTTTCGCACTTGTATTAGTGTGGAAAAACCACTTTTCGCACTTGTGTTAGTGTTGAAAAACCACTTTTCGCACTTGTGTTAGTGTTGAAAAACCACTTTTCGCACTTGTGTTGGTGCAGGAAACCACTTTTGCACTTGTATTAGTGTGGAAAAACCACTTTTCGCACTTGTGTTAGTGTTGAAAAACCACTTTTCGCACTTGTGTTCGTGTTGAAAAACCACTATTCGCACTTGTGTTAGTGTTGAAAAACCACTTTTCGCACTTGTGTTAGTGTTGAAAAACCACTTTTCGCACTTGTGTTAGTGTTGAAAAACCACTTTTCGCACTTGTATTGGTGCAGGAAACCACTTTTGCACTTGTATTAGTGTGGCAAAAACACTTTTTTCACTTGTGATAGTGTTGAAAAACCACTTTTCGCACTTGTGTTAGTGTTGAAAAACCACTTTTCGCACTTGTGTTGTTGCAGGAAACCACTTTTGCACATGTACTAGTGTGGAAAAACCACTTTTCGCACTTGTGTTAGTGTTGAAAAACCACTTTTCGCACCTGTGTTAGTGTTGAAAAACCACTTTTCGCACTTGTGTCGGTTCAGGAAACCACTTTTGCACTTGTATTAGTGTGGAAAAACCACTTTTTGTACTTGTGTTGGTGCAGGAAACCACTTTTGCACTTGTATTGGTGTGGAAAAAACACTTTTTGCACTTGTGTTAGTGTTGAAAAACCACTTTTTGCACTTGTGTTAGTGTTGAAAAACCACTTTTCGCACTTGTGTTGGTGCAGGAAACCACTTTTGCACTTGTATTAGTGTGGAAAAACCACTTTTCGCACTTGTTTTAGTGTTGAAAAGCCACTTTTCGCACTTGTGTTAGTGTTGAAAAACCACTTTTCGCACTTGTGTTGGTGCAGGAAACCACTTTTGCACTTGTATTAGTGTGGAAAAACCACTTTTGCACTTGTATTAGTGTGGAAAAAACACTTTTTGCACTTGTGATAGTGTTGAAAAACCACTTTTCGCACTTGTGTTAGTGTTGAAAAACCACGTTTTGCACTTGTGTTAGTGTTGAAAAACCACTTTTCGCACTTGCGTTGGTGCAGTAAACCACTTTTGCACTTGTATTAGTGTGGCAAAAACACTTTTTGCACTTGGGCTGGTGTTGCAGAACCACTTTTCGCGCTCCTTTTCGCGTTGCAAAACCATTTTCCGCACTTGTGCTGGCGTTGAAAAACCACTTTTCGCACTTGTGTCAGTGTTGAATCACCACTTGTCTGCACTGGGGCAACACTGTCACAACGCCTCAGCTCCTTTTAACTGCCCATGAGGCTTGGTTTGCAAGCCACCGTCTACAATTCCAATATAAGAGACATAATTGCTCTAATATGGAAAATATTTTTCAGTTTGTTTTATCCTCAAAAATAGATCGCGGTGAACACACATTAGTGTTGAAAGGTTGGCCTTTAATACCTACCTTAAGAAGGGGGACAGACATCTGTACAAACACACAAACTGACTGTGTTTTAAATGGTAGATTACCCCTGCAAAAAATGTTCTGCAGATATTCCATGAAAATGTTTCTTTTGAAGTCTTGGACCGTTTCTGTAGAACAACTTTCCTATAGAACATGTTTTCTATAGAATCCTGAAGAGCACTTTCTATACAATCTTATAGAGCGGTTTGTATAGAATCCTATAGGATCGTTCTTTAGAATCCTATAGACCTATTTCAATAGAACCCTATAGAATGGCTTCTATAGAAAGGCACAAAATCCTATGGAAATTAATTCTATAAGACTTCTATAGAAACATTTTTGCAGGGTAAATAGAGTACATCACAACAATAGACATGCTGCACTGTAGAAATAGAGTACATCACAACAATAGAGATGCTGCACTTTAGAAATAGAGTACATCACAACACTAGACATGCTGCACTGTAGAAATAGAGTACATCACAACAATAGACATGCTGCACTGTAGAAATAGAGTACGTCACAACAATAGACATGCTGCACTGTAGAAATAGAGTACATCACAACAATAGACATTCTGCACTGTAGAAACAGAGTACATCACAACAATAGACATGCTGCACTGTAGAAATAGAGTACGTCACAACAATAGACATGCTGCACTGTAGAAATATAGTACATCACAACAATAGACATTCTGCACTGTAGAAACAGAGTACATCACAACAATAGACATGCTGCACTGTAGAAATAGAGTACATCACAACAATAGACATGCTGCACTGTAGAAATAGAGTACATCACAACAATAGACATGCTGCACTGTAGAAATAGAGTACATCACAACAATAGACATGTTGCACTGTAGAAATAGGGTACATCACAACAATAGACATGCTGCACTGTAGAAATAGAGTACATCACAATAATAGACATGCTGCACTGTAGAAATAGAGTACATCACAACAATAGACATGTTGCACTGTAGAAATAGAGTACATCACAACAATAGACATGCTGCACTGTAGAAATAGAGTACATCACAACAATAGACATGCTGCACTGTAGAAATAGAGTACATCACAACAATAGACATGCTGCACTGTAGAAATAGAGTACATCACAACAATAGACATGTTGCACTGTAGAAATAGAGTACATCACAACAATAGACATGCTGCACTGTAGAAATAGAGTACATCACAACAACAGACATGCTGCACTGTAGAAATAGAGTACGTCACAACAATAGACATGCTGCACTGTAGAAATAGAGTACATCACAACAATAGACATGCTGCACTGTAGAAATAGAGTACATCACAACAATAGACATGCTGCACTGTAGAAATAGAGTACATCACAATAATAGACATGCTGCACTGTAGAAATAGAGTACATCACAATAATAGACATGCTGCACTGTAGAAATAGAGTACATCACAATAATAGACATGCTGCACTGTAGAAATAGAGTACATCACAACAATAGACATGTTGCACTGTAGAAATAGAGTACATCACAACAATAGACATGCTGCACTGTAGAAATAGAGTACATCACAACAATAGACATGCTGCACTGTAGAAATAGAGTACATCACAACAATAGACATGTTGCACTGTAGAAATAGAGTACATCACAACAATAGACATGCTGCACTGTAGAAATAGAGTACATCACAACAATAGACATGCTGCACTGTAGAAATAGAGTACGTCACAACAATAGACATGCTGCACTGTAGAAATAGAGTACATCACAACAATAGACATTCTGCACTGTAGAAACAGAGTACATCACAACAATAGACATGCTGCACTGTAGAAATAGAGTACGTCACAACAATAGACATGCTGCACTGTAGAAATAGAGTACATCACAACAATAGACATTCTGCACTGTAGAAACAGAGTACATCACAACAATAGACATGCTGCACTGTAGAAATAGAGTACATCACAACAATAGACATGCTGCACTGTAGAAATAGAGTACATCACAACAACAGACATGCTGCACTGTAGAAATAGAGTACATCACAACAATAGACATGTTGCACTGTAGAAATAGGGTACATCACAACAATAGACATGCTGCACTGTAGAAATAGAGTACATCACAATAATAGACATGCTGCACTGTAGAAATAGAGTACATCACAATAATAGACATGCTGCACTGTAGAAATAGAGTACATCACAACAATAGACATGCTGCACTGTAGAAATAGAGTACATCACAACAATAGACATGTTGCACTGTAGAAATAGAGTACATCACAACAATAGACATGCTGCACTGTAGAAATAGAGTACATCACAACAACAGACATGCTGCCCTGTAGAAATAGAGTACGTCACAACAATAGACATGCTGCACTGTAGAAATAGAGTACATCACAACAATAGACATGCTGCACTGTAGAAATAGAGTACATCACAACAATAGACATGCTGCACTGTAGAAATAGAGTACATCACAACAATAGACATGCTGCACTGTAGGAATAAGAGTACATCACAACAATAGACATGCTGCACTGTAGAAATAGAGTACATCACAACAATAGACATGCTGCACTGTAGAAATACAGTACATCACAACAATAGACATGCTGCACTGTAGAAATAGAGTACATCACAATAATAGACATGCTGCACTGTAGAAACACAGTACATCACAACAATAGACATGCTGCACTGTAGAAATAGAGTACATCACAACAATAGACATGCTGCACTGTAGAAATAGAGTACATCACAACAATAGACATGCTGCACTGTAGAATTACAGTACATCACAATAATAGACATGTTGCACTGTAGAAATAGAGTACATCACAACAATAGACATGTTGCACTGTAGAAATAGAGTACATCACAACAATAGACATGCTGCACTGTAGAAATAGAGTACATCACAATAATAGACATGCTGCACTGTAGAAATAGAGTACATCACAATAATAGACATGCTGCACTGTAGAAATAGAGTACATCACAATAATAGACATGCTGCACTGTAGAAATAGAGTACATCACAACAATAGACATGTTGCACTGTAGAAATAGAGTACATCACAACAATAGACATGCTGCACTGTAGAAATAGAGTACATCACAACAATAGACATGCTGCACTGTAGAAATAGAGTACATCACAACAATAGACATGCTGCACTGTAGAAATAGAGCACATCACAACAATAGACATTCTGCACTGTAGAAACAGAGTACATCACAACAATAGACATGCTGCACTGTAGAAATTGAGTACATCACAATAGTAGACATGCTGCACTGTAGAAATAGAGTACATCACAATAGTAGACATGCTGCACTGTAGAAATAGAGTACATCACAATAGTAGACATGCTGCACTGTAGAAATAGAGTACATCACAACAATAGACATGCTGCACTGTAGAAATAGAGTACATCACAATAGTAGACATGCTGCACTGAAGAAATACAGTACATCACAACAATAGACATGCTGCATTGTAGAAATAGAGTACATCACAATAGTAGACATGCTGCACTGTCGAAATACAGTACATCACAATAGTAGACATGCTGCACTGTAGAAATACAGTACATCACAATAGTAGACATGTTGCACTGAAGAAATACAGTACATCACAATAGTAGACATGCTGCACTGTAGAAATAGAGTAGATTACAACAGTAGACATGCTGCACTGTAGAAATACAGTACATCACAATAGTAGACATGCTGCACTGTAGAAATAGAGTACGTCACAACAATAGACATGCTGCACTGTAGAAATATAGTACATCACAACAATAGACATTCTGCACTGTAGAAACAGAGTACATCACAACAATAGACATGCTGCACTGTAGAAATAGAGTACATCACAACAATAGACATGCTGCACTGTAGAAATAGAGTACATCACAACAATAGACATGCTGCACTGTAGAAATAGAGTACATCACAACAATAGACATGTTGCACTGTAGAAATAGGGTACATCACAACAATAGACATGCTGCACTGTAGAAATAGAGTACATCACAATAATAGACATGCTGCACTGTAGAAATAGAGTACATCACAACAATAGACATGTTGCACTGTAGAAATAGAGTACATCACAACAATAGACATGCTGCACTGTAGAAATAGAGTACATCACAACAATAGACATGCTGCACTGTAGAAATAGAGTACATCACAACAATAGACATGCTGCACTGTAGAAATAGAGTACATCACAACAATAGACATGTTGCACTGTAGAAATAGAGTACATCACAACAA
The DNA here is from genome assembly GCF_964187855.1 of Myxine glutinosa. NCBI lineage: Eukaryota > Metazoa > Chordata > Myxini > Myxiniformes > Myxinidae > Myxine > Myxine glutinosa. Next base: position 133,076,468 of record NC_136269.1, read on the forward strand.
TAGACATGCTGCACTGTAGAAATAGAGTACATCACAACAATAGACATGCTGCACTGTAGAAATAGAGTACATCACAACAATAGACATGTTGCACTGTAGAAATAGAGTACATCACAACAATAGACATGCTGCACTGTAGAAATAGAGTACATCACAACAACAGACATGCTGCACTGTAGAAATAGAGTACGTCACAACAATAGACATGCTGCACTGTAGAAATAGAGTACATCACAACAATAGACATGCTGCACTGTAGAAATAGAGTACATCACAACAATAGACATGCTGCACTGTAGAAATAGAGTACATCACAATAATAGACATGCTGCACTGTAGAAATAGAGTACATCACAATAATAGACATGCTGCACTGTAGAAATAGAGTACATCACAATAATAGACATGCTGCACTGTAGAAATAGAGTACATCACAACAATAGACATGTTGCACTGTAGAAATAGAGTACATCACAACAATAGACATGCTGCACTGTAGAAATAGAGTACATCACAACAATAGACATGCTGCACTGTAGAAATAGAGTACATCACAACAATAGACATGTTGCACTGTAGAAATAGAGTACATCACAACAATAGACATGCTGCACTGTAGAAATAGAGTACATCACAACAATAGACATGCTGCACTGTAGAAATAGAGTACGTCACAACAATAGACATGCTGCACTGTAGAAATAGAGTACATCACAACAATAGACATTCTGCACTGTAGAAACAGAGTACATCACAACAATAGACATGCTGCACTGTAGAAATAGAGTACGTCACAACAATAGACATGCTGCACTGTAGAAATAGAGTACATCACAACAATAGACATTCTGCACTGTAGAAACAGAGTACATCACAACAATAGACATGCTGCACTGTAGAAATAGAGTACATCACAACAATAGACATGCTGCACTGTAGAAATAGAGTACATCACAACAACAGACATGCTGCACTGTAGAAATAGAGTACATCACAACAATAGACATGTTGCACTGTAGAAATAGGGTACATCACAACAATAGACATGCTGCACTGTAGAAATAGAGTACATCACAATAATAGACATGCTGCACTGTAGAAATAGAGTACATCACAATAGTAGACATGCTGCACTGAAGAAATACAGTACATCACAACAATAGACATGCTGCATTGTAGAAATAGAGTACATCACAATAGTAGACATGCTGCACTGTCGAAATACAGTACATCACAATAGTAGACATGCTGCACTGTAGAAATACAGTACATCACAATAGTAGACATGTTGCACTGAAGAAATACAGTACATCACAATAGTAGACATGCTGCACTGTAGAAATAGAGTAGATTACAACAGTAGACATGCTGCACTGTAGAAATACAGTACATCACAATAGTAGACATGCTGCACTGTAGAAATAGAGTACGTCACAACAATAGACATGCTGCACTGTAGAAATATAGTACATCACAACAATAGACATTCTGCACTGTAGAAACAGAGTACATCACAACAATAGACATGCTGCACTGTAGAAATAGAGTACATCACAACAATAGACATGCTGCACTGTAGAAATAGAGTACATCACAACAATAGACATGCTGCACTGTAGAAATAGAGTACATCACAACAATAGACATGTTGCACTGTAGAAATAGGGTACATCACAACAATAGACATGCTGCACTGTAGAAATAGAGTACATCACAATAATAGACATGCTGCACTGTAGAAATAGAGTACATCACAACAATAGACATGTTGCACTGTAGAAATAGAGTACATCACAACAATAGACATGCTGCACTGTAGAAATAGAGTACATCACAACAATAGACATGCTGCACTGTAGAAATAGAGTACATCACAACAATAGACATGCTGCACTGTAGAAATAGAGTACATCACAACAATAGACATGTTGCACTGTAGAAATAGAGTACATCACAACAATAGACATGCTGCACTGTAGAAATAGAGTACATCACAACAATAGACATGCTGCACTGTAGAAATAGAGTACATCACAACAATAGACATGTTGCACTGTAGAAATAGAGTACATCACAACAATAGACATGCTGCACTGTAGAAATAGAGTACATCACAACAATAGACATGTTGCACTGTAGAAATAGAGTACATCACAACAATAGACATGCTGCACTGTAGAAATAGAGTACATCACAACAATAGACATGCTGCACTGTAGAAATAGAGTACGTCACAACAATAGACATGCTGCACTGTAGAAATAGAGTACATCACAACAATAGACATTCTGCACTGTAGAAACAGAGTACATCACAACAATAGACATGCTGCACTGTAGAAATAGAGTACGTCACAACAATAGACATGCTGCACTGTAGAAATAGAGTACATCACAACAATAGACATTCTGCACTGTAGAAACAGAGTACATCACAACAATAGACATGCTGCACTGTAGAAATAGAGTACATCACAACAATAGACATGCTGCACTGTAGAAATAGAGTACATCACAACAACAGACATGCTGCACTGTAGAAATAGAGTACATCACAACAATAGACATGTTGCACTGTAGAAATAGGGTACATCACAACAATAGACATGCTGCACTGTAGAAATAGAGTACATCACAATAATAGACATGCTGCACTGTAGAAATAGAGTACATCACAATAATAGACATGCTGCACTGTAGAAATAGAGTACATCACAACAATAGACATGCTGCACTGTAGAAATAGAGTACATCACAACAATAGACATGTTGCACTGTAGAAATAGAGTACATCACAACAATAGACATGCTGCACTGTAGAAATAGAGTACATCACAACAACAGACATGCTGCCCTGTAGAAATAGAGTACGTCACAACAATAGACATGCTGCACTGTAGAAATAGAGTACATCACAACAATAGACATGCTGCACTGTAGAAATAGAGTACATCACAACAATAGACATGCTGCACTGTAGAAATAGAGTACATCACAACAATAGACATGCTGCACTGTAGGAATAAGAGTACATCACAACAATAGACATGCTGCACTGTAGAAATAGAGTACATCACAACAATAGACATGCTGCACTGTAGAAATAGAGTACATCACAACAATAGACATGTTGCACTGTAGAAATAGAGTACATCACAACAATAGACATGCTGCACTGTAGAAATAGAGTACATCACAACAATAGACATGCTGCACTGTAGAAATACAGTACATCACAACAATAGACATGCTGCACTGTAGAAATAGAGTACATCACAATAATAGACATGCTGCACTGTAGAAACACAGTACATCACAACAATAGACATGCTGCACTGTAGAAATAGAGTACATCACAACAATAAACATGCTGCACTGTAGAAATAGAGTACATCACAACAATAGACATGCTGCACTGTAGAATTACAGTACATCACAATAATAGACATGTTGCACTGTAGAAATACAGTACATCACAACAATAGACATGTTGCACTGTAGAAATAGAGTACATCACAACAATAGACATGCTGCACTGTAGAATTACAGTACATCACAATAATAGACATGTTGCACTGTAGAAATAGAGTACATCACAACAATAGACATGTTGCACTGTAGAAATAGAGTACATCACAACAATAGACATGCTGCACTGTAGAAATAGAGTACATCACAATAATAGACATGCTGCACTGTAGAAATAGAGTACATCACAATAATAGACATGCTGCACTGTAGAAATAGAGTACATCACAACAATAGACATGTTGCACTGTAGAAATAGAGTACATCACAACAATAGACATGCTGCACTGTAGAAATAGAGTACATCACAACAATAGACATGCTGCACTGTAGAAATAGAGTACATCACAACAATAGACATGCTGCACTGTAGAAATAGAGCACATCACAACAATAGACATTCTGCACTGTAGAAACAGAGTACATCACAACAATAGACATGCTGCACTGTAGAAATTGAGTACATCACAATAGTAGACATGCTGCACTGTAGAAATAGAGTACATCACAATAGTAGACATGCTGCACTGTAGAAATAGAGTACATCACAATAGTAGACATGCTGCACTGTAGAAATAGAGTACATCACAACAATAGACATGCTGCACTGTAGAAATAGAGTACATCACAATAGTAGACATGCTGCACTGAAGAAATACAGTACATCACAACAATAGACATGCTGCATTGTAGAAATAGAGTACATCACAATAGTAGACATGCTGCACTGTCGAAATACAGTACATCACAATAGTAGACATGCTGCACTGTAGAAATACAGTACATCACAATAGTAGACATGTTGCACTGAAGAAATACAGTACATCACAATAGTAGACATGCTGCACTGTAGAAATAGAGTAGATTACAACAGTAGACATGCTGCACTGTAGAAATACAGTACATCACAATAGTAGACATGCTGCACTGTAGAAATACAGTGCATCACAATAGTAGATATGCTGCACTGTAGAAATACAGTACATCACAACAATAGACATGCTGCACTTTAGAAATACAGTACATCACAACAATAGACATGCTGCACTGTAGAAATACAGTACATCACAATAGTAGACATGCTGCACTGTAGAAATACAGTACATCACAACAATAGACATGCTGCACTGTAGAAATAGAGTACATCACAATAGTAGACATGCTGCACTGTCGAAATACAGTACATCACAATAGTAGACATGTTGCACTGTAGAAATACAGTACATCACAATAGTAGACATGCTGCACTGTAGAAATAGAGTACACCACAACAATAGACATGCTGCACTGTAGAAATAGAGTACATCACAATAGTAGACATGCTGCACTGTAGAAATAGAGTACATCACAACAATAGACATGCTGCACTGTAGAAATAGAGTACATCACAATAGTAGACATGCTGCACTGTAGAAATAGAGTACATCACAATAATAGACATGCTGCACTGTAGAAATAGAGTACATCACAACAATAGACATGTTGCACTGTAGAAATAGAGTACATCACAACAATAGACATGCTGCACTGTAGAAATAGAGTACATCACAACAATAGACATGCTGCACTGTAGAAATAGAGTACGTCACAACAATAGACATGCTGCACTGTAGAAATAGAGTACATCACAACAATAGACATTCTGCACTGTAGAAACAGAGTACATCACAACAATAGACATGCTGCACTGTAGAAATAGAGTACGTCACAACAATAGACATGCTGCACTGTAGAAATAGAGTACATCACAACAATAGACATTCTGCACTGTAGAAACAGAGTACATCACAACAATAGACATGCTGCACTGTAGAAATAGAGTACATCACAACAATAGACATGCTGCACTGTAGAAATAGAGTACATCACAACAACAGACATGCTGCACTGTAGAAATAGAGTACATCACAACAATAGACATGTTGCACTGTAGAAATAGGGTACATCACAACAATAGACATGCTGCACTGTAGAAATAGAGTACATCACAATAATAGACATGCTGCACTGTAGAAATAGAGTACATCACAATAATAGACATGCTGCACTGTAGAAATAGAGTACATCACAACAATAGACATGCTGCACTGTAGAAATAGAGTACATCACAACAATAGACATGTTGCACTGTAGAAATAGAGTACATCACAACAATAGACATGCTGCACTGTAGAAATAGAGTACATCACAACAACAGACATGCTGCCCTGTAGAAATAGAGTACGTCACAACAATAGACATGCTGCACTGTAGAAATAGAGTACATCACAACAATAGACATGCTGCACTGTAGAAATAGAGTACATCACAACAATAGACATGCTGCACTGTAGAAATAGAGTACATCACAACAATAGACATGCTGCACTGTAGGAATAAGAGTACATCACAACAATAGACATGCTGCACTGTAGAAATAGAGTACATCACAACAATAGACATGCTGCACTGTAGAAATAGAGTACATCACAACAATAGACATGTTGCACTGTAGAAATAGAGTACATCACAACAATAGACATGCTGCACTGTAGAAATAGAGTACATCACAACAATAGACATGCTGCACTGTAGAAATACAGTACATCACAACAATAGACATGCTGCACTGTAGAAATAGAGTACATCACAATAATAGACATGCTGCACTGTAGAAACACAGTACATCACAACAATAGACATGCTGCACTGTAGAAATAGAGTACATCACAACAATAAACATGCTGCACTGTAGAAATAGAGTACATCACAACAATAGACATGCTGCACTGTAGAATTACAGTACATCACAATAATAGACATGTTGCACTGTAGAAATAGAGTACATCACAACAATAGACATGTTGCACTGTAGAAATAGAGTACATCACAACAATAGACATGCTGCACTGTAGAAATAGAGTACATCACAATAATAGACATGCTGCACTGTAGAAATAGAGTACATCACAATAATAGACATGCTGCACTGTAGAAATAGAGTACATCACAACAATAGACATGTTGCACTGTAGAAATAGAGTACATCACAACAATAGACATGCTGCACTGTAGAAATAGAGTACATCACAACAATAGACATGCTGCACTGTAGAAATAGAGTACATCACAACAATAGACATGCTGCACTGTAGAAATAGAGCACATCACAACAATAGACATTCTGCACTGTAGAAACAGAGTACATCACAACAATAGACATGCTGCACTGTAGAAATTGAGTACATCACAATAGTAGACATGCTGCACTGTAGAAATAGAGTACATCACAATAGTAGACATGCTGCACTGTAGAAATAGAGTACATCACAATAGTAGACATGCTGCACTGTAGAAATAGAGTACATCACAACAATAGACATGCTGCACTGTAGAAATAGAGTACATCACAATAGTAGACATGCTGCACTGAAGAAATACAGTACATCACAACAATAGACATGCTGCATTGTAGAAATAGAGTACATCACAATAGTAGACATGCTGCACTGTCGAAATACAGTACATCACAATAGTAGACATGCTGCACTGTAGAAATACAGTACATCACAATAGTAGACATGTTGCACTGAAGAAATACAGTACATCACAATAGTAGACATGCTGCACTGTAGAAATAGAGTAGATTACAACAGTAGACATGCTGCACTGTAGAAATACAGTACATCACAATAGTAGACATGCTGCACTGTAGAAATACAGTGCATCACAATAGTAGATATGCTGCACTGTAGAAATACAGTACATCACCACAATAGACATGCTGCACTTTAGAAATACAGTACATCACAACAATAGACATGCTGCACTGTAGAAATACAGTACATCACAATAGTAGACATGCTGCACTGTAGAAATACAGTACATCACAACAATAGACATGCTGCACTGTAGAAATAGAGTACATCACAATAGTAGACATGCTGCACTGTCGAAATACAGTACATCACAATAGTAGACATGTTGCACTGTAGAAATACAGTACATCACAATAGTAGACATGCTGCACTGTAGAAATAGAGTACACCACAACAATAGACATGCTGCACTGTAGAAATAGAGTACATCACAATAGTAGACATGCTGCACTGTAGAAATAGAGTACATCACAACAATAGACATGCTGCACTGTAGAAATAGAGTACATCACAATAGTAGACATGCTGCACTGTAGAAATAGAGTACATCACAATAATAGACATGCTGCACTGTAGAAATAGAGTACATCACAATAATAGACATGCTGCACTGTAGAAATAGAGTACATCACAATAATACACATGCTGCACTTTAGCCCAAAAGGACTCACGACACGTCACACGCCTGGAACACTCGTTTCACTTTTCACGCAACCATTCGTCGAGGGCCAAGGTTCTTTAGCTCCGCTGCCGAAGGTGGATGGATGGAGGTTGTGTTTTCGTCCCTCCGTCTGTCAGTCTGTCAGTCTGTCACGCAAAGAACAGTTTTCTGGACTTTTTTTTCTAAACCCTTATGCTAATGATTTCAAACTTGGCACATGGTTTTCTCATGATAAGTTACAGATGAAGTTCGAACTTCACGAAGTTTCGATCATTTTTGACAAAGTTATGGCACTTTGAACTTTGGGAATTCTGATCATTCTGATGATCCTTAACTCAGTGCCATTTTAAGTTTTAATTTCCTTCAAAAAAGATTTTCTCTGCAATAATAGGACCGATTGAGATAAAAAAAATTTCACCGTAGGAGGGACGTGGTCTGTCACAGGTCACGTGTTTCGGCCGCCATATTGTTTTTCGTGAAAACACGAAAACCCTTTTTTCTCTGCAACGGCTGAACAGATCGAGGCCAAACTTTGCAGGCAGAATCGCATACCCATGACGAAGAAAAAAGTCAACGAGCATGACATCATGCATCACATGGTTTCAGAGTTATGACGTTTTTAAGCATGAACCTTTAAAACCGAGCTCCTCCCTCATTTTTAATCCAATCGAGGGGAAACTTCACAGATCTGTTCAGCATGTCAGTCTACTAAAATGTCCTTTTGGAATTTGCGATAGGGCACGTGGTTTGGCAGATATCGTTAATTAAACGAAAATATTTAAAAAATGGATATCTCTTGAATCGCTAGTACCTCAGACCCTGAGTTGGTCATTATATAATTCACACAGTGCAATACGTGCAGGCTGCTCAACGAGGCGAGGCGTGACACACATGTGTCTCAGCATACCTCAGATCAAGTTTGAAAACCAGCATCAACCGTACATAAATTTGCATATTCGATCATTTTTGACAAAGTTATGGCACTTTGAACTTTGGTAGGGGACATGTATTGCAGCGCAATACTCAGAATGCTTGTTAGTCCCCTACCGGTGTACACCGGAGGGGACTATAGGTTTGCACACCGTCCCTCCGTCTGTCAGTCAGTCAGTCCATCCGTCCATCAGTCAGTCAGTCCGTCCGTCAGTCAGTCAGTCAGTCCGTCCGTCACGCAAAGAACAGCTTTCCGGACTTTTTTTTCTAAACTCTTAATGCTAACGATTTCAAACTTGGTACATGGTTTCCTCATGATAAGGTACAGATCAAGTTCGAACTTCACGACGTTTCGATCATGTTTGACAAAGTTATGGCACTTTGAACTTCGGTAATTTCCCCAACAGTTTTCCAGACGACAGACTGCCGGTAGGGGACATGTATTGCAGCGCAATACTCAGAATGCTTGTTTTATCCTAAGATTTGTTTGACCGCACAATTTTGTGGAGAAAAATAAATTTCATTACATCTTACTATAATTCACCAAATGTCTGTCCGTCCATTCCCAGGTACCGCAAAAACGGCTGAACCGATCGCAACAAAATTTTGGGTGGGTAATCCTGGGACCCCCTGGAGTAAATAAAATAGGCTATATTGTTTTTCCAATTTTTTTCCCCCCAATTTTCCAGTTTTTCCAAACACAATGGAATATTTACCGATATGAACAGTGATGTGGCTTTTATTGAAATTCTACAAATACTGTTTAGATTTTGATGATTTGCGTGTGATATGATTTAACGGATGTTTATAGAAATCGTTTAAAATAAAAAAGCCTTCAATTTCTGAGATTTTGCCTTTTCATTTGGGCCTCACAATTGAAGCCCCGCTCATAGGGCAGGTACCCTTGCTAGTACTTTTAAAATGGATTTTTGTAGGTATCGGTAGCTATAAGCATTGTGGAGAGAGGGGTAGTCCTACATGGAAATTGGCACTACTCGGGGGTGTGTTTACTTACCAAGCAGCTAGCTAGCGCTTGCCAAGCCAGCCGTTCCTTATGAACGGTTTTGAACGGAGTGATTGTTCGAGTGCTTAAGCCGCTTGGCGAGTGCTCTACAAGAAACCCGAGAACTGAACACACACCTGGTGAGGTAGCTGAGGTATGGTCTATCGGATTCAACCTATGGATATTGTATAATTTCTTTTTCAACCTTACTCCACTGGGGATGACATTCCGTACAATTTGCTTACTTCAGACCAAAGTACTTGGTCTGTAGAATATTTTAGTGGTAATTATGTCACAGGTCACGTGTTTCGGCCGCCATATTGTTTTTGGACCGTTTGGACCGGCGCAGACTGAACGGCAGGTTCATGTTCCGATTTGTGTTCTACCGTGTTTAAAATATAAAATTAAATTAAATTTAAGTAGTTGCCCGATCACAGACCGACACAGTGAACCAATTGCTAAAACCAAATTTTCGCTTCATGCGTGGGGGAAGGAAAGATCTGCGGGTTTTACGGTTAAGTCACAAATTGTATTATGAAGTTGATCATTTCAGGGATCTTCCAGATGATGTGATCTGGAGGGATCCGACGCGGCAGTGGCACTGCACATTTGAGAGAGATATTAACATTCCAGGCTTACACAGCAGAGGGCGTTCAAAACACGCACTTATCATCTTGTATTGGGTGGATGTTGAAGTGATGTATGAAGGCAGAGGGAGTGTTGGCAGAACATGCACAGCAAATATATCCTGAGGCCAGAGACCAAGTTCATTCGTTTTCTTCTGAGCGTTTTGTATTCGTTTGACGAATTATTGGTGAATCTATCACAGGTACTCTGTCTCAATCATCACAGTCTTTAATTTTGAGAGTCGAGATTAAGACTTGTTGGTGTTCGCATCAGGACCAGAGTAGGCAGGCTTCGCTAAGTTCAAAACGCTCATGTCCCATGAGTCTGTACGTTGTCTACTAATGGTCCTGTAACTGTATTTTAAAACTACATCGACGTCTGCTGCTCTTGCACCTGATTTATGTGTAAGCTTCCACAGTGAGCGAGCCTTAGACCATTTAAAAATACTTGGGGACGTCTATTTGTTAAGTTTTATAAATAGAGGCCTCCTATGGAGAGGTTCTTCACGATAGAGGACAGGTATCATATAAATAAACGAGAACAATGCGACTGTGTTGCCAATATGCCTCCGCATCGTCCCACAACGGGTAGATGCCATCACTCTGCATATGTATGGGTATGGGTAGGGGATCACGTTTGTAAAATGTCGTGTTGACCAGATAAGGCTCATTTTTCTATCCAAGATGGCTGCCAAACCACGTGAGCTACGAGCATCATCATTTTCAAACTATATGCAACAGTGCTGTTGGATGATATTTGTAAAATTTCGCATCAATAGGGTGAGCGGTTTCAGAGATATAATTATTTAATATTTTCCTTCAATCCAATATGGCTGCCAAACCATGTGACCTATGATGTCATAGATTTAATATTTCAATACAAATGGGTCATCGATCATGTGCATGCAATTTCAGTTTTTTACGATAAGGAATTTGATTAAAACATTTTTGGCTGGTATACCACTTCACCTATGATGTCATCATTACCATGCTTTTGTTCCCCATTGGGAGTACTTGACAATGTGCCAAGTTTCAAATTTTTCCATTCAGCAGTTTCCGAGAAATAAAATTTTTATTATTTGCTTTCAATCCAAGATGGCTGCCATACCACGTGACCCATGACGTCACAATTATCATAAAAACGACCTGCATGGGTGCCACTCCAACCCTGAAAGTTTCGTCTTTTTGCTGAGACATATGGTTGCTGAGAAAAACGAGTTCTAGCCGGGACGGACGGACGGACAACCCGAAAACATAATACCTCCGGCGACTGTCGGTGGAGGCATAAAAACATAAAAGTACAGCGATGCTCTTCAAATGACCTGAACAACTCTTTTAAAGTATCCATAGATAAATTGAGCACATTTCCTTCTAGGATCCAACAGATCCACAAACAATTTGGGAACACCATGTAGAAGTTCTTTTCTCAATGCTTAATAACCCCCCCGAGTTCAACACCCTACTGGCGGGGGTCTGCCAGGGAAAGTATTTGACCCAAGTCATTCATGCACAGTCTGACCAGGCCTGATGTTCGACTGAAGGTGGCAGGAATTTTGCAATATTTGTTCAGGGTGCCGGCGATAACTCGCCCACTCTTCTGCAAGCGAGATGTTTCATCTCAAGAACCGTTTTAAGATGTTTTGCAGCAAACAGAGTTGCACGTGTTTGTTAAAATTTCCAAGAGTCCTCTGCAGAGCCAGTAATTGTCCTTTCATAATGACGTCAAATGCCCACGTGCAGACTTCGCCCATCCAGCGTGAAGACCGAAAGTCCTTCGAGGGTGAAGACCGTGCCACCTTCTTCTTTTCTTGGCTCACATGTTTCTTGACATTTTTACGCAGAAACATCTCTCATGAAGAGTTGGCATCCTTCCTGCGCAGACTCGAATGAGAGCGGTAAAAGTTTTCATCTCAATCATTATTACATCTTGCAATATGAATAAACTAAAAAAAAAAAAAATTGTGTTTTGAAACAAATCGAATGGCCAAAACAAAATGTCAAAAATGTGAGGTCCTTAATGCCAAACAGGAAATCAGAGCTGTCTCCCTTGACATATCACATGCCTTCGATATGGTCTGGCACCCCGCTCTGCTCGCCAAACTCTCCTCCTATGGTATCCATGGAAATCTCCATGCATGGCTTGCGGACTTCCTCTCTGGTCGTAGTCAACGTGTGGCCCTGAATGGGTTTCTCTCATCTCCCCTTCCTGTTCTGGCTGGAGTTCCCCAAGGTAGTGTTCTGGGCCCTGTGTTTTTTCTGGTCTTCATCAATGATCTCTCCGACTCTCTGGAAAATCCTCTCTATCTCTTTGCTGATGACTTCACTCTCTGCCGCTCCATACCTCATCCCTCAGATCGGCAGTCTGCAGCCTCCTCACTCTCTGCAGACCTGGACAAAATCACAGACTGGGCAAACAAGTGGAACATGTCTTTCAATCCTGACAAATCTCACACTCTTACGATGTCTCTCCGAAAAGATTGTCTGAAAAACCCTCCCAGATACGTTCTCAACAATCCTCTCCAAGAAGTTCTGTCACTCAAGCTCTTGGGTCTCACTATCTGCCATGATCTTTCCTGGGAAAACCACATTTTGAAGCTGGCCTCTAAAGCCAGTTGCCGACTGGGCATCCTCCGCCGTGCAAAGCCCTTCCTTGGCACACCTGATCTCCTCACCACATACAAGGCTTTCATCCGCTGCTCAATGGAATACTGCTCTCCCCTCTGGGCTGGTGCTCCTGCCTCACACCTAGCTCGGCTTCACGCTGTTGAAACCAAAGCTTTCAGAATCATTGGAATCTCCCGCGATGAAGCTAACTCCAAGGGCCTCTCACTCACTCACCGCAGGCTGGTTGGTGGTCTTTCTGTCTTCTACCGACTCCTCTCCGGCCTTGCTCCCCCAAGCTCTCTCTGGGCTCTGTCCCGCAAATATTCCTACAGGTTGCACAAGATCTGCCTGCAACCCTCTTATGGTTAAACTGCCAAAATCTAGGCTCTCTGCTCACCTTCACTCTTTCATTCCTCTTTTCTCCCACCTGTGGAACAAACTCCCTTACTCTCTTCAATTCCACTCCTCCCTCCAGGTCTTTAAAACAGCTGTTCACCACCATCTCTTGTTTTCCCCCATCCAAAACCTTTTTTTTTCTACCCCCGCTAATTCACCCCAGATCCACTTTTTTGAAATTCCGACTTCTTTCCTGGAAGTCCTAGCAGTGTCCATGCGTTTTATACCTCTGCCACTCCCCCCCTCCCCCTTCCCGTGCCTCCTCCCCCAAGCCCTCTCCCTCCCACAGATCTCCCGATATCCCTGCTCTCAAATGTTGTACTTGTGTTCTCCCCTCTCTCTCCCCATATTGTCTCCCGCTCCCTTTATCTTATGTTTTATGTCAGTTTGTTTTTTATGTGATTAATGTCAGCTCTTACACGAGCCTCGATCTTGTATACAAAAATAAATAAATAAATAATGATTTACCGACATCATTAGTTCGTGCAGGAGGATTCCAGCAAAGTTAATTCCGTTCAAGCGACAATGGGGAAATGATGAACTCAGTGGGAAATATCCTCATTAGCGGAATTATTTTAGAGCAGGTGTATTTCATGAACTTTAATCAGCTTGCTCTGCAAAGTAACATTTAATTCGTGCAAGCCCCAACAACAAGATATTTGAATTCAATTGTTTTTAATTTAAATGATCAACACAACCATGGGAGATTTTTTTTTTAACACTATCTTCTCATCCCACGCCGACGACGCTATTACATTAACCCAACAATAATGATAATTAATCATTGGAGGCAAATCTGGCATCATGAACAAATTCCAAATTCCTGCCCTAACCTTGGTCAAACGTCAGGCCTGGCCAGCTGGTTCGTGAGAGCCTTGGGCCAAGCTTCCCCCGGCCAACCCCACAACAACGTGGGAATAATTGTGGCCGATGAAGAAGAAGAATCATTAGAGGCACATGGGCAGTACGCACGAAACAATCCTAAAAGGATTACCACACCTGATGGAAGATACTCCTGGATTGAAGGTGCATGGATTTTAAATTTGTTCGGGATGCCAGCGATAACTCCATTCCTCTTCACGAAAGACACCGTGGGATTGTTAACGTCCACCAAAGGACCAGTGCTGGTCGATGGACCCCAAGGCTTAACACCCCTACCGATGGACAGTGCACAAAACGACGAATCACCTTGCCTGTGAAACACCAGTGTATACCTAGGCCGGGATTCAAACTCAAGCAAGACAGCTTGGAGGTGAGTGTGCGTACTTCCAAGTTATCCTTCCCATCCCACATCCTGTTGTGGGAAAGTCAATTTATATACACGAAGCATATTTTCAACTGTAGACAACTTCAGTGATACAGGTTGGGATTTAAAACAATTGCTTTACCTATGTCGCTGAAATTAAATAATAAAAAACATTCAAACAAAACAGGTGCAGCAGTGAAAGAACAGGGACCACCTTTTCTGGTATCAAGCAGAATAGGTAACAAAATAAAACAAATTTCGTATTTTCCGTCAGCCATGATTCCATGAATGAGTCCATGATGACATCATCCAGGAATGACCCATCTCGAAAAACAACAACAACCGGAAACCCACCGATTGGCAGAGGTCTGACCTGACCGAAGATGGCGCAGACTCATCTGAGGTCCTTGGTGCAGCTGACGAGGGTCTGAGCTAATCCGGTAAACCATGTGACGGAGCAGCGGTGGAACACCTTTGCATCGGTTGCAGACGTTTATTGTGGAAAATTGGCAACACTTCAGGTACAACTGCAGGTGCGTTGGATGTCGGAGCCACAGAATAGACCACAGGAACAGCTTCCCAATTGGCTAGGCGAATAACTTCCGGAACACCGCTCTTGCTCCTGTTACATATTGCAATCAACTTCACAAAATCGGGTCAATGCTTCAAATCAATAAAATAAACACCAACAACAGAACAAACAACAAGAAAAAAAAAAAAGCAATGACAAAACAAACGTGGAAGTCCTTCTACTTTAAACTTCTCCGTGCCGTAAGTTCGTTTCTTCACAGCAACTGCGACGTTGCCACTTCCGGCAAGTTGCCACGTTGCCACTTCCGGTCCACTTCCGGACCCAAAAGCTCCCCGAAGGGGTCCGTTCGCAGCCCGCGGACTGGCCGGTGGTCGACCGGGAGGGTCTCGGACGTCATTTCTTGTCGATCGCGTTGAAGAACCACTCGGTGAATTTGCGGAGTTGCGTCGCCGCCGTCTGGGACTCCTGCTGGAGACGGTAGTTGTCGTCACGGAGGTGTTCCAGCTCGGCCTGCAGCTCGGCCTTGTCCTTCTTCTCCTATGGAGTGCGAAAGAGAGAGAGAAGAAAACAAAAAGACAAAACTTCCAAATGCAGGAGGCCATTAGGCCTATCAAGTCTACGCCATGGTGGCCAACCTAGGGTTGTTTCTCCGTGCTCGATCCTTTTTAAATACTAAGAATCAAGCAAGGAAGCAGCACGCACCATTTAAAATCTGGGATAGAACCGCCGGCCTGCCAGACTCAAGACCATCTAACCGTGACACCACCGTGTGAGGAATCAAGGATTTACGTTTTGCGATGCAATAAAGACCACCATGACACAAGCACCACAGGGATGTTGGCAGATCCATCGCCGCATCAGATACCGCACTCACTGAGACTGTTCTTGGCAGTCACCACCGAGTCTTGCGGAGAACAAACAAAAATCGGTTGTGCGGAAAAATGTATCCAGAAAAGGTGGTGGTGGTGAGGGGCTGGACCAGAGGTATTTAGTAAATAAATCTCAAATACATCACGTGATATTTTTATGGTAAAACATGCAATCACTCATTTTGTGCTGCTGTGACGTTCGTGCCAATGAATCATTGCAGAAGCGGCGGCGCTCTACTGGTCGATAATCCTAAGTGGGTGTTCGCAGTTTGACGAGGAATGGGAATGAAATGGAAATGCTTTGGGATCGAACGTTTTTCTCGTGACGATTTATGATTCGTAATTGACTTGCGACTCATACTCATTGAAAACACTTTGTATGCGTTTCAAATAACGTAATTATAACCAAGCGGGAAATATGATGGGCACGGGAAATATGATGGGCACGAGAAATATGATGGGCACGGGAAATATGATGGGCACGAGAAATATGATGGGCACGGGAAATATGATGGGCACGGGAAATATGATGGGCACGGGAAATATGATGGGCACGGGAAATATGATGGGCACGGGAAATATGATGGGCACGGGAAATATGATGGGCACGGGAAATATGATGGGCACGGGAAATATGATGGGCACGGGAAATATGATGGGCACGAGAAATATGATGGGCACGGGAAATATGATGGGCACGGGAAATATGGGCACGGGAAATATGATGGGCATGGGAAATATGATGGGCACGGGAAATATGATGGGCACGAGAAATATGATGGGCACGGGAAATATGATGGGCACGAGAAATATGATGGGCACGGGAAATATGATGGGCACGGGAAATATGATGGGCACGGGAAATATGATGGGCACGAGAAATATGATGGGCATGGGAAATATGATGGGCACAAAAACGTGCAATAAGACCAAATAATAATTAAGGTGTTTATTTAACATATTCCTCCAGGCTGGAGCAGCCTCACACTTCTTCCAACCTCCGACCCTTTCCAGCCTCACACTCCTTCCAGCCTCACACTCCTTCCAGCCTCACACTTCTTCCAACCTCCGACCCTTTCCAGCCTCACACTCCTTCCAGCCTCACACTCCTTCCAGCCTCACACTCCTTCCAGCCTCACACTCCTTCCAGCCTCATACTCCTTCCAGCCTCACACTCCTTCCATCCTCACAGTCCTTCCAACCTCACACTCCTTCCAACCTCACACTCCTTCCAGCCTCACACTCCTTCCAGCCTCACACTCCTTCCAGCCTCATACTCCTTCCAGCCTCATACTCCTTCCAGCCTCACACTCCTTCCAGCCTCACACCCCTTCCAGCCTCCGACTCCTTCCAGCCTCACACTCGCTAAACAAAAGGTGATGTATTACTCAATTTCCAACAGTAAATTGGGATGACAGCATTATCATTTGGCCATTATGCCTATCGGGTGGGGTGTATGCAATAATTGCCAGCCTATGGTTGTCTGTCCATGATCAATCCTTTTAAAATGCTGGGCATCAAGCGAGGAAGCAGCACGTACCGTTTTTAAAGTCTTTGGTACGACCCAGCCGGAGTTCAAACCACAGACCTCCCCGAATCAGAGCGGACTCCATGAGCAATACTCCACAGGGTCTCATTGAAATAAAAGCCAATCAGTCATTATGCCTAACCCTAACTCCCCCAAAAAACCCCCATCAAACCAACGCCTGCAAGCACCGAATGGAGAGTGTCTCACCCGCTGCGACTTTTGCCAGCTTAAACAGAGGAATGACACACTTCAAGGTGCCGAGTGTGGACCGCCAACAAGAGGTGTGTTACGAGATGGCAAAAAGTGCCACAGAAGCAATGCCATTACAATCGGCCTTTCACAGGACATCAAATTTCATTAGGTCGCTTGAAGTGCGGACTGTGACCCTGCAAAGCGAGCACGCCGCCATACGTCGTCTATCTACAGTTAATCGCGACGTCACCCAACTTAGGACAACCTCACCCCAGAACAGCGGGCCACACAAGCAGCTGATTTTGGACATTTACGTCATTGGAGAACAGGGACCCTCGACATAACATGTACGCAAAAACTGTGGAGCTTTCAACCTTTCTCGCCTCTTTGCCAACACCACACCACCCAAACGCGACCCCTGTTTTCCCCAATGCCCTGCGAACATTTCCCCAACATGGATGGATCATTAATTACACTTTAGGTTTTTTGTCTGTCCAAATTCATCCTTCTGTGTCAGTTCTTAATCCATTAATTTATGCTAATGACATGCACAGGTTCTAAAACGGATTTTTCTGTGGTGCTCTTGCCTTTCTTATTTTTCTGTCTTTACTCGTTTTCTAATTTCCACATTCGATTTCTACTTTTCCTTCTTTCTGTCTTTGCCATATTGTTAAATGCCCCGCCCATCCCACCCTCTACTCTAGCCAGAGACACAGTTGCGATGTCAAAGATTGGGACCACCCTCCCCCAAATCCCACCTCCAATCTCATTTCTCTTTCCTCACTTACATTTCCTCCCTCCTTCATTTTATCAATATTAACAGCATTCCTTACCTTTTCCATAAAGAATGATGATATTACAGTCCAACAAAAGTGACGAAGGAAGTGTACGCACTTTGGGGAAAGATCCGAATGATATAAATAGAGAGCAAATGTTCAGAAAGACTGACCTTCTGCAAATCATCTTGTAACTGCTTCAGGATTCTCTCCAGATGGTTCACCTTCATGGACAGGGATCTGGGGGGCTGCTCCCTGGAAGAACAAAGTGCATTCGTTCTCTGTCAAACCTCCCTCTCACACCTCCCCCCAAAAATAAACATGCATGACCATCCAGCCACTTGTTCTTGCTGCAAAGGACCCTACAGTATTTGAAAAGAGCAGAAACCAAATTTGCAACCATTTGCAAATTTGCAAGCATGGGGGTTACTTAATATGCATTACATTGGATCAATATATATATATTTCTGTCAGTTGATTGTTTGTTTGCCATTTGTATTACAGTGTACAAGAAGGTAGAAATAAAAGAATGACATGTTTATCTAACCATTTATTCGGTTTCATTTATATAATATTACCATATCATTACCATAGTGGCCATGAAACATTACTACAAATGTAATGAACAACCAACGATGGCGGCACGCCGTTTGGCACAGGAATTCGATATTAACCCACCCCAGGGAAGAAACATACGATTGATTGTCGAGAAATTTGAAGCAACAGGGTCGGTAGCCACTGCAAAGAAGTCCGGTCGTCAGAAAACGGCAACGAATGTAGCTAAGGCTGAAGAAGCCATCAGGAGACTGGAACAAAGTCCGCAAAAGTCAACTCACCGTTTATCTGCAGAGTTGGAAGTGAGCCAATCAAGTGTTATCTGTATCCTTCACCAGAAAAACTGGAAACCTTACATTCCACGCTTACTGCATGCCCTTCATGATGGAGATGACGACTGCCGTCTTCAATTTTGCGAAGAGTTCTTAGCTAAACTTGACGAAGAGGACACAATGCTAGACAACATCTGGTGGTCAGATGAGGCATGTTTTAAGCTTAACTGCACGATTAACAGACACAATTGTGTCTCCTGGGCTGCGGAGAACCCAAGAGTGACAGTTGAAAAGGAGGTAAATTTACCTGGTGTGACAGTTTGGGCAGGCATATCTCCATTAGGGATAATTGGACCCTTTTTCTTTGAGGGATCTGTCACTGCAGAAATTTACCTGGATATGCTGCAAACCTTCTTTTGGCCCAGGGTACAAGATCAGGACTGTTATTTCCACCAAGATGGAGCATTGGAGCTCCACCTCATTATGGACGTCATGTTCGTCAGTGGCTTTATGAAAACTTTACCGGAAAGTGGATCGGCCGCCGCGGTCCGATCGAATGGCCGGCACGCTCCCCAGACCTTACACCTCCAGATTTCTTTCTTTGGGGGCTCATGAAAGTCCTTGTTTATCGTGAAAAGCCTCGTACCATTCAGGAATTGAAGGCTCAAATCACTGCAACGTTTGAGGAAATTGATATCGAACTCTGCATGCGTGTGTGCCACTCTGTGCCTGCTCGGCTGCAATTGTGCATCGATCACGAGGGAGGGCACTTTGAAAATTGCAAGTAAAACAGCTTGGTACACTTCCATAATAATTTTCCCCCGAATAAATGGTTAGATAAACATGTCATTCATTTATTTCTACCTTCTTGTACATTGTAATACAAATGTCAAACAAACAATCAACTGACAGAAATATATATGTGTGTGTGTATATATATATATATATATATATATATATATATATATATATATATATATATATATATATATATATATATATATATATATATATATATATATATGTATGTATGTATGTATGTATGTATGTATATATATATATATATATTGTGGATATGTCGATTGTGTTTTTTTTATTGTTTTATTGTGGACCCTCCTGCCTCTAGTCTGTGTATAAAGGTCAAAGGTCGTTCCGTAGTTATTTCATAAACATCCACCAGCCAATAATATATTTCCTCCTTGTTGGTAGTTATTTCCTTATTCTGTGTATTAGGCTAAGGATTTGTCTTCCATTAATTGACACTCCATTGCACCGAATTCAAATAGATAGATCCCCTTTCATTTTCATTTAATAAAGCCTAAATTGCCAACTGCATTCACCGCGACTCCATTAGCCACGAGGTAGGCTTGGAGAAGAAGGGGGAGGAGCTGCCGAATCCTGGGCGTGCCCGCCCATCGTCATCAAGGGTGGAGCCAGAGGGCCCGTGCCGACCAATCAGGGCCGAGGCGAGCTCACCGATGGGCGTGTTCTAGAGGCCGGCGGCTTGATCGCCCGCGGGCGTTATAAGAAGCGCGGGGAAGCCTTTGACAGAAGTGCGGAAAGAGAGGGATGAGAAGGAGTTGAAGGTGGTTGCAGTTGCAACAAGTGCGCCAGAGACAGAAGAGAGTCAGAGATACGGCAAGTAGAACAAGTGCCAAGTAGAACAAGTGCCAAGTGAGAAGCACCAAGAGAGAGTTGCACAGAGGTGCCAAAAAAATAGTTCAAAGGGGCAACTTTGGAGAGCGCACGGTGCACCGGAGGAGCTTCGCCGTGCAGTTTGGAACCGCGGCGGTTTTGGCGATCCCAGCTCGAGGATTGACGGCGGCTGTCCGCTTCCAGCCCGACCGATCCCCGCTGAACCTTCCTCTCCCACCAAGCTATTCCTCCTTCCGACCATTCCTGCCTGCAATTTCCCCCATTCGTGTGAGTTTGCTAGTAGTCCGTTTTGTGCGTCTTGTCCTGGGGTTATAATTAAGACTGCATAGGTAAGCTAATTTTCACTGTGTCTTTCTGGTCCGTCCCTCTTTCTGTCTTTATTTTGTTATCCTTCCTTCTTCCTTGGTTTCTTTGGTCCTGTAAATAGTAATAAATTATATTCGTATTTCAAACCCTCTTTGTCTTCTTCTTCTTCACATCCGCGTCGTCTTTGTCTTTTCCAAATTGAATATCTGTGGCACGATTTGGCCAACATTCAGAATCGGGTCTAGTCATTGTTAACGGTTCGGGCCGCGGCGCCATCCGCTCGGCAAATTAACATCTTATCCGCGGTCCGCAACAATTGGTGCCGGGAGCGAGATACGGACCTGAAGCGCTTAGTGCGCTCAAATTACGAGTGGGCCAAAATTTGTTTTATAAAATCTTAAATTGAACATCGTGCCATGGATAGTCAAGGCGGCGGGATGCCGGTGGGGGCATTAGAAGAGGGGTTAGGGGTAACCCAGGACCAGAGGGAAGAAATGGAGGAGAGCAATGAGGAGGTGGTTGAGGGAGTATCAGGCGCACAAAATGGCGCCCTCGCGCACGTGGTTGCAGAGGCACAAAATGGCGGTGCTGCGGCAGCCGAGACCGCAGCGCTGGGGAAATTGGACCTCTTCGCGGCGCAGATGATGGGGTATATGAAAAAATGGGTGAGCAAATGAGGGACAAAGCGAGGGCTAATAGTGAGCGAATGAGGGATGAAGCGAGGGCTGATAGTGAGCGATTGAGGGGCCAAATGAGGGACGAAGCGAGGGGTACTCGTGAGCAATTAAGAGACGGGTTAAACAATATGGGAAATAAATTTGAGGGGTTAGACAATGGGATAAAAGAGGTAAAGAATGGGTTAACGGGCTAGAAGATAGGATGGAAGACAAATTGCGGGCAATAGGGGAGCAATCCGCCCGGGAAATTAAACAAATGGGAGAGCAGATAGAGGAGGTGAAAATCGGGTTAGACGCTAAATTGGATGCTCAAAGGAATGAATTGGAACAGATGAGGGTGGCATCTACCAGAGAAATGGGAGAGATCAGACGAGGTGTAAGCGAGGAGGTCTCGGGGGTACGCGAGGAGGTAAAGCAAGGTGAGAAGCGTATGGAGAAAGAGGTGAGAAATGGGACGGCTAGATTACAAGGGGGCATAGACGACCTGACACGGGAAGTAGAGCAGCTGACGGGGGGACAAAAAGAACTAGTGGATCAAGTAGAAAAGAACACTGCGGTACTAGGAGGGTTAAAAGCGACACAAAAAGACATCAAGAACGAATTGATAGCGACAAAGAAGGAATGTCAGATGGTACGTGAGGGACTGACAACGAGGTTGGACGAGGTGACGGAGGCAATGGAGACGAAGGACCGAGAGGTGAGGACGCAAATAGAAACGGTCAAGGTAGCCTTAGAGGACGAAATTGAGCAGACGCACCGGGAAATAAAAGAGGTGAAGCAAAAGTTAGAGGAAGTGGAAGAGGGGGTGAGTGAAATTAAGAAGAGACGGAGGGAAACTAAGAGGGAGATAAAGGAGGAAGTAATGGAATATGTACACGGTCGGGTGCTCAAATCGTGATGGTGTGCTTGCTAACCAAATAAAGAGTTTGCAGGTGGCAGAGGAGGTGCGGAGACGAGGTGCCAAGCTGAGTGGCGATATACGCGGAAATGTATATGGTGTGAGGGGAGCTTCAGTCGGCTTGGGGGTTGGTTTGGACCCGGGAGTTCGTGAGAGGCCGCTGGTGAAGTGTGCGACAGGTACGGAGTGTATGGACAGAGGAGGTGTGCGAGAATGTCCGACTCTGGGGTGTGTGAGGAAAAGTGCGCGCCGAGGAGTGAGTGTGCTGTCGAGAGTGAGTTGGTCGTAGCGCGTGTGCGAGGGGGCACCTGGAAGCGCGTCGTGGGGAGTGTTACAGGGGATGTAACGGAAGCATGCACACCTGTGGTGAGTGTTACGGAGGGTGTAACGGGAGAGAGTGCGCAAGAGGATGCGCGAGAAAGGTGTGTAACAGCGGAGTGCATGCGGACAGAGTGCACGGTCGAGAGTAAGGGTGAATGCGCGACCGAGTGTGGTGGTAAAAGTAGTGAGAGTGACACGGAGCGTGAGTTGGTTGTGGCAGGTGAGAGAGGATGTACACCTGGAATGGAAGGATGTACACCTGGAATGGAAGGATGCACACCTGGAATGGTAGAGCGCGTATGGGAATGCACACTGGAGTTGGTAGTGAGGCACGTGGTTGGGTGTGCAAGTGAGAGCACACCTGTGGTTGTCACAGAGGAGGTGACCGAGGAGGGGGCACGAAGAGGTGTGTTGGTGAGGTGTGCGAACGACGAGTGTGTGCAAAGGTGTGCGGTGGTCAGGTGTGTGACCAAGTCTGTGAGCGGAATGAGTGTACCTGGGTGTGTAAGAGAAGGTGCAATGATGAGGAGCATGGGAACGGCTGAATGTATGAGCAAGGAACGGGCTGCGGGGTGTAAGCATGCGAGTGGAGCATCGACGCTAACCGGGTTAGCGGTTAGAGCGACTTATAGCCGAAGCGGGCCTTCGGTGCGTGCCGGGCAGCTAGGTGTGCCGCGGGGACCCGCGGCGGTTTCGAAAGAACCGCCGTGCGGGATCCACGCCGGGCCGCGCTCTGAACGGCCGCGTCCGTGCTCCGCTATGCGGAGCGGGCGGCCCGGTAGGAAGGGTCGTCATGGCGACCCCTTTTTGTTGAGGCGTTCCGGCAGGGCAAGATCGGGCCATTGGACGGCTCTGTGCCGAGGTGGTGCGTGGGATCTCGGCCCGGGTAAACCTCCTTCCTTGCACCGAAGGCCGGACGGATCCAGCCGCCGGCACCAAACAACCCGCGTTCATTGCTTGGCTTTACGAAGCCGAGCTTTGGAGATGAATTGGCGCACCGAGAGGCTCTAGTGAGTAGACGTGTGATGAGGATAGTGTTTTGGACCCGAAATTTAAAAAAAGCAAAATTTGAATGATTGGCAGATGATGGGAAAATTTTTGATTGGTTGGAATTTGGTGAGCAAAATTGATAGTCGAAGATACCCGATGTGGTGGGATGGCAGCTCTGCCATCTCTCACAGCGGGGGCAAAGGAGCACTAGGTTATGGGGTTTGGCAGTGAAAACTAGCCCGGGAGGGTTTGGATAATGTGTAGGGACCTAGAGATTGACAATAGGTAACGGTAAGGTTAGGTAGCTACATTGGACAGGTAGCTGGGGACATAGAGAGGGTAGTTTGGATGATAATGACGTGGTATGTGCTTAGTTTAAAGGGAAGACGGGGAGCACTAAGTTAGCAGGGCAATAGTTAGATGAGATGATGCCGTGTGTGTGAGGATCGAAAGTGTATTGAGCAGGGTATGAGTAAATGATTGTGAGTGTGAGTTGTAGGTGAGATTGCACAGGTGTGCAACTGAACAGGTGGATGGAGCAGTGTATGAGTGAGTGATAGTGATGTGAGTTGTGCTGACCAAATGGTCCAGGAAGGAAGGAGGGTGCAGGTGGCACCAGGTCTGATTGCACAGGTGTGCAACAACAGGTGTATGGAGACTGGTTGTGTGAAATACATGGAATGTGGAATACATGGAGTGTGGAATATATGGAGTATTGGAATGGATGGTCGTGGAGTGAGTATGGTGGAAACTATGGAGTGGAGTGGATGGTGCGGAGGTGTGAATGGGGGAAGAGTGGACCCCCATCACGAATACCCGGGGCGGGCAGTGTAAGTGTTAGGTAGAGGGTATAGGTAAATTGTGGTTGGATATTGGCATCTGTGGTGCGGGTGGAAGAATGGTAGTTGCACAGGAGTGTAGTGATGGGTGCATTAGTGTTGTGGAAATGGCTGGGCGTGTAGCCTGTTAGTGTGTGTCGTTGGTTTGGGCACTCCACCACTGTGAGGATGTCGGCCAGGTGAGGCCGCAGGTGGGCTCTGGGAGCCAGTAGAGTTGTTGTGGATGGGGCCCGAGGATCCGGAGGACGGACCCGGGTAGCCCAGTGCCAGAGGGCACCGAGGGGTGACAGAGCCAGGAGGGGCCTTCCCCAATTAGATAGGTTAGGGTGAGGAGCTAGGTAAGCTCGGGTGGCAACTGCAGTGGTGGAGGTGTGCAGGTGGGTAGGCCTGCTGGGAGAGCTACACGACCCAGCCTGGAAATTGTGCAAGGGCACAGGGAGTTGCATCGGGGGAGTGAGACCCCAAATTGAGAAGCACCACAGTTTGGTCAATGGGAATTGGTTTTTAGAACCCATAGTGTAAGTTGGCCAATGGATTGGCAGGGAAAGACCCCGGGTAGTGTAAAGTGTGTTAATGTCATTTAGAAAGTAGTTAGGATGAAAATCTCCTTGCACCATCTACATCCACTCACCTGAGGTGACGTAACTCCGCACCATGCCATGTTTTTATTATTTTTGATGCAAATGTTTGGAATGTGAGACGCATCATGACGTGGGTGTGACATTGTGCTTGATGTTCCATCTCTTCCTCCTTATGAGGATTGATGATGAATTGGGTGATGGCAAATTTTTGTTAGAGGGATTGTGCTGACGAATTTGGAATAGAAGAAATATGGGGAAGACGTGACAGTAGTGACGAATTTGTAAATGTGTAGATTTTTGTAAATATGGGGTAGGGGCAAGGGTAGAGTAGGTGACAGGGGGGGTGACGTACGGAAGGGACGAGCTTTTCTCACTTCGCTCTCCGTACGCATTTCGCCTTGCATTGCCTTGTTTGATGTGTACCCTTGTGACCTTACCCCTCGTTCATCTGTCTCTCCCCCCCTTTGTCTCCCACATGAGGACCTGTGCGCCACTGGGCGCCGAGGGAAGCGTGCGTGAGTCCGCCATTGTGTGCCCGGAACTCCCAGAACCAGCTGTCTGCATCGATGCACCACATTATGGACCACATGTCTGTGGCCGAGCACCACTTATGGACCCCATGGGTTGGGGCATGGCCCCTCTGCTGGAACCGGCCATGAAGGCCCGAAATCTCGCTGGCGGACCTTGATCACAGGGCACCGATGCCCCACAGGTGAACCACACTAGTCGGCCCTGTGGGCCATAAATAAAATAAATAAAAATGGACACGTTGGGTGCATTTTAATAGTGCAAATAGGCCGCCAGCAAAGGAAGATGACAACACCAGGAAAATAATAATAGCCAGCAGAGGGAGCCGAAGAGCAAGAGACCACCTGCAGGGTTAGGGGTTGTTGTTTTTATTTTCATGAACAGTGATGACTGTACACCGATTGGTGCTTGAGGGTGTGTTGGTGCGTTTTGGGTGCTTTCATGGTGCGTCGATGCAGAGCAGACTGTCTCCCCCCAGAAAGAACAATCACAGGTCCTGGGTTAGTTTTGTAAATAAAAGCAGAGTCATTGTAAATAATGCTCCCCACCGTCAGTGTATAGTTTGAAGACCATTCCGCAATTCGGTTAGCTGTGGGCGTGAGTCTGTTAGGTAGGGTGCAATGGAGCATCGGGACATATTTATTTATGTTTTAAAACTGTCGCACTCAGGGTCAGGTTAAAAGTAGAGGGAACTACACCTACGTGTCACACTAAGTTAAAGTTATAGGCCCGCGACGTGCCTAAGAGGAGGAGGGTGCAGTGTTGTGGATATGAGGATTGTATTTTTTTTATTGTGTGTTTTATTAATATTGCTTGATTCTGGACCCTCCTGCCTCCAGTGTTGTGTAAAGGTCAAAGGGCGTCCCATAATTAGTCCATAAAGCATACACGTCAGCCAATCATAGATTTCCCCCTGGTTGATAGTTATATCTTTATTATGTGTATTAGGGTAAGGCCTTGTCTCCCATTAAGATGACACTCCATTGCACCAAGTGAAATAGAGTAGATTCCTTTCACATCCCCCTTTCATCATTGCCAAGCCTCGATTGCCAATTACATCCCCTCCAAAACCACCATTGAGCATGTGCTCAGCTCGGGGAAGAAAGGCGTGCCCGCCCATCGTCATCAAGGGCGGAGCCAGAGGGTCGCGCGACCAACCAGGGCCGAGGTGAGCACACCGATGGGCGTGTCCTGAAGGCCGGCGGCTTGATCGCCGGAGGCGTTATAAAAGCGCGCGCGCAAGGTACTGCGAGAGATCATCCAGGGAAGCACAACGCCTGCTATTCGTCGCCTTGCTCGCCAAAGTTGGACCAAGCAAAAGAGTTGGGCAAGAAGCAAGCACGTTGTTCAGTTGTGTGGTTGAGTCAGACAAGTCCTGGCAAAGCGCGCGACGTCCACCGCAGCAGCAGCAGACACAGCAGCAGCAGCGGCGGCCACAGCAGCAACAACAGCAGCTTGGGGCCTTGACGGCAGTTTTGAGGAAACGGCACCGCCGATCGTGCTGCAGTACCCTTGGACCTTCCTCTCCCTCCAGCCATCCATCTCCCGCCAGTCCTATCATCATTCCCCGCGTGAGTCTGTCCTTGTTTGTTCTGTCACTGGGTTAATTAAGACTGCATAGATAAGCTAGCGATTTTCACTGTGTCCTTCTGGTCCGTCCCTCTGTCTATTTTATTTTATTATCCTTCCTTCTCCTTGGTTACTTTTGAGCCTGTAAATAGTAAATAAATTATATTCGTATTCCCTATTATTTCGTCTTCTTCTTCGTCTTCACATCCGTGTCGCTTTTGTCTTTTCCATATTGAATATCTGTGGCGCGATCCGGCCAACGTTCGGGAATCGGGTTAGTCGGAGTAACTGTTAGGGCCGCGGGGCCTCCGCTCGGCAAAACCAACATCTTATCCGTGGTCCGTAACAATATATATATATATATATATATATATACAGTATATATATATATACATATATATATATATATATATATATATATATATATATGCGTATGTATATATGTACATATGTGTATATTTATACTCTGTTTTTGTCCAATTAAGATCCAATGTGGAGAATAGAAAAGCTGGCTTTTGATCGGAAGGGAACACTCAGTAAATGTCGGGCAGCTTATTTCCGCAAAAGTAAATGCATCTTTCGAAGATTGTACACGTGAGCCTTAGACAGCAAAGGAAACAGACAAAAAGACCCGAGCAGGACACCTTTTCCATGCAAGAGTCACCGATGTGATTGTAGTACCGTGTAAACGCTTCTTTTGAAGAAGAGCCTTCAAAGGTCCAGCATGCGCATGAGATTATATGTATTCTATGAAGCGATAATGGTTCCTTTGAACACTCCAAACACAAAAGCCATTTCAAGCATGTACGGTGTTGATAAGGGCATCCGTGAAGGGGCAACAGAAGCTCCGTACTCACAACAAGGTAATTCTCCCACAGTCTGACAAGTTACACGTCTACACCTCACAGACCAAACAAGAGAATTTGTGTCCACAGCATTGGCTCATGAAGATTGCTCAAGACGGTACTATTCGGCCTGCTTCCACGGGCTAACCTGCTCATGTGGCCGCAACGGGAGCATCCGTACCCGCTCGCAAGGGGCGAGGGTAGCCGATGCATGTCGCAGGTCGGAGAAAGCCGCCCGCTGGCATCCGGTGTCCCTATCGGCTCGATGTCTTCGACGTCCAGCAGTCCGGTGAGGCTCGAGGCAGCTGAGTGATGGTCTGAAGGAGAACAAGGATTGATTGATTCTGTACTCAAATGCAGCAATAGCAAGATGGATCAAAACGGTCTACGAAAAGACATCGATAAGGATGGCACAATATGGCAATCGCAATAAAAGTTCAAGCTTTGCTATTGCAAAAAACAAAGACAAGACAAACAAAATAAAGGCATGAGGCAAGGCCCGGTCCCATCTCTGTCTCTCGCACGAAGGTGTATATTAACTGGTGTTTGGGTTTCACACAAGTGGATAACGGACCATCGACCATGAATATTTATGGAAATGCACCATGCCAGCAGCCGTGCTCCGCAACTAGCCACCTGGAATCAAAGGCGCAAATATATCGACGAATGATTTAGGTGAATGAAGCAATTTGGGCCCAACTATTCTTATCCTGACAGGCTTTGTTAAAAAGCAATTTCATCTATTAACGCGGCAATGCCTCAAATAGGAAGTAAACATTCCGGGCACAGTCGATTCGGGTTGTTTATGCTCAGGCGAGGACATTAAAGCCGATAAATTGATGAGGATTCAAGGAGAAAATGTGGAGAGAATGAAACAGGAAGTCTAAACATTTTTTTTGCAAAGAAGAGGTTATCTGCAGTTGAAAAATGAAGTCATCTTTCGATTCAATGTGGAAGGTTAAATGATCAGTGTGATGTGAATCATCACATACTAAACAAGTACAAAAAGTTTTAATTAAAACAAAAGCCGCGTCGATGTTACACAATGCCTAGATTGTATTGTATTGTATTTTTTGCATTGCATTTTTCATGTATTGTTATGCATTATGTTTGCCACTCTGTCAAAGCGCCTTTGGGCTTCTGGAAAAGCGCTATACAAAATAAATGAATTATTATTATTATCATTATTAGATGCAGCTGTGCCTATAACGTCGATGTTATAGGCACAGGACATTCCTATTGATTCGATTACTTGATGTTATTTTTGTGCAAAGTGAAAATATATCTCGGCAATTTCCCGTGTGTGGCGACGAATTTTTAATATATCTCGGCATTTTCCCGTCTGTTATTTCAGGCGGTGTATGACTGACCATGCCGCGATGTAAAAAAAATATATCTCGGCAATTTCCCGTATGTGGCGACACGTGAACGAAGCTATGCTCCTCTCTCCACATTATTGTGACGACGTATAAATTAAATATTTCATCGTGATGATTGTCATCAAATGGACGAATTTTTTATATATCTCGGCATTTTCCCGTCTGTTATTTCGGGCGGTGTATGACTGAGCATGCCGCGATTTAAACAAAATATATACATCTCGGCATTTTCCCGTCTGTTATTTCGGGCGGTGTATGACTGACCATGCCGCGATTTAAAAAAAAAAAATCTCAATGGACTTGAAGTTACAGGCCTTTGAGAATTCATTTCGTTCTATAAAGGGCAACTTTCATCGGATTTTCTTCCCGTTTTTTTTCAACCGAGTCTAAAACTATGTTAGCGACTGTGAAAAATGAAATGATATATCGAATTTGATTTGAAAGAAAACTGTGTGAGAGAGGAAGACACCACGGGCCTACAAAACAGGCCTCAAAGCTATGCGAGTTAATAAAATGGTGGATATTTGTTTATATGAAGCCTCTCCCACAATGGGTGGAGCTATGGTTCCCAGAATGGGTGGAGCTTTGAGGTTTTGTCTTCTCTGCAAGAACAACAAGAACAAGAAGAAGAAGAAGAACAAGAACAACAGCAGAGGGCACTCTATGACCAGCGTCTTGCGACGCGGCTAAAAACACAATTTGGTGTCTGTCTGTCTGACGATTTTTGACCGCGACACATTTGGTCGTTACTTATTCAATCTCAATCAAACTTGACAGGAGGACTAAGGGTCACACAATGAAGGGTGTAGCGAATTAATTCCCTCCCCCCCTCTTCCCCAAGGGGGTTTTCTCCCCCAAGGGGGTTGCGTGTTGAGGTGTATATCCATGTTAAGATAGCTTTATCGTGGCGTTTTTCCAAGGTCACTTCTAATAACAAAATGTATGAATGAATGAATGATCGTTTTAAGGCTATTATTCCCTGCTAGAGCAGGGGTGAGACTTGCAGGCCCCATGACAATCATGCTTCCGGATGCCATTTCTGACGCCAACCCTTAGTCGCCTCTTACGATGCGCAGGGATACGGTGTACCTATTCTAAATCGGGGTATACACCGGGATCGTTCATCCCAGCAAGCTGGTACTCAATTTGCCGACCTCGGAAGGATGACAGGCTGAGTCAACCCCCCTGGCGTTAATTCAACAATCGACCGGGATTCAAACTCAGGATCCTAGGATCCCAAGCTGGCACCCTAACCACTAAGCCAACACCAGGCTGTAATAACAAAACGAATGATAATATCATAATATTAATGTTATTACAAAACAATATTAATACGAATAATATCCAACCTCCCCAAGAGGTGTTTCCTCCTTGGCCAAACACCATTATAACGTGTATAAATAGCTATAAATAGCTTATCGTGCCGTTTTTGTGGAAGCACCAGCCCCTGCCAGAAGTAAAAATACTATAAGCCACAACCAAATATGAGTACCTTTTTAAACAGTCGTTCATGCTGTTTAACACTAAACTGAAAGAAATTTGGAGGAATCCGGGCATCAGTCTATGCTTAACACGTCGATAAATGCACCTGATCGAAGATCTACTGTAGTCTATATACCCCACAAGGGTTAATAACAACCCTTCCTGCCTCTTCCGTGGAGTTCTTCCAAGGTGTTGTTCATGGCATTTTTCCAAATCCGTTTTTCAGTACAAAAGTAATAACACTTGTATGATAATAGCATAAAATTAGTGATATTAAGCATAATATTCGTGATATTACGAAACAATATCCCCACTCCGCAAGGGACGTTTCCTCCTTGAACAAACATCGTGTCAGCATTTATAAATGGCTTATCTTGGTGTTTCATGGGAGCACCGGCCCCTACCAGATTTAAAAATATTATAAACCACAAACACATGTTTGGAGGAACCTTTTTAAACAGACGCTCAAGCTGTTTAACACTAAACTGAAAGAAATTTGGAGGAATCCTGCCACCCGTGAGGCAAATTTCACTTATGAAACTGAGCGGAGATCTAGTGTAATCTATATACCCCACAAGGGTTAATAACATGACCCTTCCTACCGCTAATGTGGCGATTTTCGTGGCGGCCTTTTGAAGCAATCATTAATGCTGTTTTTTAACATGAAACTGAAAGACAGGAAACCCAAGGTGCATTCAGTTACCAAGCAGCTAGCTAGCGCTCGCCAAGCCAGCCGTTCCTTAATCGTTTTGAATGGAGTGCTTGCTCAAATGCTTAAGCCACTTGGTGAGCACTCCACAAGAAACTTGGTAACTGAACACATCTTGGTAACTGTGATGTCATAGGTCATGTGGTATGGCAGCCATCTTGGATTAAATGCAAATAATTAAAAAAATATTTCTCGGAAACCGCTGAATGGAAAAATTTGAAACTTGCCACATTGTCAAGTACTCCCAATGGGGAACAAAAGCATGATAATGATGACATCATAGGTGAAGTGGTATACCCGCCAAAAATGTTTTAATCGAATTCCTTATGCTAAAAATCTGAAATTGCATGCACATGATATATGACCCATTTGTATTGAAATATTAAATTTATGACATCATAGGTCACATGGTTTGACAGCCATATTGGATTTAATCTAAAACCTTAAAATAACATCTTCTCCCAAACCACCAAATCGATTGACTCGAAACTTTACGTGCGTTATTGACTAGGCATGGCGATTAAAAGATGATCACAAAAACATCATTGGTCACATGGTGTGGCAGCCATATTGGATTGAAGGAAATATTAAACAATTACATCTATGAAACCGCTTACCCTATTGATGTGAAATTTTACAAATATCATCTAACACCACTGTTGCATATAGTTTGAAAATGATGATGTCATAAATCCCGTGGTTTGGCAGCCATCTGGATAGAAAAACTAACCTTATCCAATCAACACGAATCTTAACAAGCGTGATCCCCTACCCATACATATGCAGAGTGTACATTTTTAAAGGTCATATGTCATGTGGTATGGCAGCCATATTAGCTTGAAAGCCGATATTTAAAAAAATTCCCTTCTCTGAAACTGCTTCACCGATCGATGTGAAACTTGTCATGGCTGGTAAAAATGTGATACTTGAAAACAGCTGAAGGGGTTTAAATCAAACTTGTTTATTTTTTAGGACAGTGAACAAGGGCATCTACCCGTTGTGGGACTTTGCAGAGGCATATTGGTTACACAGTCGCAGTTCTTTGTAAGTATTGAGCGTCTAAAGTTCATAAAGACTTGGAAAACAGAACATCTGTATAGATTTGATGAGCGCAATCAAGAGAGTTCTCAGAATTCGACAAGAGCGATAAAACAATCTTCGGAACAATATACAACAACAACAACAACAGGCATTTTAAAAGGCCATTGGCACAGGAATGTGGAATTTATTGGTTTCCATGGTTTCCCATTGGTCGTTTTTATTGCACAAGTCTTTCACGAACCTGCTGTCCATGTCTGACGTATGACTGAAGACAACAAACAACAACAGGCATTTTAAGGCCATTTTCCCGGCAAGAGCGGGGGTTAGCCTTGCGGTCCCCATGACAATCTTCTCCATTTTGCCCTATTTTCTGCATCTCCCCTTGTTAACCCCCTGGCCCGCATTTCTTCTTCGACCATCTTTAGCCAAGTCTTTCTCGGTCTTCCCCGACCTCTACTTCCTTCCACATTCATTTCCATCACTCTTCTCAACCAGTCACTTTCATCCTTCCTCAACACATGACCAAACCATCTCAACCTGTTCCTCTTCACAGCATCAATCACAGGCTCTATTCCCATCATCTTTCACAATTCATCATTTGTCTTCCTCTCTCTCAACGATACTCCGCACATCCATCAAACCATTCGCATTTCCACCCTTTCCAACCTTCGTTGCTGCTCTTCGTTCATTACCCATGTCTCGCTCCCATAAATCATAACACTTCTCACACATGCAGCATACATCTTTCCCCTCAGCTTCAACAACACTCCCCTCATCATCAGCACGCCACTCAATTCCCGAAACTTCTTCCATGCACATCTCACTCGAGCAACCGTTGCCGAGTCTGATCCACCTTCTCCATTCAGCATGTCTCCGAGGTAGCAAAATGTTTTCACACCTTCCAGCTTCACGCCGTCTGCAAGATCCAACTCAACATTTCCTCCATCTGCAGCTCCCTCTGTGCACACCTTACATTTGAATGTAGCTGCCACACTGGTTAATGACCCTCTCAGACCACTACATTTTTGATGAACCCACTCAGCGCACATTGTACACTGAATGGAGTTCACTCCGACACCCTTCCGACACACAGCACAGGGCCACTTCCCAGTTCTTTCCACCTCGCCACATGCTTTACCACTTGCCATCACCTTCGTCTTTCCGATATTCACCTTCAGACCTTTTGTCTCCATAAATTCCTTCCACGTGTTCATCTTTTCCTTCAGTCCATCCATACTTTCCGCAATCAACACCAGATCATCTGCATACAACAACTCCCACGGTAAACCCTCCTTTACGTTCTGAGCCAGCACCTCCATCACAGCTACAAATAGTAGTGGACTTAGTACCGACCCCTGATGCACTCCCACCTTCACCTCAAACTCACCACTGTTCCCGTCCTTCGTCCTTACAGCTGTGCGCGCTCTTTTGTACATTGCCATCACCACTCTGATCAACCATTCCTCCACTCCTAACTTCCTCAATGCCCATGTCAATACTTTGCGTGGAACCTGATCGAATGCTTTCTCCAGATCAACAAACCCAAGAAACAACTTCTTCCTCTTCTCCATGTACTTCTTCTGCAACTGCCTCACAATGAAAAGTGCGTCTGTCGTTCCTCTTCCTGGCATGAATCCAAACTGCATTTCGTCAATCTTCACTTTCTTCCTTATCCTCCTCTCCAACACCCTTTCCAATACCTTCATTCCATGCTCCAATAACTTTATCGCTCGATACGAGCCACAGTCCAGAGGGTCACCTTTCCCCTTGTATAGAGGGACGAGGGTACTCAGTTCCCAATCCACTGGAATGCGGCCTTCTTTCACCAGCAGATTACAGATCTCTGTCATTCTCTTCACACCCAAATTTCCCGCTGCCTTCAACATATCTCCCACAACTCCCGTCGGCCCTCCTGCTTTTCTACTCTTCATTGCTTTAATCGCTTCCTCAACTTCCTTCTCGGTTATCTTCTCTGCCGGTCCTAAAACTGGGTTACTCTCTATGTTGCCATCCCATTCATTCTCTGCATTCAACAGTATTTCCATATATCTCTTCCGTCTTCCTTTAATTCCATCTGGGTCCACAACGATTTGTCCCACTTCATCCTTCAAGCAACTCACCCCCATCACATCACAACTCTCTTTCACTATCTGCTTTGCCATCCTGAATACCGCTCTCTGACCCTCTTCCAAATCGAAGCGTTCTCCAAACATTTTCCGACATGCCTTCTGCCCCTTTGCTACCTCTTTCTTTGCAGCCTTCTTGGCTGCCTTATAACTTTCATGCTCTGCGTTTTCTGCCCCCGTATCCTTCGCCTTCTGCCACTCCTTGAACTTCTTCCTCTTCTCGTCAATCTTCTTTCCAACTTCATCATCCCACCACCATGTTTCCCAGTGCCTCGGTGGTCTTTTTGTCCATCCACATACCTCACCAATGGCTCCCAACAGACTTTCTTTCATTGATTTTTTTTTTTTTTTTTTTTTCTTCTATACTGAATCGAGGCTCGTGAAAGAGCTGACAACCGCGAGGGAAAGACAAAGACAGTACATGGGGACCGCGAGGGAAAGACAGTACATGGGGACCGCGAGGGAAAGACAAAAACAGCACATGGGGACCGCGAGGGAAAGACAAAGACAGCACATAGGGACCGCGAGGGAAAGACAAAGACAGTACATGGGGACCGCGAGGGAAAGACAAAAACAGCACATGGGGACCGCGAGGGAAAGACAAAGACAGCACATAGGGACCGCGAGGGAAAGACAAAGACAGTACATGGGGACCGCGAGGGAAAGACAAAAACAGCACATGGGGACCGCGAGGGAAAGACAAAGACAGCACATAGGGACCGCGAGGGAAAGACAAAGACAGTACATGGGGACCGCGAGGGAAAGACAGTACATGGGGACCGCGAGGGAAAGACAAAGACAGCACATAGGGACCGCGAGGGAAAGACAAAGACAGTACATGGGGACCGCGAGGGAAAGACAAAAACAGCACATGGGGACCGCAAGGGAAAGACAGTACATGGGGACCGCGAGGGAAAGACAAAAACAGCACATGGGGACCGCGAGGGAAAGACAAAGACAGTACATGGGGACCGCGAGGGAAAGACAGTACATGGGGACCGCGAGGGAAAGACAGTACATGGGGACCGCGAGGGAAAGACAAAAACAGCACATGGGGACCGCGAGGGAAAGACAAAGACAGTACATGGGGACCACGAGGGAAAGACAAAGACAGCACATGGGGACCGCGAGGGAAAGACAAAGACAGCACATAGGGACCGCGAGGGAAAGACAAAGACAGTACATGGGGACCGCGAGGGAAAGACAAAAACAGCACATGGGGACCGCGAGGGAAAGACAAAGACAGTACATGGGGACCGCGAGGGAAAGACAGTACATGGGGACAGCGAGGGAAAGACAAAAACAGCACATGGGGACCGCGAGGGAAAGACAAAGACAGCACATAGGGACCGCGAGGGAAAGACAAAGACAGTACATGGGGACCGCGAGGGAAAGACAAAGACAGTACATGGGGACCGCGAGGGAAAGACAGTACATGGGGACCACGAGGGAAAGACAAAAACAGCACATGGGGACCGCGAGGGAAAGACAAAGACAGTACATGGGGACCGCGAGGGAAAGACAGTACATGGGGACCGCGAGGGAAAGACAGTACATGGGGACCGCGAGGGAAAGACAAAAACAGCACATGGGGACCGCGAGGGAAAGACAAAGACAGTACATGGGGACCACGAGGGAAAGACAAAGACAGCACATGGGGACCGCGAGGGAAAGACAAAGACAGCACATAGGGACCGCGAGGGAAAGACAAAGACAGTACATGGGGACCGCGAGGGAAAGACAAAAACAGCACATGGGGACCGCGAGGGAAAGACAAAGACAGTACATGGGGACCGCGAGGGAAAGACAGTACATGGGGACCGCGAGTCCAACCACTTTCAAGCTCAACCACACCATCCTCTACCATACTCAGCCTCTCTTTTAATGCCTCCCTCACCGTCACCTCTTTCAACCTCCACACCTTCATTCTCGGTTGGTACTTCACCCGCCAAGCTCTCCTCGCACCTTTCAACCTTATGTCGCAGACAACCAAGTGGTGCTGTGAAACAGCCTCCTCCCCTGGGATCACCTTTGTGTCCCAGAGGTGCCCCCTATCTCGCCTACGCACCATCAGGTAGTCAACGGTTGTCGTCGATCCACCTGACGTGTATGTAACAAGCTTATTATCCTCTTTCTGGAACTGAGTATTACAAATCAACAAATCAGCAAACTCCAAAATCCTTTCACCTTCTCCATTTCTCACACCATATCCGTAACCCCCATGAACTCCCTCAAAACCGTCCATACTCCTTCCCACATGTCCATTTAGGTCTCCTCCTACCACAACAACTTCCTTTTCTTTCACGTTTTCCATCAGCTTCTCTATTGCACACCAGAACTTGTCCTTCTCTTCATCGCTCCGACCAACCTGCGGAGCATATCCCGAGATGACGTTCACCAAGAGCTTTCCAATCATCATTTTCACCATCATCAACCTTTCACTCACTCTCATCACACTCACCACACTGTCTACAAACTCCTCAGAAAACAGGACACCAACACCATTCACGCCTTCTGGGCACCCTTGCCACACAAACTTGTATTTCTGTCCCTGCCTACCCTTCACCATTCTCACACCACTTCCCTTCCATCTTGTCTTCTGCACACAACATATGTCCACTCTTCTTCTGACCAATACTTCCACCACTTCTCCTGATCTCCCTGTCATTGTCCCTACATTCCACGTCCCATACCTCAGAAACCAATCTCCACGTCGGGCATCAGACTTTTCGTCGTCATAAATGGAGTGATTTCCACCCTTGCTTCGATCGGGTTCCCCACCTTGAGTTTTGACGAGAGGGAGTGGGGTCCCCCACAGGGTACTTCGGGCTGTACCCTGCCCATATCTCATTGTAATTGTCATGGTTCTCTTTTTGAGGCAATATTTTTATGGCCGGATGCCCTTCCTGACGCCAACTCTTTTAGTCGCCTCTTATGACACGCAGGGATACGGTGTACCTATTCTAAACCGGGGTACACACCGGGGAATCTTTGGAACAATATGTAAACATAATTTTGGCGTGTTAGCTGTTGGCAGCTCAAAAATGAGATGAAATGAGATTAGTTATGTTCAGAACACTTTGAACACAATTAGCCCATCTGAGAGGCACTTGCTGAATTTGCAGAGAAAGAAAACGAAAACGGCTTTTGACATCTTTGATGTAGGTGGGTTAAAACAGCAAGCCCTGTATTGTTAGGAAGCAAAAAGCATTATTCAAGCTTGAGGCCTCCCAATACAAACGTCAATTACCTCCCAAAATGGCCGACAATGAAAGTACTAAAGAAATGGAAAAGAAAAAAAAAAGAAAAAAACAATGCACACCTACTGACATTGTGACTAAAGATGTATAAACACAAGACTGCATTTTCTCATAATTCCATGTTCAATTTCGTGGTTATCAATTTTTACCGCAAACTGCTGTAAACCATTTATTATTGATCAGATAGACAATTATTGCAGCCATTTTACATGCGTTGTTGTTGATTGAATCATGATTGTCTTATAAAAATTGCTGTGAGGAAAACTGCATGTGCATAAATCTGCATGTGCATGTGCAGGAAAAACTGCAAAAACTGCATGCACATAATGTTTGCAAAAACTGCAAACAAGGCAGAAAAAAATGTACAGTGCCTTCAGAAAGTATTCAAACCCCTTGACTTTTTTCACATCTAGTGTTAAAGCCTGAATTTAAAATGGTCTGTCCTGTGTTGTCACTGAACTACTTTCTCAAACGTTTGTGAAATCGTACCCAACTTCTGGTATGCACAGATCTCTCCCGTCGGTATGTTCTAAGGGTATTTGTTTTTGAAAAATTTTCCAATTTTTTTTTTTGGGGAATTTTTTTTTTTCAACTTCAGTTTTCAACTTCAATTGTTTATAAAATGTGATATCACGTATATTACAAATACATTTGTGCAAAATAATTGTTTGAATTATGATTTGTTTAAACCATGACAAAACGGCAACTCGGGTACAGTCATTTATCTATATATCTACACATCTGAGATTGCCTGAGAACTGAGATTGCCTTCAGTTGACATGTTTTGAAAACAGGGGGCGGTCACGGGGGCGGTCACGGTTTTTCGAAGCTGTTCCACGATCTTCACGCACGCTCGAAGTCAAGTAATTGTCACATTTGTATTTTTGTCGAAACTGTATTTATCTTATGTGTGTGTACCTTTTGCGTGTCCCTCGGAAGATTTATCGGTGTTAATCTTTCATACCTGTAAAAAATAGTCGAGTATTTCATGCCACGCGGCCTAGTTGTTGAAGCTTCCGACCTTGAGGCTTGGTTCTCTCCGGGCATCCAAAGCGGTTATTTTTTCATTTGTGTGTTTGTCAAATTTCAACTTGTTATTTTATCGTCCATGCGTTATTGTTTGTTTATAGTTAGTTTTGGTTTGAATTTCCTGTAACTCGTAATTAATTAATCGTGTTCTGCTCCACGTGTGCGGCCTTGTACCCCCGTCGGTGTTTGTTAACTTAAGTCCCCTACATCGTGTTTTGCTTGGCTCTTAGTTTTTTTCCTTCTACCCGGAACATAACACTCTTTGTCTAACGTTTTAAATCCCCCCCCCCCACCCCTCACCCCCCCCCCCCACCAAAAAAAAACAAAAACAAATAACCAAAAACATTTATTTTCCTTTCTCCACGTGTGCTGTTGTCTCATCCTGTACTTTCTGTCCAGGTGTGCTGTTCGCCCCACCCCCATTATCCCCTTGCTATGCACCTTTTGCCCTGTTCACGTGACTCGTGGTGGTCCCTCTTGGCTCTTTTTTTGTGCATTTATTTGTGTTGTGCAGACAATGCTTTGTGCATTTTGTTGGTATTTTGTGCATTTAAGATTGTTCACGGTTCTGTTTAAATATTATTTAAATATGTTTAAACTTTCCCCTTCAGTGTTTTATTCAGTGGTATATTACAACAGGCTGTTTTTCTTCCTATTTAAAAGGCTTTTTTCAATTTCCTCTCCAACTCATTCCACGTCAAAAAAAGGAAATTCAATCTCTTACACGTCTCCCTCACAACATGGTCTAAATTCACATTCATTCCACCCCTCCTCCATCGTTCTGAATCGGATTGCTAACTTGAAAATCACAACAACCCCAATTTGTTATCAATGTTTGTCTTTCATTAATCATCCACTTTCTAAACTCCCCTCTTGCCCCTCCCCTCCAAATCCCCCCCCCCCTTGCACCTACACTCCTAAACACCCCCCTTGCCCCTCCACTCCTAAACTCCCCCTTGTCCCTCCACTCCTGAACTCCCCCCTTGCCCTTCCCCTCCTAAACTACCCCCTTGCCCCTCCCCTCCAAATCCCCCCCTTGCCCCTCCACTCCTAAACTCCCCCCTTGCCCCTCCCCTCCTGAACTCCCCCCTCACTCCTCCCCTTCAAAACTCCCCCCCAAACCCCTCCCATTCAAATCTCCCCCCATACCATTCCTCTCCAATTCTCCCTCCTCCCCCCTCCTCCTCAAAGCTGCCTCCTCCCCACTTCGTCTCCATTCTATCTCATACCTCCACCCCCCCCAACCTTCTACTTTCCTCTGCCCCCCCCCCTCAAACAACCCCCCACTGTGCCTCATCCCTTCACCATCAAACCTTTCATCCTCCTCATCCTTCCCTTTCTTGGAACTCTTCTGTAATCTCTGACACACTATCAACTGCTCTCCCTACCTCCCCCTCTCATCCTTCATCTTACCCTACTCCTCCCCTCCCCTGTCCTGTACCCGATGCTCCCCCTCTCTCTTCATTAACGGTATGGACCTCAAACATCCGGGGCCTTCGCTCAAAC
The DNA here is from genome assembly GCF_964187855.1 of Myxine glutinosa. Classification (NCBI taxonomy): domain Eukaryota; kingdom Metazoa; phylum Chordata; class Myxini; order Myxiniformes; family Myxinidae; genus Myxine; species Myxine glutinosa. The sequence goes on from NC_136269.1 coordinate 133,117,565, forward strand.
CTGACTTATCTCTCCATACAGGTTGCTTCTGACAATCCAGACTTCATCTGCTTAACAGAGACTTTCCTCCTTCAAGATGTCTCTGATTCCTTAATATCTCTTCCTGGTTACTCCCTCCTCCGGTATGATAGACCTGAGCCTCGTCCTGGTGGTGGGGTGGCTATCTTTATCAAAAACTCTCTTCCTCACTCTCCTTGCACTGCCCTCTCTCCTCCTCACCCCCAGGAGTACCTCTGGCTACGGCTTCCTATCTGCTCCCACCTTTTGTTTATATGTGTTCTGTACCGGCCTCCAAACAGTGATGAATCCATTTACATTTCACTGTCTGACAACATGGACCAACTTCAATCCACTTATCCCAACTCTCTCTTCCTCATATGTGGTGACTTCAACTGTCATCATGCCAGCTGGTTGGGTGTGGGTTCCTCTCTCACCAGTCATGGCACCTCAGCAAAGGACTTCTGTGACTCACTGGGATTGACACAATCTGTCAATTTCCCGACCCGGATCTCAGCCAATGGAGTATCTTCTCTTCTAGACTTGATTATGACAAACTTCCCTGCTAATGTCTGCTGCTCTTCTTCTGCTCCAATCGGTTCTTCTGATCATGTGCTTGTCAAAGTGGACATCTCTCTGGCCATTCTCAGAGAGCCTCCTCAGCGTCGACGAGTCTGGCATTTCACTCAGGCTGACTGGGACGGTCTTCAAGCAGCCATCAATCGTCTGGATTGGTCTCCCATCTCCACTGCCTCTGACATCAATTCTTCCTGGGAATTCTTCCAAAGCAAACTGCTCCCTCTCATGCACAGATTTATCCCATCTCGTCTTCAGTTGTCTTACCCTTCCTCCCGTCCATGGTACACTGAATCTTGTGGTGAGGCAGTTGCCCTGAAACAACTTGCCTTTGCCTCTTGGAAGGCTAATCCAACTGAAGGTAATCTCAGTTCCTTCCACCAAGCTCGGAACAAGTGTGTGTCTACCCTCAGGAGTGCCAGGAAGCACTATCTCGCCACACTCAAGAATGAACTCTCAAACCTGTCTCCTTCCTCCAAATCCTGGTGGCGTCTGGTCAAATCCGTTTCTGGTGTTTGTTCCCCCTCCATCCTATGTCCCTCCCTTACCCCTTATGGTGGTATCCCCTCCCTTACCTCAAATGGCCACACAGTTGACATCGCACGTGACAAAGCCGAATGCCTCAACTCTGTGTTTGCCTCAAAATCTTTAGTCCCAAACCCATCTCTCTCTGTTCCCACCTTTCCCAGTCGAACCCAACTGCTCCTGGACTCTGTGTCCTTCTCTCCTGACAAGGTGGAGGAGTTTTTGTCGAACCTCGACTCTGATTCTGCAACTGGACCAGACGGCATCAGCCCACGGGTCCTAAAATCCTGCCCTGCCGCTCTATCTCACCCTCTCTCTGTTCTTTTCATCCTCTCTTTTGCTCAAGGTCATCTGCCAGCATCCTGGAAATCAGCAAACATTACCACTTTACACAAAAAAGGTGCAAAAACAGATCCTTGCAACTACAGACCAATCAGCCTGCTCCCAATTAACAGCAAAGTCATGGAATCCATCATTGCTTCGGATATGAAATCTTTCCTCTTCTCCAATGGTTTGATCTCTGATCATCAATTTGGTTTCAGACCAAATTTCACTGCCGAAATCTCGGCTCTCTGCTCACCTTCACTCTTTCATTCGTCTTTTCTCCCGCCTCTGGAAAAAACTCCCACACTCACTTCAATCACACTCCTCCCTCCAGGTCTTTAAAACAGCTGTTCACCACCATCTCTTATCTTCCCCCATCCAAAACCTTGATCTTTTCTACCCCCACTAATTCACCCCAGATCCACCTTGTTTGAAATTCCAACTTCTTTCCTGGAAGTCCTGGCAGTGTCCATATGTTTTATACCTCTCCCACCCCCCCCCCCTTCCACCCCCCACCCTTCCATGCCTCCCCCCCAAAGCCCTCTCCCTCTCACAGTTCTCTCGATGTCTCCATGTCTCTCGGTCCCTGCTCTCAAATGTTGTGTTTGTGTCCTTCCCCCTCTCTCCCCATCTTGTCTACCGCTCCCGATGTTATTTGTTTTATGTGTCTGTTTGTCTTTCTGTGTGATTAATGTTCGCTCTTTCACGAGCCTCGATCTTGTATACAAAAAAAAAGAAAAAAAAAAAGACCAGGTCACTCTACTCTGGACATGCTGCTTCTGCTGTCTCAACAATGGATGGAGGTCCTCAATGCCAAACAGGATATCAGAGCTGTCTCCCTTGACATATCACGTGCCTTCGATACGGTCTGGCACCCAGCTCTGCTCACCAAACTCTCCTCCTATGGTATCCATGGAAATCTCCATGCATGGCTTGCGGACTTCCCCTCTGGTCGTAGTCAACGTGTGGCCCTGAATGGATTTCTCTCATCTCCCCTTCCTGTTCAGGCTGGAGTTCCCCAAGGCAGTGTTCTGGGCCCTGTGCTTTTTCTGGTCTTTATCAATGATCTCTCCGACTCTCTGGAAAATCCTCTCTATCTCTTTGCTGATGACTCCACTCTCTGCCACTCCATTCCTCTTCCCTCAGATCGGCAGTCTGCAGCCTCCTAACTCTCTGAAGTCCTGGACAAAATCACAGACTGGTCAAACAAGTGGAACATGTCTTTCAATCCTGACAAATCTCACACTCTTACAATGTCTCTCTGAAAATATCGACTGGACAACCCTCCCATCTACTTTCTCAACAATCCTCTCCAAGAAGTTCTGTCGCTCAAGCTTTTGGGTCTCACTATCTGCCATGATCTTTCTTGGGAAAACCACATTTCCAAGCTGGCCTCCAAAGCCAGTCGCCGACTAGGCATCGTCCGTCGTGCGAAGTCCTTCCTAGGCACACCTGAGCTCCTCACCACATACAAGGCTTTCATCCGCAGCTCAATGGAATACTGTTCTCCCCTATGGGCCGGTGCTCCTGCCTCACACCTGGCCCGGCTTCACGCTGTTGAAACCAAAGCTTTCAGAATCATTGGATTCTCCCGCGATGAAGCTATCTCTGAGGGCCTTTCGCTCACTCACCGCAGGCAGGTAGGTAGGTGGTCTTTCTGTCTTCTACCGACTCCTCTCCGGCCTTGATCCCCCAGCTCTCTCTGTGCTCTGTCCCCCAAATATTCCTACAGGTCACACAACATCTGCCAGCAACCCTCTGATGGTTAAACTGCCGAAATCTCGGCTCTCTGCTCACCTTCACTCTTTCATTCCTCTTTTCTCCCGACTCTGGAACAAACTCCCACACTCCCTTCAATCCCACTCCTCCCTCCAGGTCTTTAAAACAGCTGTTCACCACCATCTCTTATCTTTCCCCATTCAAAACCTTGATCTTTTCTACCCCCGTTAATTCACCCCAGATCCACTTTTTTGAAATACCAACTTCTTTCCTGGAAGTCCGAGCAGTGTCCATGTGTTTTATACCTCTAAAATCCCCCCCCCCCTCCCCTTCCCGTGCCTCCTCCGCCCAAGCCTCCTCCCTCCCACAGATCTCCAGATGTCCCTGCTCTCAAATGTTGTGTTTGTGTCCTTCCCCCTCTCTCCCCATCTTGTCTACCGCTCCCGATGTTATATGTTTTATGTGTCGGTTTGTCTTTCTGTGTGATTAATGTTCGCTCTTTCACGAGCCTCGATCTTGTATACACAAAAAAAAAAAAAATCTGGGCAGTGTCTGTGTTGTCACTTAACGACTCCCTCAAACTTTTGTTTCCATGGTTGTGAAGTGTTTTTAATAACGTTGTGGTGGTTTTGAATCACGTGGTGGTAAGGTATTTTGAATTATGTGGTGGTGAGGTGTTTTTAAATGACATGGTGGTGAGGTGTTTTTAAATCACATGGTGGAGAGGTGTTTTTAAATCACATGGTGGTGAGGTGTTTTGAATTACGTGGTGGTGAGGTATTTATAATTACGTGGTGGTGAGGTGTTTTTAATAATGTGGAGGTGAGGTGTTTTGAATTTGTTGGGGATGAGGTGTTTTGAATTACGTGGTGGTGAGGTGTTTTGAATTATTTGGTGGTGAGGTGTTTTTAAATGACATGGTGGTGAGGTGTTTTTAATTTCGTGGCTGTGAGGTGTTTTTATTACGTGTTTTATGGCTGAGGTGTTTTTAATTTTGTGGGGGTGAGGTGTTTTTATTACGTGTTTTATGGCTGTGAGGTGTTTTTAATTTCGTGGTGGTGAGGTGTTTTTATTACGTGTTTTATGGCTGTGGGGTGTTTTTAATTTTGTGGTGGTGAGGTGTTTTTATTACGTGTTTTATGGCTGTGAGGTGTTTTTAATTTTGTGGTGGTGAGGTGTTTTTATTACGTGTTTTATGGCTGTGGGGTGTTTTTAATTTCGTGGTGGTGAGGTGTTTTTATTACATGTTTTATGGCTGCGAGGTGTTTTTATTACGTGTTTTATGGCTGTGAGGTGTTTTTAATTTTGTGGGGGTGAGGTGTTTTTATTACGTGTTCTATGGCTGAGGTGTTTTTAATTTCGTGGTGGTGAGGTGTTTTTATTACGTGTTTTATGGCTGTGAGGTGTTTTTATTACGTGTTTTATGGCTGTGAGGTGTTTTTATTACGTGTTTTATGGCTGTGAGGTGTTTTTAATTTCGTGGTGGTGAGGTGTTTTTATTACGTGTTTTATGGCTGTGAGGTGTTTTTAATTTCGTGGTGGTGAGGTGTTTTTATTACGTGTTTTATGGCTGTGGGGTGTTTTTAATTTTGTGGTGGTGAGGTGTTTTTATTTCGTGTTTTATGGCTGTGAGGTGTTTTTATTACATGTTTTATGGCTGTGAGGTGTTTTTATTACGTGTTTTATGGCTGAGGTGTTTTTAATTTCGTGGTGGTGAGGTGTTTTTATTACGGGTTTTATGGCTGTGAGGTGTTTTTATTACATGTTTTATGGCTGTGAGGTGTTTTTATTACGTGTTTTATGGCTGTGAGGTGTTTTTAATTTTGTGGTGGTGTGTTTTTATTACGTGTTTTATGGCTGTGAGGTGTTTTTAATTTTGTGGTGGTGTGTTTTTATTACGTGTTTTATGGCTGTGAGGTGTTTTTAATTTCGTGGTGGTGAGGTGTTTTTATTACGTGTTTTATGGCTGTGGGGTGTTTTTAATTTTGTGGTGGTGAGGTGTTTTTATTTCGTGTTTTATGGCTGTGAGGTGTTTTTATTACGTGTTTTATGGCTGTGAGGTGTTTTTATTACGTGTTTTATGGCTGTGAGGTGTTTTTAATTTTGTGGTGGTGTGTTTTTATTAAGTGTTTTATGGCTGTGAGGTGTTTTTATTACGTGTTTTATGGCTGTGAGGTGTTTTTATTACGTGTTTTATGGCTGTGAGGTGTTTTTAATTTCGTGGTGGTGAGGTGTTTTTATTACGTGTTTTATGGCTGTGAGGTGTTTTTAATTTTGTGGTGGTGAGGTGTTTTTATTACGTGTTTTATGGCTGTGGGGTGTTTTTAATTTCGTGGTGGTGAGGTGTTTTTATTACGTGTTTTATGGCTGCGAGGTGTTTTTATTACGTGTTTTATGGCTGTGAGGTGTTTTTAATTTTGTGGGGGTGAGGTGTTTTTATTACGTGTTTTATGGCTGAGGTGTTTTTAATTTCGTGGTGGTGAGGTGTTTTTATTACGTGTTTTATGGCTGTGAGGTGTTTTTATTACGTGTTTTATGGCTGTGAGGTGTTTTTATTACGTGTTTTATGGCTGTGAGGTGTTTTTAATTTCGTGGTGGTGAGGTGTTTTTATTACGTGTTTTATGGCTGTGAGGTGTTTTTAATTTCGTGGTGGTGAGGTGTTTTTATTTCGTGTTTTATGGCTGTGAGGTGTTTTTATTACGTGTTTTATGGCTGTGGGGTGTTTTTAATTTTGTGGTGGTGAGGTGTTTTTATTTCGTGTTTTATGGCTGTGAGGTGTTTTTATTACATGTTTTATGGCTGTGAGGTGTTTTTATTACGTGTTTTATGGCTGAGGTGTTTTTAATTTCGTGGTGGTGAGGTGTTTTTATTACGGGTTTTATGGCTGTGAGGTGTTTTTATTACATGTTTTATGGCTGTGAGGTGTTTTTATTACGTGTTTTATGGCTGTGAGGCGTTTTTAATTTTGTGGTGGTGTGTTTTTATTACGTGTTTTATGGCTGTGAGGTGTTTTTAATTTTGTGGGGGTGAGGTGTTTTTATTACGTGTTTTATGGCTGTGAGGTGTTTTTAATTTCGTGGTGGTGAGGTGTTTTTATTACGTGTTTTATGGCTGTGGGGTGTTTTTAATTTCGTGGTGGTGAGGTGTTTTTATTACGTGTTTTATGGCTGTGAGGTGTTTTTAATTTCGTGGTGGTGAGGTGTTTTTATTACGTGTTTTATGGCTGTGGGGTGTTTTTAATTTCGTGGTGGTGAGGTGTTTTTATTACGTGTTTTATGGCTGCGAGGTGTTTTTATTACGTGTTTTATGGCTGTGAGGTGTTTTTAATTTTGTGGGGGTGAGGTGTTTTTATTACGTGTTTTATGGCTGAGGTGTTTTTAATTTCGTGGTGGTGAGGTGTTTTTATTACGTGTTTTATGGCTGTGAGGTGTTTTTATTACGTGTTTTATGGCTGTGAGGTGTTTTTATTACGTGTTTTATGGCTGTGAGGTGTTTTTATTACGTGTTTTATGGCTGAGGTGTTTTTAATTTCGTGGTGGTGAGGTGTTTTTATTACGGGTTTTATGGCTGTGAGGCGTTTTTAATTTTGTGGTGGTGTGTTTTTATTACGTGTTTTATGGCTGTGAGGTGTTTTTAATTTTGTGGGGGTGAGGTGTTTTTATTACGTGTTTTATGGCTGTGAGGTGTTTTTAATTTCGTGGTGGTGAGGTGTTTTTATTACGTGTTTTATGGCTGTGGGGTGTTTTTAATTTCGTGGTGGTGAGGTGTTTTTATTACGTGTTTTATGGCTGTGAGGTGTTTTTAATTTTGTGGTGGTGAGGTGTTTTTATTACGTGTTTTATGGCTGTGGGGTGTTTTTAATTTTGTGGTGGTGAGGTGTTTTTATTACGTGTTTTATGGCTGCGAGGTGTTTTTATTACGTGTTTTATGGCTGTGAGGTGTTTTTAATTTTGTGGGGGTGAGGTGTTTTTATTACGTGTTTTATGGCTGAGGTGTTTTTAATTTCGTGGTGGTGAGGTGTTTTTATTACGTGTTTTATGGCTGTGGGGTGTTTTTATTACGTGTTTTATGGCTGTGAGGTGTTTTTATTACGTGTTTTATGGCTGTGAGGTGTTTTTAATTTCGTGGTGGTGAGGTGTTTTTATTACGTGTTTTATGGCTGTGAGGTGTTTTTAATTTCGTGGTGGTGAGGTGTTTTTATTACGTGTTTTATGGCTGTGGGGTGTTTTTAATTTCGTGGTGGTGAGGTGTTTTTATTTCGTGTTTTATGGCTGTGAGGTGTTTTTATTACATGTTTTATGGCTGTGAGGTGTTTTTATTACGTGTTTTATGGCTGAGGTGTTTTTAATTTCGTGGTGGTGAGGTGTTTTTATTACGGGTTTTATGGCTGTGAGGTGTTTTTATTACATGTTTTATGGCTGTGAGGTGTTTTTATTACGTGTTTTATGGCTGTGAGGCGTTTTTAATTTTGTGGTGGTGTGTTTTTATTACGTGTTTTATGGCTGTGACGTGTTTTTAATTTTGTGGTGGTGTGTTTTTATTACGTGTTTTATGGCTGAGGTGTTTTTAATTTCGTGGTGGTGAGGTGTTTTTATTACGTGTTTTATGGCTGTGGGGTGTTTTTAATTTCGTGGTGGTGAGGTGTTTTTATTTCGTGTTTTATGGCTGTGAGGTGTTTTTATTACGTGTTTTATGGCTGTGAGGTGTTTTTATTACGTGTTTTATGGCTGTGAGGTGTTTTTAATTTTGTGGTGGTGTGTTTTTATTACGTGTTTTATGGCTGTGAGGTGTTTTTATTACGTGTTTTATGGCTGTGAGGTGTTTTTATTACGTGTTTTATGGCTGTGAGGTGTTTTTATTACGTGTTTTATGGCTGTGAGGTGTTTTTAATTTTGTGGTGGTGAGGTGTTTTTATTACGTGTTTTATGGCTGTGAGGTGTTTTTAATTTCGTGGTGGTGAGGTGTTTTTATTACGTGTTTTATGGCTGTGGGGTGTTTTTACTTTCGTGGTGGTGAGGTGTTTTTATTATGTGTTTTATGGCTGCGAGGTGTTTTTATTACGTGTTTTATGGCTGTGAGGTGTTTTTAATTTTGTGGGGGTGAGGTGTTTTTATTACGTGTTTTATGGCTGAGGTGTTTTTAATTTCGTGGTGGTGAGGTGTTTTTAATTTCGTGGTGGTGAGGTGTTTTTATTACGTGTTTTATGGCTGTGAGGTGTTTTTAATTTCGTGGTGGTGAGGTGTTTTTATTACGTGTTTTATGGCTGTGGGGTGTTTTTAATTTCGTGGTGGTGTGTTTTTATTACGTGTTTTATGGCTGTGAGGTGTTTTTAATTTCGTGGTGGTGAGGTGTTTTTATTACGTGTTTTATGGCTGTGGGGTGTTTTTAATTTCGTGGTGGTGTGTTTTTATTACGTGTTTTATGGCTGTGAGGTGTTTTTATTTCGTGTTTTATGGCTGTGAGGTGTTTTTATTACATGTTTTATGGCTGTGAGGTGTTTTTATTACGTGTTTTATGGCTGAGGTGTTTTTAATTTCGTGGTGGTGAGGTGTTTTTATTACGGGTTTTATGGCTGTGAGGTGTTTTTATTACATGTTTTATGGCTGTGAGGTGTTTTTATTACGTGTTTTATGGCTGTGAGGCGTTTTTAATTTTGTGGTGGTGTGTTTTTATTACGTGTTTTATGGCTGTGAGGTGTTTTTAATTTTGTGGTGGTGTGTTTTTATTACGTGTTTTATGGCTGAGGTGTTTTTAATTTCGTGGTGGTGAGGTGTTTTTATTACGTGTTTTATGGCTGTGGGGTGTTTTTAATTTCGTGGTGGTGAGGTGTTTTTATTTCGTGTTTTATGGCTGTGAGGTGTTTTTATTACGTGTTTTATGGCTGTGAGGTGTTTTTATTACGTGTTTTATGGCTGTGAGGTGTTTTTAATTTTGTGGTGGTGTGTTTTTATTACGTGTTTTATGGCTGTGAGGTGTTTTTATTACGTGTTTTATGGCTGTGAGGTGTTTTTATTACGTGTTTTATGGCTGTGAGGTGTTTTTATTACGTGTTTTATGGCTGTGAGGTGTTTTTATTACGGGTTTTATGGCTGTGAGGTGTTTTTATTACATGTTTTATGGCTGTGAGGTGTTTTTATTACGGGTTTTATGGCTGTGAGGCGTTTTTAATTTTGTGGTGGTGTGTTTTTATTACGTGTTTTATGGCTGTGAGGTGTTTTTAATTTTGTGGTGGTGTGTTTTTATTACGTGTTTTATGGCTGTGAGGTGTTTTTAATTTCGTGGTGGTGAGGTGTTTTTATTACGTGTTTTATGGCTGTGGGGTGTTTTTAATTTCGTGGTGGTGAGGTGTTTTTATTTCGTGTTTTATGGCTGTGAGGTGTTTTTATTACGTGTTTTATGGCTGTGAGGTGTTTTTAATTTTGTGGTGGTGTGTTTTTATTACGTGTTTTATGGCTGTGAGGTGTTTTTATTACGTGTTTTATGGCTGTGAGGTGTTTTTAATTTCGTGGTGGTGAGGTGTTTTTATTAAAGGGTTTTATGGCTGTGAGGTGTTTTTATTACGTGTTTTATGGCTGTGAGGTGTTTTTATTACATGTTTTATGGCTGTGAGGTGTTTTTATTACGTGTTTTATGGCTGTGAGGTGTTTTTATTACGTGTTTTATGGCTGTGAGGTGTTTTTATTACGTGTTTTATGGCTGTGAGGTGTTTTTATTACGTGTTTTATGGCTGTGAGGTGTTTTTATTTCGTGTTTTATGGCTGTGAGGTGTTTTTATTATGTTTTATGGCTGTGAGGTGTTTTTAATTTTGTGGTGGTGAGGTGTTTTCATTACGTGTTTTATGGCTGTGAGGTGTTTTGAATTACATGGTGGCGAGGTGTAATCGTCCCAACTTCCAGTCTGCACCGACCCCTCCCCTTTGTGTGTGCTGAGGGGTTCTTTCTTGAAAAAAAAAAACATTCAACCTGAATCTTCAACCTAAATTGCCTATAAAAACGTAATATCACAAACACAACAAATATATTTGTGCAAAGTAATTGTTTGTATTATGATTGGTGTAAATCATGACAACACAGCAACTCAGGTACAGTCATTATCCACAGCTAAAATAAGCCCGTTCCTCAGTAAAGACGCTTGGTTGAGGCGAGCGCAGCGAGCCGAGCCAAGCTAGTATATGCCAACAACCGCCCAACATGTATCATACACCGCCCAACATGACAGACGGCAACATGTCGACATTATCGCTTTTTCTTTAAACCGAGTGAACCGAGCCGAACCGAATACACCGAGTGAATTCACCGAGCGAATTTCATCCAATTCCACAGAGTTTCATGAAACCGAGAGATATTTCTTCGTTTTTATTTTATTAGTTACCAGCAGAAGTACCCAGCGTTGCCGGGCGGGGGAGGGGGGAAGGGCACGTACACTTTAAACATGTATATACATGTGGGATGTATACATGTGGGACATGTGTATGTGTGTGTGTGTACGTGTGTGTGTGTGTGTGTGTGTGCGCGTGTGCATATGTGTGTGTGTGTGTGTATATATGTGTGTGTGTGTGTATATATGTGTGTGTATGTGTATGTAGGCTAACCCCCGCTCTAGCAGGGAAAATGGCCTTAAAATGCATGTTGTTGTTGTATGTGTATATATATATGTCTGTGTGTGTGTCTATGTGTGTATATGTGTCTGTACGTGTGTGTGTGTCTGTTTTTGTGTATGTGTATATGTGTATATGTGTATATGTGTGTGTGTGTGTGTGTGTGTGTGTGTGTGTGTGTGTGTGTGTGTGTGTGTGTGTGTGTGTGTGTGTGTGTGTGTGTGTGTGTGTGTGTGTGTGCGCAGATGTATATATGTGTATAATGTGCATATATGTGGATACATATGTGTATACATATTTGCATATTTGCATATGTGCATATGTGTATATGTGTCTGTACGTGTGTGTACGTGTGTGTGTGTGTGTGTGTGTGTGTGTGTGTGTGTGTGTGTGTGTGTGTGTGTGTGTGTGTGTGTGTGTGTGTGTGTGTGTGTGTGTGTCGATGTACGTGTGTGTGTATGTGTATATGTGTGTGGGTGTATATGTGTGTGTATATGTAAACATGGGCCGGTGTGTGTGTAAAGTGTGAGGAGGTATTGGAGAGGAAAATGCAGAGATATATTTTTTTAAATCGCGCCATGATGATAAACGAAAATACACCGCCTAAAATAACAGTCGACATATATTTAAAATTCGTCACACACATCCATGCCCGTGGGATTCCCACGGGTGACCCCGCTAGTATATATATATACTGTATTACTATATAAACGTGTGTGTGTGTGCATGTATGTGTACACGTATGTGTTTGCTTGTGTGTACGTGTATGTTGGAAATGTAGTATTCCAATACGATAGATAAAATAAAAAAAGAATATTGATGCTATGTCCTGAAAACCATTAAAAACACACAAGGGGGGAGCGAGAGCGGGTACACATAATCCAGAAAGAAAACAATTAATTCAGGAAACAAAACAAAAGAGGAAGCTGCTATTACAAGCTCACCATTGTGTATTTCAGAGATTCCTTTACACACCAAATTGTATGAGAGAGAGGGAGAGTGAGAGGAGTGGAGGATGAGGGGAGCGGGAGGGGAGATGGGGGATTGGGGGAGGTGGGGGTTAAGGGGTAGGGGGAGTAGATAGGGGGGAAGGAGATGGAAGAAAGAATCACCATAAGGGAATTGCTGTCTGAATTAAAGTGCAATTTGGTCAGAGCACATGATAAGATCCTCAAAACGAGACTCCATTTCATCATGAATTCACTGTATGAACCAATCATTGGGGACCACTTGTACAATCGGAACTGTTAAATATATAAGATATAAAAAATTGCTGCTGATATAGAATAATACAAATTCAATTAAACTCCCAGGGAATGTTTTTCTTCAGACACAAGTGTTTTGCATTCCAAAACCGAATGGATGGGAAAAAAAAAAAAACAACAAAAAACATTTCACGAGGTCGTAACCTCATCGCTGAGCAGGACAAGAAATAACTGTTATATAACAGATGTGACAATGAGCCGGATCCTCTCCAAAACGTGCAATTTGGATCTAAAATGATTCCTCAGAAATAACCAGAAGCCCTAGGATGCCAATTACAGTGTCGGGCAGGTTATGCTACGTTTATGACGGAGCCGAAGCGTCTGACGAACAACGAAACCACAGGGTGTAACATGAAGTGAAAGACAAAGATGCAAAACGCATGCAAGTATGTAGAGATGGCGGACGCCCTCACCTTCAAAGGCACGTGCGGCGTCGACTAAATGGGCCCAGTCCAGGCCAGAGGTCGTATCTGGAAGTGGCAGCAGTCGGTCCTCGTGCAGCCCGAGCGGCAGGTGCTCCGGGAGAGACTCCTCAGAGTCCGACCGCTCCACTGTGAACATGTACAAACCTCAATCGAATACGTACAAACAAGCAAGATGCAAGGTAAACCCCAGCAACATCGATCGCAATACCATATGACAATAGCTGGGCCACAAGATCACCCCCTACAAAGCCCTAAAAGGAAAATGCCTCAAGTCACTGACAATTAAGGAACAAAGACTTACGCCCTGCTGGCACATATACAAATGAACAGGTTTGACCTTTTGACTCATGGAATTAAGGTATGGTGTCTTGCACAGTTACGGGTTCTTTAAAATGGCAAATCCTCCGTGCATGGGCTTGGATACGACAGGAAAGTCCTCAGTACCATTGTACAAGGATGTGCGTACCCAGGAGCTCGGCACCAAGATGCGGAGGCAATTGCATGACTTTGGACATTGGTGTGGAAAATTCGGCATCCACGGCATACAGGCAATCATCAGCAGGCGGACGTGCTGGCATGGAAGGGGCGTTCGGAGCGAGGGGGCCATCTCGCTGGCAAAGGCTCTCGTCGGAGTGGGTGCGCTGCAGCCGATGATTCGGCACAGTACTTGGCAGCCCCGCCTGTAGAGGATCCAGGAGTGGAAGAGGGGAAGGAGGAGAGAGAGAGAGGAGGAAAAGGAAGGAGTGCCCATGTTTTAAAGAGCATTTCTGAAATGAGATTTGGGGTCATCTATTTCGAGACCATAGTGAAACCAAAGGCAATAAATAAATTAGTGTTATCTCAACATTCCACATCTTAAAATTTGAAATTGCTTTCAAGCGTAATTGAAAGCTTCCACGACAAACGCCATGATTACTTAAGAGCTGTTTCTGGAATCCGTTTCACTTCACTTACTGAACCAGCATTTCAGGATGTCTGCATATCTGCATCACACAAAACTGTGTAATAATAATAAATACATCTTTGTGCTCATGGGTAATCTGAAAAACTAAATTCAATTAAGGGTTCAAATGATCTCCTAAAATTAATTAGGACCATGTTTTACAATGGTCCTTGCATTACATCTATAAGCATCACGTGACCAAATGAGAAGAAGCGATTGGTGAAAACGTAGTTTTGATTCAATCATGTCCATGAAGACCACGTTGCCCATGAAGGACAAATGTTTGTCTTTCCTTTTGTTCATTTGGCTGAAACATCTCAAACTGATCTTGGATAAGTCCCCCCTCCCCTCCCCCCGTGGTAAACTCGGCCAACGATGAAACCAAAACATTCCCTTCTCCGTGGCAGCCATTTGCGAGTCGACTCTGACTCCCATGCCTCGAAGGGCCTTTCTGCCTGGAACAGTTGTCAGCAGCCAGTGCAACGAGTAGTTCCATTATTCCGGGATCATTTTCTTGGAACTTACAGTGGAAACTTTTACTCTGGATCGACTGGATCCTTGATCATTTGCTTTATCCTTTATTTATATGTGGATAAAGATACTTTTTCCACAACCACCATTTCCTGAAATGGTCTTTCACAACATTGAACAGCTGGAGAGAGCCAATCATCACAAGGGTGCACGCAGCATTTAACATTATTTAAAAATACCAATAATTTGATTATAGGATGAACTCAAAGTTTCAAGCAAGAAATGACAGCACAACAGTGCCGCAGCAATCACCACTTCACCAAACATTCTCAACTTTGACACTGTTAGGTAAAAAGGTCAAACTTAACTAAAACAAATGTGCATGATAAAACACAACCAGCCCATGTCATATGCATTGAGGCCTAGCAGTGAGGACACTCATGGAATGGCATCCCAGAGGTTCTGGGTTGATTTCCAGCTGAAGGCCAAACAGCAAAAAAACAAAACTATTCAACCGCCATGCAGCACATATAGACGGTATTGAGAGGGAGAGGTGTACAATAATTGATTGATTAATTGCATAATTAAAATCAATAAATAATAATCGTAAAATAATTTCTTAATCAATTGGCTTATAGCATACCTCAGCCACCAGTTTCATCTGAAGCTGTAACTTTTTGAAAATTAATTAAATAAGTCATTAATCAGAAAAATTTTATGAATTAATTGACCAATCAATAAATTATTAATCGATTAATTAATCAATAAATCAAAAATACCATTGACAGTCAATTAACTTGGTCATTGTCATGTCCAAATATCAGCTTCCTAGCTCAAAAGGTGCCGGAGATAATGCCCCGATGAGAAAGGAAATAAATAAATGATTAATTAATCGATAATAAGTAAGTAATTAGTTAATTAAATAATCGAAAAACAAATAAATACCGTTTTGCCAAAGCACTTGCTCACTATTGTGCTAACATTTCAGCTTCCTAGCTCAAACAAACAAGAAAACAAGAAACCGGAGTGAAAACTGAGTACTCCCCTCCAGTGCCCGGCGATGACGTCATGCAGCGCCTGGAGATGGAATATGAAAGGAGCGGTGTACAATAAATAAGATGCACTAATCCTGCATCCCAATGCCTATTATATCAAAGGCACCAAATATGTAGAGAAAACAGACCCAGTAATGCAACTTTAACAATGTTTGAGCATTAACCTCCGCAGTACGAGTCCAAGAAAATTCAAGGCTTCGGGAATGTGGAAGCACGACTTACTTCCTACAGAGAAGGATCTGAAAATGTTCTGCACAACAAACTCTGATATACAAACAGCAACCAGGATTAAAAACATGATAATACCATTAACTCTTTCATTGCCATCGCTCAGCAAATGATCTAGAAATAAAATGGCGTACGCTGATGAACTGGTCTTCCTAGCATGTGACCGGGCCTGGTTCAACAGCCGACACATAACAGAGGCACAGTTGTAAAATGTCAGTGTGGTCTAGATCAAGTTCGTGGTGAGAAACCGTGCCAGGTTCGTCTCCCAGAAAGCCTTACTACAGGAAGTACATGGGTGAGGTCGTACAGGTGCACATGGATGAGGTGCTAGACCACTGCAGATGTTATTGCTGTTGAGGTTTTTGTTTGAATGCAAGGCCATGTATGTGTCTTGAGGTTTTCTGGGCTGATATATATTGAGTCAGAATTGAACTGCCGTGCCAAAAGGACCAATATGCCATGGGTCTTTCTATGTGTTCTGGAGTTGATTTCTACCTCGTTTCATACGGAAGTAAATACCACGAGTTGAGACTCACCTGAGGAAAATCAGACCTCAAAGCTGGCCTGCAAAGACAAAGGTAATCTGGTATAACTGGGCCTCCAAAGTGTCACAGCTACCGACTCACTGGTCATCGTTTGTCTTTCCTGAAAATGTCCTTTCCCAAAGACAGGAATGCTGCGAATAAATCAACCATCTGTTTAATTAGGTCCAAGATTTCTACCTCGACTCATCCGCTCCCCTTTTGTCGCCCACCTGTGCAATCGCTCCTTTTTGTGGCCCTCATTCAGTCGCACCCGTTCCTCGGGGCTTTCAAGGACACCTGACAATGCTGTTTGCCGCCCTGCATTCATTTACATCTGCAATCTCTTTTGCACATCACACGTCCAAACTACTCCCCATCAATCACACTCGTCAGTACAAACCCAATCCTATTGTCATCCGGCTCTTGATGGATCTCGACGTCTTTGACAAAATCTATTTTCATCAGATGCTGCATTTTCAGCAATTCAAAAACACTTAGTACCGAGTCCATCAACACCACGTCGCCGGAGTAGCGCCATTGAGAGTTATCTGGACGAAATAAGCCAAGGATTTGGTGGCTGTGAAAGCTTCTTCGGAAATTTCAATCCGTCAATGCCAGCCCAGCGGCAGCTTGTGACCATGACAACATGCAATCTTACCTCAACCTCTTCCAGAGAAGATGAACTTTAAAAATAAGAATCAAGACATTTATGTTGTTTACCTGTTACTGTTGTTGTCAACCTGTCAGTTTAGCTGTTATGATGTCCTCGAAAGCACAACAGCACTGGAACTGAATTACGGTAGATTGAGAATCCGGGATCGCTTTTAAGGCCAACTGACCTTTGGGGTGAGCACTTTGGTGTGGGACCACCACATGTCTCTCTCTCTCTCCACATGCAAGTACGACACACATTATAAATCACATGTGAACAAGTGCACGACCAGAACCCACCATGATCTTCACAAAGATTATGCCAGGAGGCAAAAATTGCCGGGACAGTATAGAAAAACCGCGCGATTGGTATGCAAGTTTGAGCACAGGTAATGCAATGCCTCATCACTCTTTCCACTTGTACTTATTACCCTCGCCAGAGGAGAGGGTATTGCATTTGAGTCCGTTTGTTACTTGCCGGAAAAGATTCCGGCAAGTATGTTGGTTGGTTGGTTTGTCTGTCTGTCTGATTGTTTGTGCGCAGTACTACGTCTACATCGTTGCACATAGAATCGCCAAACTTTACACACATATTTGTCTTGCCCTGGAATAGACTGTGCCCAATTTTTAACTCTCTAGGCCCAAGGCCTCCATGATGACATCATAATTCGATAATTCGAAAAGTACAAAACTTCATCCGATCAAGATGCAATTTCTTGAGCATAATCTAGGAATGAATTAGTTTAGAAAACAAATAATGATGACGTCATCGGTCACGTGTTTCGGCCGCCATTTTGGAAAACCCGAAAAAATTTACACCTCTATATCTCCGAAAGTGCTGAATAGAAAAAATTGAGACATGGCTCATTGTGAAGAACTCTCCATGGGGAATAAAATATGTTCATGATGATGTCATAGGTGCCTCCATTATGACGTCATAATTCGACAGACAAAACTTCATCCGATCAAGATAAAATTTCTTGAGCATAATCTAGGAATAAATTAGTTTAGAAAGCAAATAATGATGACGTCATCGGTCATGTGGTTCGGCCGCCATATTTGTCCAAAATGGCCGATGAAAAAAGTACATTCCAGCAAGTCCTCGGTCTCTGACCGATTTTTCATTTGTCTGTTTATGTCTGTCTGTTTGTCCGCACAGAATAAATATGATTTTCTCTGAAACCGTTGGTCCGATTGACAGGAAATTTTCACCATAGGTGCAAATCCACGTGTATAATTTTTTAATGATACGTATGACGTCATAGGGCACGTGGTTCGGCCGCCATCTTGGAAAAACCGAAAAACTTTGCACCTCTATATCTCCAAAAGTGCTGAATAGAAAAAATTGAGACATGGCTCATTGTAAAGAACTCTCCATGGGGAATAAAATATGTTAATGATGATGTCATAGGTGCCTCCATTATGACGTCATAATTCTACAAGTACAAAAAAATTAATGATGACGTCATCGGTCACGTGGTTTGGCCGTCATATTTGTTTTAACACAAAAGCCTTAAACAAAAACACTGAAAATACATCCTGGCGAGGGTTTGCAATCTCTGATTGCTCTTTTTCTTGTTTAATATGTAGATGGCTCCAAGATAAAAACATGAATGAACATAAGTAATACCTTACTGAAATAACAATAAAAGTGGACTTTACCAAACTTGGTTTAATGCAGACACAAGGCCTGTTGTTTTGCGTTAACATTTGGTTGAAAAAAATTAATTGGCCCCTACTGATCAGCTATGGGAATAGAACGCAAGTTAAGGAGCGCAAGGCTACCAGGCTTTTACCCACTCTAGTAGGCCCATGTGTCGGTACCCTGGGAAAATTACAAATTCCTGCCCGAACACACAGCAACCTGCAACCTGCAACACCGTGCCAGACCTGTCCAGGGTTGGTGCTCAGCCACGCGGACATTCATGACTCATCACAGGTGCCTTGCCAACGCTATCACAAGGAGTAGGGACCAACAGAAAGACCTTATGAAAGGGACCACTATATATACGGCAGTATATATAGTGGACCAAGGTTAGTCTATTCAGAGGCAAGTGGCGCCAATAAAAGGTCCCGCTTATCCCCGCCACGGTTGTGGCAATCACAATCATTGCAAAGAACAGTCAGATGTACAAAACGCCGTGCCCTTTCACCTTACGTTTCACCATTTAACGACGTTTTAGAAGATGCAGACACGCATCCGGGCGAGGCAACACTTTCGCAACATCGTGCAATCGAAGAAAGAACAGCAGGCAGTGGGAATTGAATAATATAATTAATATAAATTCGTTGAGTAAAAAATAACAGGCAAACAAACTTATAAGTTCGGTTTAATTACCACCACAATGGATCTTTCGACGCAGGTGTGCCCTTTGACCTTGAGCGTCGCTTTAACATTTCGTGAAGATATATTAGTGCGAGGAAAAGGTTCCCCACCATTCCCTTTGAAAAGGACCCATTCCCCACCCTGAAATAGATTTTGTCTTGAAAACGGTTTTGATTGATCGAGGCTCAAATAAGTATCGATCTGAACGACGCATCGACTCATGCCACTTGAACAGAGATGCCGCTCAGTCCATGAATCGACGTTTGAAATGCACTGTTAGGACAGAAATTGTATCCAAAACCTCATTTATCTGAAGAATTGTCTGAGATGCAAATGTGTTGGTGACGATATGTCAGAACCACCAGTGTGTTATAATCGTTAGAGAACTGTGCTTCATTTAGCAGATGAAGCAAAGTACACCACATAACATTGTTCTCATTTCTGATGCTTCTGGTGTTCGGTAATGCAGAGGGATCCGTCATAGAATGGGATTCATTTCACAACAAGTGACCGTTTTGTTGAAATAGAACCTTCTTCGAACTTTGTTTTCCCCTCTGTACAAGAGCAAAGCTCATGGAAGAGCGAGGTTAAACTTAGAGTGGGGCTGCGGGGCACCACTTGGGCACACCCAGCAGGAGAAAGAACATTCAGGAAAGGGGGAGAGAAGTTGAGAGAGAGAAGTGAGAGAGAGACGTGAGAGAGAGAAGTGAGAGAGAGAAGTGAGAGAGAGAAGTGAGAGAGAGAAGTGAGAGAGAGAAGTGAGAGAGAGAAGTGAGAGAGAGAAGTGAGAGAGAGAGAGTGAAACCAGGAAGTAAGACGGTTGGGTAAGGATGGGTTAATGGGGGTAATGGGCAATAACAACCATTATTGCCTGCTTGAAGCACTGGAAGGAAGAGTGGGGGGAAATGGCCTCTGCTAGGCGGTTCCAAAGATGGGAAAAACACAGAACAGAGGAGGTGAGTTGTGCAGAACTTGAATTAAAAAAATGCAATCAGGTATAGAATAAGGAAAAAAACCCAAAAAACATGCAGGGGTTAATGTTAACCTTATTTTGGATTGAGGTGCAACTGTGACCCGATCGTCTGCCATCCGCCGCGCAGGAGCCTGTCGCACTCTTGTGCACCGCCTTGGCAGAAGCGGTGGCTTTCTGTCGTGCCCAAGACATGGCATCGCTCACGTCACTGCCCATTCGCCTGCACGAGGAAATGGAAACACACGCGACGTCCGGGATATGTTAGTCCGCAGCTTGTCTCACTAAAAGGTGTGGCACTGAGCAGAACCCACGTTAAATGCAGAGACACACACACACACACACACACACACACACACACACACACACACACACACACACACACACACACACACACACACACACACACACACACAACTGCATGACTAAGATCCCAATGTAATGGCTTCGTATATAAAATGTGCTAGCTAAGGCTCTCAAAACGACACCGGACAATATTAAGCACTGTCAGCATACCTGAGGCTAGCTGAAATAAGGAACCATGTAACTGCTACAGAAACAACAACCCATAAGTTTACACTAGAACTGGTACGATGCTCAAAAGAAAGACAAAGTGATCGTGCTCACAGGCATTCGGGGCAGCACTTTGCTTCGTCAGGAAATAGCATAGCTCACAGCACCACCCATAACTTGACACTACAAGCCAATTTTTGAGTTGGGATGAGGCAGATCAATGTGATGAGATTTCTGTTTCAATTCAAAACCCCAAAAAAAAAATTATTAAATATAGCAAATCTGGACTTCAAAAAATCAAATGAGATGAGAGTACAGCGATATGACACACAGTGTATGGTTCACTAGATGTCAATAGACTGATCTCACTTAAAGGTCACATTGGAGAATGAGGGAGACAGAGAGAGAGACAGAGAGACACAGAGAGAGAGAGAGAGAGAGAGAGAGAGAGAGAGAGAGAAATAGAGAGAGATAGAGAGAGAGAGAGAGAGAGAGAGAGAGAGACAGAGAGACACAGAGACACAGAGAGAGAGAGAGAGAGAGAGAGAGAGAGAGAGAGAGAGAGATAGAGACACAGAGAGAGAGAGATAGAGAGAGATAGAGAGAGAGAGAGAGAGAGAGAGAGAGAGAGAGAGAGAGAGAGAGAGAGAGAGAGAGAGAGAGAGAGAGAGAGAGAGAGAGAGAGAGAGACAGAGAGAGAGAGAGAGAGAGAGAGAGAGAGAGAGAGAGAGACACAGAGAGACAGAGAGACGGAGAGACGGAGAGACGGAGATAGAGTGATAGAGAGTGATAGAGAGTGATAGAGAGTGATAGAGAGTGATAGAGAGAGAGAGAGAGAGAGAGAGAGAGAGAGAGAGAGAGAGAGAGAGACGGAGAGGGAGAGGGAGAGAGACAAGTAGAAGAGAGAGAGAACATCAGATGCTTGTAACTCGAGTTATGATCAGCAAAATGATTTTCATAGGGCACATACCCTTTCACCTGTTCAACCCAAAATAGAATGAGTTCAACATTGAATTGTAGTCCATACCTGTGCTAAGTTATTTTTTCAATCCATTCAGTGGTTCACTAGTCATTGGGGTATCAGAAAAACAACAACGGACGGACGGACAGACCACTCGAAAACATAATACCTCCGGCCTTTGACCGTGGAGGCTTAAAAACGGCAATTCTGTCACCTGCGGCAGTCCAGGTTGCTTGAGCTATCTGGTTTTTTCCAGCCCCTCAGAAAAATGCCGCTGCCCTGTCTTGAGTAGTAAGAAGTTGGAGTTGATCCGGCACGATCTCCAACCACTGCTTTGCCTTGTTCCACGGGATCATCGGTTTTCCCCCCCTGCACACTGTAGTTAACACCGGTGCATCAGCCCTCTTAATTATGATAAGATGAATTTTTAAAACATTTTTAGACCAACAGCATCAGAGAGTTGAGAAAAAGAGCATTCATTGTAGAACGTCACTCGGTAGAGGGCATACCTCCGCCAGGCTGAACAGTTTACGTTTTGTATCCCACTGGTAGGTCGGAACTACATCCGGACCTGAACCAAAATCTGATTGGCTTGTTCTTGTCACCTCACCAACTCGTCCACCTAGTTTAGTCTGAATCGTCCATAACCTTTTGAGATATCGTGCTACATATTGTTTTTGGTCCCATCTCTCAATGATGAAGAATCACTTCAAAAAACTCTTGGTTCCGGATCTGGATATTCACCTAAATCACATCAATTCTTCCTTGTTACACACACAACCTGTCCACCAAGTTTCGGCCGAATCCGTCCATAACCTTTTGAGATATCCTGCTCAGACAAACATCCAGGGGTGAAAACATAACCACCACCCACCTTCAGTGACGGACGTAATCAAGAACAACTGGTACCCTTCAAGCATGTACATTGTACATGCAATAGAAGAGTGTTACAACAATGAAAATAATGTCACTGCAGTTTGGAACCAAATTCCCCCTGCTCTGACAGGTTAAAAAAGCAAAACTTTTCATCACCTGCATCATCTAGACAAGCTGTCCGAGGAAAGTGAAACTTTGCATACACAGTCGCATTCAATATTTCGTCAAAAGGTATTAAAATTGCAGGACAATCATGTCAATAGCTGATAAGGAACAAGCCTATTCAACAAATTCCATATAGCACAAGGTCAAGACCCCTTTGGCTCATAATATCAGGCACACCTGCTTTGCATTGTGGGACTTCCAGACAGCAGCTCGGATCGCTCCTCGGCCGGTGTGTAGGCCTGTCCCCGAACACGGCCCGAGGCAGCTCTCGAGGCCGCTCGGATAGCAAGAGGTGTGCCACGTGGAGTCGTGGTATCAATTCCGCTGTCCAGGGCGGCTGGTGTAACCGGAGCATTACCAGCTTCCGCATCACGACAGCCTTCGCCTGCAGGACCCCAGCGCTCTTCACTTGCTGAGCTGGAACCTGTGCTTGAAAGAGTGTTGCTGCTTGAATGGCTGGAATAGCGGCGCTCTTGACCCTGAGAACATCAAGAAGACCGATTGGAAAAAATCTGCTGATTTGACTTGATGCACCATTGTTAAGGCTCATCTTATGGAAAGATGTTTATGATATATGTGAATATGTATATATATATATATTATATATGTATATGCTCATCTTATGGAAAAATTGAGTTAATCTTCAATGCACTTCTGCATATACATACACACAAACATACGCATGTATGTACTTACGCCAACATTCGGGGTCTGCCCAGCAGGCACGTAAGACATCGCCATTATAAAGCTCGCAGTGTTAAGTGTGTAAAATTCTGAGGAGATTACGGCTGGCTCAATAGCCAGTGGGCTGTTGACGCGTAATCAATGGAGGTCCATGGTTCGAGTCCCGCATTGAGTCAGAATTTTTCACACTGAGCTCCTCGCAGGAATTTGATTCCTGTTTGTTAAAAAAAAAAAATATATATATATATATTGTTGAATTTCCTGTTGCGGGCAACGTATGATGTGCTTCCGTCACCAGTAAACTTGAGATTGTGGGGGTTGTTGCAGGAGGAGAGATGTTATTTGTGTGGAGGTGTGGGAACGGTGCATCATGCACTGAGTGCATGCTCAGTAGCATTGGCAGCAGGAAGATACAGGTGGCGACATGATCAGGTGCTGGCGGTGGTGGTGCAGATGGTGCAACAAGAGGTGCTGAGATCGAGAGAGAGAAGAGTGGAGAAGGAGACTGATGGGGGAGAGGTGTGGTTTGTCAAAGAGGGCCAAGTGGTAAGAGGTGGAAAGAGGAGGAGGTGGAAAGCAAGAGGGCTGTCAGATGCTTGTGATTGGCAGGTGGTGGCAGACCTAAAGCCACAATTGGTATTCCCAGAGGATATCTGTGTGACAAGGTTACGGCCTGACATTGTCATTTGGTCAAGTGCAACAAGACAGGTCATCTTAGGGGAGTTGTCGGTACTTTGGGAAGAGAACATGGAGGAGGTGCACGAGAGGAAGAGAGGAAAGTACAGTGAGCTGGAGGCAGAGTGCCGGGAGAAGGGTTGGCGCGTTTCGTGTCAGCCATTTGAGGTGGGGTGTAGAGGGTATATTGGCAATTCCTTTTCTGCATTTCTTGCTAGGCTGGGAGTGTGTGGGACAGAAAGGAGGATGTGTGACAAGGTGGTCCAGGTTGCCTTGAAAGGCTCATTTTGGATATGGAGGAAGTTTATGGAGGCACGTCGAACGGTGTAGGTTGGTTTTTTTTGTTACCATTATTATTTCTTATTTTGTGTATATGAGTGAGTGGGTGATGGTGTTTGTTTTTGCATGAATTAATTTTTGCATGAGTGTGTTTTTGTGTGTTGAGTGGTGTATGATGTAAGTGTCGGTGGTTGTTTGGTTGGTGTTCTGTGTGGATGTGTGTGTATGTGTGTGTATGGGTGTGTATGTGTGTGTATGTGTGTGTATGAATGATCTGGTGTGTTTTGTTGGTGAGTGGTGAAGGGTATAAAGGTGGGTGTTTGAGTGTTCCACCATGTTTGTTTGGTGCTGTGGATTCTGGATGTGGAGGTGTTGTTGTTGTTGTTCGCACTGGCTGGGGGTGGGGGTATGTACGCATCCAGGTGCAGTTGCTGCATGTGGATGTGTATGTGCCACTGCTGGCCCACCTTAGCTGACCGTATCGAGGTTGAAGGGCCGAAACGGGATGATGCTGAGGACCTCGACTGAGGACCCGGTCAGTGCGGCACACTTGTGACCAGGTGTGTTTTGAACTTATATATATTGTTACGGATCCGGGGGACGGCACTCCCGTTAGCAAGGGGGGGTTAATCCCCTTGTCCTGTTAAGCTGGCCGCCCGACCGGTCCTGGGGGTATGACGTCACTTCCGGTCGATGGTAAGTAGGGTTGTAAGCCCAATTTGTCTTAATACCTAATTACTACCACCGGCCGTAAGTGAGGAAATACTCCCACCCGAGCCGCAGCGTGATTGGATTGCGCCGAGCGAAGCGAGCTGCGACTCGGGCCGTTAGCAAGAGACTAAACCCGACTATAAAGCAGTTGGCCAAATCACGCCACAGGTACTCAATGGGGAAAAGACTAAAGCGACCGGATGAGAGGAAGCCAAAGAACCAAAAAGGGTAAAGGAAGAACACAGGTTTATTTACAATCTACAAGAGGAAACGAAAGAAGGGCATTTACAAGGAGAAGAAGAAGCAGAACACAGGGCAGCCTTAAAACAGTCTTATATTATACCCCGGGACAAAACAAACAGACTCACACGACAGGGAATGGCAGGAAGGAATGGCTGGAAGGAGAAGAAGGTCCAGGCAGGTGACAGGGTAGGAAGGTCCGGGCCGGTGCGCAGCGTCGAGGTTGGCTCCAGTCCACGCTCCGGGCTCGAGGCGAAACCCGGCGGCAGCTGCACATATTCGTTTCACGCGGGCTGACAACGTGAATAGATGGCGTAATGTCAGCGGACCCACTCTTCTGCCTCACGATCCTTCACACTCAGCTCTCCTCTCTTTGATCTCTCGACGCACTCATCCCTCTCACTCATCTGCTCGCCTTCTCACTCGTCTCATCTCCTTCTCACCTCATCTGCTCAAGCAGTCCCTCGCAGCCACTTTTATTGCCCGTGTAGAAATCAAGCCGCCAGCTCCGATGACACGCCTACCGGTTGGCTCACCTTGGCGCTGGTTGGCCGGCAAGGGCTCGCTGGCTCCACCTCTGATGACGAGTCGACGTGCCACACCTTGTTCTTATGGGTCCGCCCCCTTCTTCCTCGGTTTGAGACCGCGTGCGTAATGGCGGTTTGGGGCCAACAACCGAATCAAGGCAAGGAGCAGCGAACGCCGCCCTACTGCTACTTTGAAGAGCGGGTGAGACGATTAGGGAAATTGAAAGGGGCCTATCTTATTTGATTAATGCAACGCAGATTCAACTATTGGGAACAGATCCTTAACTGAAACACATAATAATGAAATAACTACAGAGAGGTCCTATGGTTCTCTACGTGTTGTACATGGACTAACTAGGGTGCGATCTTTAATAAAGCCAATTGATGGGGATATTTACAGGGGATCACTTATAAGGGAAACATTTACTAAAATTTACTAGTGAAGGTTCTAAAAACCGTAACAATATATATATATATATATACAGTGCGTATCAAAAAAAAGGTAATCCGAATTCAAGGGGTTAATATGCAAAGGTTATATATTTTGACAATTTACATGTGGTTTACTAATTAAGAGGAGATCCTCAGCTTTCCATTGATACCTTCCATGCATCATTGCTGTCACACATGACCGAGTACATGTTCATTGAAAATGACAAGTTCAAATCACATTTTTACAAGTTTGGCTAATCGATGCAAGACAGGATAATTGGTGCAAAATGAACGTCAGATGTGAACTTTTCTCAGGAATGATTGGCCTTTATGCACCCACACCTTCAACATGTCCACCTCGCCTTTCAACACAAAGCTCACAGCGGCGGAGCATGCCCTGAACTGCTCGTCTCACCATAGCCGGGTCATTGTGCAAAGCATCCACTTCATGTCGAATACGGCCCTGCAATTCGTCAAGATCACGGGGAGGAGTTGACCGTGATCACGGGGAGGAGATATATATATATATGGTGACCCAAAAAAAACCTCCCACATTTCAAAGGTAAATGAAAAAAAAATGGTTAAAGATAATCAAGATATTATTTGCACACATGAAACTTCATTCAATACAGTTTTTATTCATCATGTTTTAAAGATGACATCCTCCAAATGGTGGCCGTCATTGTCTAAACACGCTTGGAGGCGATTTCTAAGGCTGCCATGGCTCGGCGGGTCATGTCGGGTGGAACAGCGGCTATCTCCTACTGAATAGCAACCTTAAGGGCTTCAAGAGTTTGGGGTCGATGAGTATACACTCGTGATTTAAGGTTGCCCCACAGAAAAAAATCACAAGGTGCAAGGTCAGGGGAACGGACCGGCCACCCAACATCGCCACGCAACGAGATCACCCGATCCGGAAACATTTCCCTCAGCACTTGCAATGATCTTCGAGCTGTGTGTGCCGTAGCTCCATCTTGCTGAAACCACACATCGAGTTCTTCAAGCTCAAGGTGTTCGAGTTGTGGCCTTAGAAAGTTTTCGAGCATATCAATGTAACGGTCAGAAGTTACGGTAACAGTTACACCACCCTCTTCAAAGAAATAAGGACCCACGATGCCAACATCGGCAACAGCGCACCACACAGTCACTCGATCGGAGTGCAACGGTCTTTCGTGTAAAATGCGAGGGTTGTCTTCAGACCAATAGCGATAATTTTGTTTGTTTACAGAGCCACTCAAATGAAAATGAGCTTTGTCACTCCACAAGAGAACAGCATCTTCCGGAACACATTGCAGAATGTTCTCGCGTAACTCCCTGTGGCTTATCCAGTCTCTCGCATTGAGTTCTTGCACAACCGTCATTTTGTATGGATGGAAGTGGAGGTCTTTGTGTAAGATTCTCCTTGCAGTTTCCCGGGATATCCCTTCAGCTAAAGCATGCTTCCGCGCAGAACGTCTCGGAGACTGCACAACAGATCGCCTCAATGCTTCAATATTCTCAGGCATACGAGCGCTCCTAGGTCGACCAGGTGATTTTCTTTTTAAAGCTGAGCCTGTTGCCCTGAAATTCTCAACCCACTGCAAGATGGTTTTCCGATCTGGAACGCTTTGGTTCTGTGGAATACTGAAACATCTTCGAAAGGCTCTCTGCACGGCGATCACGGAACGGTTGTTTGTGAAGAACGCTTCGACAGCGAACACACGGTGTGCTCCCGACCACGCCATGTTGGCGACTGAGGACGGTTGAGGTTGGGCTACCAACAGAACCTAGCCCCGCCCCTCCCGCCTCACTACTGCCAGTGCGACAGCCTTTCGAAATGTGGGAGGTTTTTTTGGGTCACCCTGTACATACATACTTATACGTACACACACATATATATGTGAAAACATTTTTCTACCTCGGAGACATGCTGAATGGAGAAGGTGGATCAGACTCGGCAACGGTTGCAAGAGTGAGATGTGCATGGAAGAAGTTTCGGGAACTGAGTGGCGTGCTGATGAGGAGGGGAGTGTCATTGAAGCTGAAGGGAAAGGTGTATGCTGCATGTGTGAGAAGTGTTATGATTTATGGGAGCGAGACATGGGTAATGAACATAGAGCAGCAACGAAGGCTGGAAAGGGTGGAAATGCGAATGGTTCGGTGGATGTGCGGAGTATCGTTGAGAGAGAGGAAGACAAATGATGAATTGCGAAATATGATGGGAATAGAGCCTGTGATTGATGCTGTGAAGAGGAACAGGTTGAGATTGTTTGGTCATGTGTTGAGGAAGGATGAAAGTGACTGGTTGAGAAGAGTGATGGAAATGAATGTGGAAGGAAGTAGAGGACGGGGAAGACCGAGAAAGACTTGGGTAAAGATGGTGGAAGAAGAAATGCGGGAAAGGGGGTTAACAAGGGGAGATGCAGAAAATAGGGCAAAATGGAGAAGATTGTCATGGGGACCGCAAGGCTAACCCCCGCTCTAGCAGGGAAAATGGCCTTAAAATGCATGTTGTTGTTGTTGTGTGTATGTATGTATGTATATATATATATATATATATATATATATATACATACATACAGACTTGGCATTAATATGGCATTTTTTTTTTTCTTGACTTGGGTTTACTTTCTGAACTCAGTATATCAATCTGGTGAGTTTCTTTTACCCTTCGGTGATGTCTTTGTTGAAGGAACCATGTCACCGATTGTCTTTCGCAGCAAGAAGTCAATAACAGGATTATATCACAGGTGGCGTGACAAAATGTAAGGACAGGTACATTTGACGATTGGCTTCACAATCGGGTATATAAGGGTTGTTGCGTTCTGTATTAGAGGAAAACAACTGCTGCACGTCTACAAAAGTTATTGCCGCTTCCTCTGGAGATGGTCCGTCAACTTGACAATGCTGTTTGTCATGGAGTGGTGGCTTTACGAAATTCTGGCATGGAACAGCGTGCTATTGCTCGGCAGTATGGCATCACTCAAGGTGAGGTGTCAAAGATCCTGAAACGAAATGCTCAGAGGGGTGTCCCTACTCCAATACCGAGGCCAGGACGTCCACGCAAAACCACAAGGAGGGATGATCGCCAGCTGCACCGGTTAGTCTCCAATGGCCGTACCAAGTCAGCTAATCGGCTTCGGGCTGAGTGGCAGCAACTGACAAATGTGCCTGTATCCAGAAGGCTAGTCAACCAACGACTGGTCCAAGCAGGCTATCGTGCCAGGCGTCCCCTGAGAAAACCACGCCTGACCAGACAACACAGCCAGCGCCGATTGCAGTGGGCCAGAGAGTACCGTCAATGGCAGCCAGGACACTGGAATCACGTGACCTTCAGTGACGAGTCTAGATTTCTGGTCTATCGTCAAGGTGGCTGTGTCCGAGTGCGCAGACAAGTGCATGAAGCCCACAACGAAGATTGTATAGTGCCAAGAGTCCAAGCTGGAGGTGGTGGGGTGACCGTTTGGGCTGCTTTTCATGCAGGGGGCAAAACTGACCTGGTTGTTCTGAATGGAAACCTGAACCAGTTCAAGTCCAGGGTCATTCTGGAAAAAAACATTGCTTCCATTTGCTCGTGCAGCCTTTCGAGGAAACTTTGTCTTCCAAGATGACAATGCACGGCCTCATCGTGCTCGCATGATCCAACACTTTCTTGCTGACCGTGGTGTAGAGCCTATGGAGTGGCCTGCCATGTCCCCGGATATGAATCGATAAAGAACTTGTGGGCAGAATTAACGCGTCAAATCGACAACTTGGACCAGCAGCCGACCTCTGTGCGTGAATTGCAGCAGGCTATTGTCACTGCATGGCAAGCGATTCCTGTCCAAACCTTGGCAAATCTCGTGAACAGCATGCCTCGACGTGTGCGTGCTCTCCTGCATGCTCGTGGGGGTTACACGAAGTACTGAACTGTAATTTTACTGTCTGTAATCCCAGTCATAATTTAGCTTTTGTTTTTGTTGAAAAAAAAATTGGCTAATGTGCAAAATAAAGAGATACTTCTGGAAAACGTACAGAAGTTTAACACAGTACTGTCCGTGAATTGAGTTCGATATCAGTTTACATCACTTTCAAGGATCAATTTATTTGCTTCGAAATGTCAAATGTGGTTTTTGTTTCTTTTAAAGGTCACATTAACAAAATCGAGAATAATTTCAACATAATTCCAATTAACTTTTGGTTCTAAGTCATCTTGAAAAGTAAGTTCACCCCCACAAAAATAATGTGCCATATTAAATGCCAAGTCTGTATATATGTGTATATATATATATATATATATATATATATATATATATATATATATATATATATATATATATATACATACATACATACACACACACACACACACACACACACACACACACACACACACACACACACACACACACACACACACACACACACACACAGTCACATGAAACAGTAAGTACACCCCATGTAAAGTTTTGACTTTTTTAACATATTTCAACATACAGCTATTTGATCTTCATTTCAACAATATTGATAGATAAAGGTGATATAATATAACAAATATCATGAAACATTTACATTTTGTAGTCCATTGTATAATTTAAATAAACATAAATGCAAATTTCACATGTAGAAAAAGTAAGTACACCCCTCCATTAATCACTACTTCAAATACCTAAAATTAGAATCAGGTGCACCAGCTCAGATGCAAATGATTAGAACATTGTTAAAGAGGATCTTGGAGTAACCTGTCTTATTTAAACCTCAGACATTTAGTTTGGTTTGTTTTTTGTTGTTGAAGTGTGCGGCATCACCATGCCTAGATCAAAAGAGCTCTCTGAGGCCTTCAGAAAGAAGGTTATAGATGCCTACGAGTCTGGGAATGGATTTTAAAAGATCTCCAAAAAAATTTGAAATCAATCATTCGACTGTCCGGAAGATCATCTACAAGTGCAGAAGATTCCAAACAACTGCCAACTTGTTCAGGCCAGGCCGCCCCAGCAAGTTCAGCCCGAGAGTAGACCGCATGATGCTGAAAGAAGTCTCTAAGAATCCCAGAATGTCATCACGGGACCTACAGGTATATCTTGCCACTGTTGATGTCAAAGTGCACGAGTCTACCATTAGAAAGAGGCTGCACCAATTTGATCTACATGGGAGGTGTGCCAGGAGGAAACCTTTGCTGTGCAGAAAGAACATCAGGGCAAGACTAAAGTTTGCCAATGAACACTGAGGCAAAGACCAGCACTTCTGGAACAATGTGCTCTGGACAGATGAGTCAAAGGTCGAGCTATTTGGCCACAGTTCCAGAAGACATGTTTGGTGAAAACCAAAGACAGCATTTGACCCCAAGAACCTGATACCAACTGCAAAGCATGGTGGTGGAAATATTATGGTTTGGGGCAACTTTGCTGCATCAGGGCCTGGGCAGCTCACCATCATAGAATCCACCATGAATTCTTCATTGTACCAGAGGGTGCTTGAGGATAATGTGAGGCCATCTGTCGGAAAGTTGAAGCTCAACCGAAGGCGAACCTTGCAACATGATAATGACCCTAAACATACCAGTAAATCCACCAAGGAATGGCTGAAAAGAAAGAAATGGAGGGTTCTGGAATGGCCAAGTCAAAGCCCGGATCTAAATCCCATCGAGATGTTGTGGGGGATTTGAAACGAGCTGTGCATGCAAGAAACCCCTCAAACATCGCACAGCTGAAAGAATTCTGCATGGAGGAGTGGGAAAAAATTTCTCCCAGTCGATGTCAGAGACTGGTAGACAGTTATAAGAAACGTCTACTTGAGGTTGTTTCTGCCAAAGGGGGCAATACCACCTATTAGAGCCGAGGGTGTACTTACTGTTTCCACATGCGAAATTTGCATTTATGTTTATTTAAATTATGCAATGGACTAGAAAATGTAAATGTTTCATGATATTTGTTGTATTATATCACCTTTATCTGTCACTATTGTTGAAATGAAGATCAAATAGCTGTATGTTGAAATATGTTGAAAAAGTCAAAACTTTACATGGGGTGTACTTACTTTTTCACGTGACTGTATGTTTATATATACACATACATACACAGATATATACATATACATACACATATATACATATACATACACATACATACATACATATGCATACATATACATACACACACACACATATATACATATACAGGATATATCTTTTGCATGAGGTGCACCGAGCCATTTACACACGGCATCAAAATGCTCACCTGTAAGTGTTAATCCGAGTTCTGCATAGTGCATTTGATTAATCAACCCCCACGGTCCCCACATGCGGATGGACACATGACACATACAGCACACAAATTGAACCGCTTCGCCATTCCACGTAATTCTCCCTGGATCACAAGGCATGACATTGCCTTCCTTATCAGGGTGCAGCAAAAGCTTAATGCCTCGGTCGGAATGCAAAAACCGCGTGCACACATGCACAGTGTTTGTAAGTGAAAAACATCATTAATGCGCAGGAAATTGTTAAGATTAATTTTTCATTGTTATTAATATTGCACTCATAGGGTTTTTATGTTCCATTTCCTGCGCATTAATGATGTTTTTCACTTACAAACACTGTGCATGTGTGCACGCGGTTTTTGCATTCCAAGTGGTACCTTGAAGATGACGAGGAATTGTAGAATTCATTAAATTATCATGGATTATTCGGAGAAGAAGAATGATAACAATTCATGAGCCTGCACCATTCACCAGGAATATCTCGCATTCTTTCTTTCTTTCACCTGTCTCTCAAACCTCCCTTGTGATAATCCACCGCACGCCCAATCCACAACCTAACTCCCCTAGTACGTACATCGCCCTGCAGTGAGACACCCCTGATGTAGCCTCGACTAGTGTGCCTGCAAATGTACGAACTCGAACCTTTTTGAACTTGCTTCACAATTGCTGAACGCGCACTGTATTTACAAACAATATGCCATTCAATGGAAAAGCAGATAACACAAAAAATAATAATGAGGCCTTGAAGGAACTGCGCTCCAACGCGAGTCGAAAGAATTGACGCGACCAAAGACGGAATTCGTCCGAGTTGCTTTATTGAAACCAAACAGCTCAGGTCTTCTCCCAAGCCCATTTTTCGGGCAACAATATATATACACATTTATGTCGGGAAGTTTGCCCGGCAAAAGCTATACCGGGCATGCCCGGGTATCAAGGGCGAGCCTTGGAAAGGCGAGTCTGGACCTGCCCGGGCGTGTTTGGCTGCGGCCTGGCAAGTCGAGGCTGGGCGTGCCCGGGCGCTCTGGGCGAGCACTGGAAAGGCGATAGCGGGCATGCCCGGACGCTCTGGGCGAGCCCTGGAAAGGCGATAGCGGGCATGCCCGGACGCTCTGGGCGTGCCCTGGAAAGGCGATAGCGGGCATGCCCGGACGCTCTGGGCGAGCCCTGGAAAGGCGATAGCGGGCATGCCCGGACGCTCTGGGCGAGCCCTGGAAAGGCGAGAGCGGGCATGCCCGGGAAAGACGAGACCGGGCGTGCCCGGGAGGTTCGGGCGTGCCCGGGAACAGTGAGTCCGGGCATGCCCGGGAGAGGCGCGTCTGGCCGTGTTCTGGCCGGTGCAAGGCGATTATGTACATCCAGCGGTAACCGCTACACACGCCCCTCCAGAATCGACCTGCACCGGCAGGGTCAATTTAAGGGGGGTCCGGATGGCCCGGCCGAAGCGACCCCTGGAGGGTCGTGGGGAGGGGTCTGACGTGGTGGTGGGTGGTCGAGCGGGGGGAACTGTGGACGGGGGGCGGCCTCGCCGCGGAGGAAGGACCAACCGTGGTGGTCGGTCGACGTCCATGTGCGCCGGTTTGAGGCGGTCCACAGAAATCCGGTCCGGCCGGCCGCCGAAGTCGACGATGAAAGACTTGTCGCCCCGTCGCAGGACCCGGAAGGGCCCGTCGTACGGCGGCCGGAGTGGCCCCCGGTGCGCGTCATGACGCACAAAGACGTACTCCGCTGTGCGAAGCGCCGGGGGGACGTAGGACTGGGGGCCACTGTGGCGGGACGTCGGCACGGGGGCAAATCGTCGGGCGACCTCCTGGAGGTCCGAGCGCTGGCGAGCGGCGGACCCAGGACTGGTAGCGTCAGGCACGAATTCGCCCGGGACGCGGAGTGGCTGGCCATAGACGAGCTCGGCGGTGGACGCCTGGAGGTCTTCCTTGGGGGCCGTGCGAAGGCCCAAAAGGACCCACGGCAGCCGGTCGGCCCAACCGTCGTCCTGAAGGCCGGCCATGAGTGCAGCCTTCATGGAGCGGTGAAACCGCTCGCACAACCCATTGGCTTGGGGGTGGTAGGCCGTGGTGCGGTGCAGCGTGACCCCCAACGAACGGGCGACCGCGCCCCAAAGCTCAGACGTGAACTGTGGGCCGCGGTCGGATGAGATGTCCGCTGGTGCGCCGAAGCGCGCGACCCAGGTGGCGATGAACGCCTGCGCCACGTCGGCGGTGGTGGTGGAGGTGAGGGGCACGGCCTCCGGCCACCTGGTGGTCCTGTCCACCATGGTGAGCAGGTGGGTGAACCCCCGTGAGGGGGGCAGGGGACCCACCAGGTCCACGTGGACGTGGTCGAAACGCCGTTCAGGCACGGCGAAAGGTGCCAGCGGGGCCTGGGTGTGGCGGTGGACCTTGGCTCGCTGGCAGGCCGTGCAGGCGTTGGCCCAGTCGCGGATGTTTCGTCGAAGGCCGTGCCAGACGAAACGCGCCGACACCAGCTTCTGAGAAGCTTTCCGGCCCGGGTGAGAAAGGCCGTGGATGGAGGCGAAGATGCGGCGCTGCCAGGAAACGGGCACGATGGGG
The DNA here is from genome assembly GCF_964187855.1 of Myxine glutinosa. Lineage (NCBI taxonomy): Eukaryota > Metazoa > Chordata > Myxini > Myxiniformes > Myxinidae > Myxine > Myxine glutinosa. The sequence goes on from NC_136269.1 coordinate 133,152,006, forward strand.
CGAGGCTGGCCCTGGGAGACGTCGCAGAGCAGGACGGTGCCCGCGAAGGGGATGTCGGCCAGGCGGAGGCCCGTGTCCGCCACGCGGAGTGCCTGCACCGAGGCGTCGGTGGTCTGGTCGGCCGCCATGAGCGTGAAGTCCACGCCAAGGTGGACCGCGTTCGCGCTGGCCCGCGAAAGGCAGTCGGCCACGGCGTTGTCTTTGCCGGCGACGTGCTGGATGTCCGTGGTGAACTCCGACACGGCGGAGAAGTGGCGCTGCTGGCGGGCCGACCACGGCTCCGTGACCTTAGCCATTGCGTAGACCAACGGCTTGTGGTCGACGAAAGCCGTGAACGGGCGGCCCTCCAGGAGGTGTCGGAAATGGCGAACGGCCAGGAATAGCCCGAGCAGCTCGCGGTCGAACGTGCTGTAGTTTAACTCGTTCGGCCGGAGTTGCCGGCTGAAAAAAGCGAGTGGCTGCCAAACCCCGTCCACCCATTGCTCATGGACCGCGCCCACCGCGTAGTTGGAGGCGTCCGTAGTGAGGGCGATGGGCGCGTTGAGCACCGGGTGAGCCAGCAGCGTTGCGTCGGCGAGGGCCCGTTTGGCACTGGCGAAGGCCGCGTCCATGGCCGCGGACCAAACAATGTCATGCTTGGCCGGCTTGCCCCGGAGGGCCTCGTAAAGGGGCCGCATGAGCTGAGCAGCGCGGGGCACGAATCGGTGATAAAAATTCACCATGACGAGGAACTCTTGGAGGGCCTTGATGGAACGGGGACGCGGGAACGTGGTGATGGCCTCGACCTTGGTCGGCAGCGGCACGGCCCCGGTCTTGGTGATGCGGTGGCCCAAAAAGTCAACGGTCGTCGCGCCGAAGTGGCATTTGACTGGGTTGACAATTAAGCCGTGCTCGCTGAGGCGACCGAACAGTGTTCGGAGGTGGAGGAGGTGCTCGGTGCGGGACGTGCTGGCGACGAGGATGTCGTCCAGATAGACGAAAAGAAACGGCAGGTCGCGCAGCACGCCGTCCATCAAGCGCTGGAACGCCTGGGCCGCGTTCTTGAGGCCAAACGGCATCCGCAAAAATTCGAACAGGCCAAACGGCGTGATGACGGCCGTCTTCGGGACGTCGGCCGCCCGGACAGGTACCTGGTGGTAGCCCCGTATCAGGTCAATTTTCGAAAAGATGACCCGTCCCGCCAAACGGGCGGAAAAGTCCTGAATATGCGGGATCGGGTACCTGTCGGGGGTGGTAGCGTCATTGAGACGGCGGTAGTCGCCACACGGGCGCCATCCACCCCCCGGCTTTGGCACGATGTGCAGTGGCGAGGCCCACGCGCTATCGGAGCGCCGCACGATGCCGAGGTGCTCCAACGCGTCGAATTCGGCCTTTGCCACGGCGAGCTTGGCTGGGTCGAGGCGGCGGGCCCTGGCGTAGACCGGCGGGCCCGTAGTGGGTATGTGGTGCTCGATCCCGTGCCGCACCGCGACGGCCGAAAACGTCGGCCGCGTGAGGGCCGGGAATTCCACGAGCAGGCGAGCGAACTCGTTCGTTGCCGGGAGGGCGCACGCCAGTTCGGTCGGCGCGGAGCTGCTCATTGTGCACGCCAGGGAGCTGAAGGTCTCGGCGTGGACAAGGCGACGTCGTTTGACGTCGACCAGCAGCCCGTGCGCGCAGAGGAAGTCGGCGCCCAGCAAAGCCACGGGGACGCTGGCGGTAACAAAAGTCCATTGAAAGCGCTGGCTGCCGAAGCAGAGGGTGACGACGCGTGGGCCGAAAGTGCGTATGGCCGAGCCATTAGCAGCGACCAAAGAGGGGCCGCAAACTGCGTCCAGCCTGTCCTGCTCGGAGGCAGGTATGACGCTCAGTTGGGCGCCGGTGTCGCACAGGAAACGCCGTCCAGACGCTTTGTCCCGAATAAACAGCAAGTTGCCCGAGTGGCCGGCGCTCATGGCTGGGAATGAACGCCGGCCCGGCCGTTTCCCGACCTGCCGAAAGTGCACGGGGGCCGGCACGTCCGAGCCTTGTGTCCGAACCTGGCGTGGTAATAACACCACGCCCGGTCAGGTGGAGGCCCCGGCCGTCGTGTCGGAAGCGGGCGGTCGGCGTGGCGGCCGCCAGTTGCACCGGCAGTTCGGCCTCCAACCGCGCAGGGCGCTCGGGCGTCGCCTCGGACGGCGGCGGGCTCCAGGTAACCGCGCCGATGTGCTGACCCGCCGAGGAGATCTTATCGGCTTCCCTGGCGAGGGCGCGGGAATCCGTGATCAACGTGCCAGCCAGGGCGAGGCGTACCGGGTTAGGCAGCTGACGGAGGAACAGCTCCCGGAACAGGAATGCCGGAGAGTGCTCGCCGAGCAACGAGAGCATATAGTCCATGCGCTCGGACGGGCGCGTGTCGCCGAGCTCGGGCAGGTCAAGCAGGCGCCGTGCGCGTGCTGCCGGTGAGAGGGCGAAAGCGCCGAGGAGGAGCGTCTTCAGCGCGTCGTATTTGTCAGCAGCCGGCGGGTGCTGGAGGAGGCTCAAGGCGCGGGCCGCGGTGGTGGCACCGAGCGCCGCCACAACATGGTGGAAGCGGGTGTCGTCCGCGGTGATGCCTCGCAGGGCGAACTGAGAGTCCGCCTGGGCGAACCAAACAGCCGCGTGAGTCTCCCAGAAGGTAGGCAGTTTAAGCGTCACTGCCGTATCCATGTCGGTAGGTCACCAATGAAGGAACTGCGCTCCAACGCGAGTCGAAAGAATTGACGCGACCAAAGACGGAATTCGTCCGAGTTGCTTTATTGAAACCAAACAGCTCAGGTATTCTCCCAAGCCCGTTTTTCGGGCAACAATATATATACACATTTATGTCGGGAAGTTTGCCCGGCAAAAGCTATACCGGGCATGCCCGGGTATCAAGGGCGAGCCTTGGAAAGGCGAGTCTGGACCTGCCCGGGCGTGTTTGGCTGCGGCCTGGCAAGTCGAGGCTGGGCGTGCCCGGGCGCTCTGGGCGAGCACTGGAAAGGCGATAGCGGGCATGCCCGGACGCTCTGGGCGAGCCTTGGAAAGGCGATAGCGGGCATGCCCGGACGCTCTGGGCGTGCCCTGGAAAGGCGATAGCGGGCATGCCCGGACGCTCTGGGTGAGCCCTGGAAAGGCGATAGCGGGCATGCCCGGACGCTCTGGGCGAGCCCTGGAAAGGCGAGAGCGGGCATGCCCGGGAAAGACGAGACCGGGCGTGCCCGGGAGGTTCGGGCGTGCCCGGGAACAGTGAGTCCGGGCATGCCCGGGAGAGGCGCGTCTGGCCGTGTTCTGGCCGGTGCAAGGCGATTATGTACATCCAGCGGTAACCGCTACAGCCTCAAACTAGGGCATCTGATATGTGGGTAGAGGTTTAGGTTTAAAGTCCGATCTAAGACGTTCCTCCAAGGCCACATGAAAGCGTAGCATGTCACATGTGGCCATTTATACCTGATCTCCGTTTGAAGGTTGCCACCACCGATGCCAGTTCGTGCTTCGGTTTAGGCCCACGCATGTTTCCGTGGGTGAGGCCTAGGCATGTGTACGTGTTAAGAGTGGTTAAGCTTTTGCCGAGATTGTGCTAATGGCGGACAATGTGGGCATCTTGCTGCTCTCAAGGTTGCTCATCAATTACCTGAGCAGAGGATTGATGAAAGAAGGCACACTGTGATAGAAATTCGATAGAAATGCCTCGTTAATGGTGTGGTGTTGCAACACCGATGTCAGCGATGATGTCAAGGTTGAGTGGTGTTGTTGGGTGCACAAACTGATGGCAGAAGGGAACAAGCTGAATATTCCTCCACGTCTCACCTTCAAATCATCAACGGAAGGAGGGCATGGTTACGAGATAACTCAATGGGTGAGGATCTGGAGTGGCTGGATGGTACATGCTTCGTTCGTGACTGCGAGAGCGCCATCGACTCATATGGCATCGACTCTGCTCCATCAACCCTTTCTTCCAAAAAAAGAAAAGAAACGTGAATCATCGATCCCAAAAGGGCAAACAAGTGGTCGAGGTAAAAAGTTAATTATTTTTCTCAGGTTGGGTTTATAAACAAATGTCCCTTCTGGATCCTTCCCAAGTGAATATGTTTGTTCTCTGGATCGGCTCTGCTCCAAGAAGGCTTCTTCCACACGAAGGATACCGTTCCAGATTTGTCTCGTCTAACTGTTAGCAGGTGTTGCCCGCACCGTTAGTCGACTCGTGCGTCCGTACCCGTGCCACCTCATAGCTACGTATCGCCACGTACTTCTGCCGCTTTTGATTTGCAGCGCCATTGGCTTCCGAAAAAAAAAAAAATCTGCAAAGATACAACAACTAAAGACATAAAAATTGCCTGAAGAAGTTGTACGATGTGATTAGAATCGTACATAGGCCTACCCCGACTCAATATTCCATATACGGAGTTAGGCCAAATTAGGCCAACCCCAAGATGTTGGAAAGAACTAATAATGAGGATAAAACGATACTCCCAAAACCTGGTTAGCTTACCTGCTGCTATGAGGAACATTGTTATACATTTTGGGGTTTTGTTCACTGTAAAGTTTACAACCTCAGGATAAGTTTTCAGACCGCATCCCTCCAAGATCCAACTGTGTTTATTTGCAGACATCTTTGTCAACCTGCACCGCTCGTAATGCTTTCATTTGCATCCGTTCTCTAACTATGAGTTGTAATTTGCATCGTCTAAACAGACATTGTCAGATAAAAGTGATGGCAATCATTTCAGACGATCAAACCCATGATGGTTGGAGAAACAGGTTCCTGAGGAAAGAAACGCCGCTGTGTGGTAATACCGGGCCTTCGACCACCACTTAAATTTCAGCCCATGTTCTCAAAAGAAAGTATGAAAGTTTCATGATTGGCAACATTTTTACCTCCGCCACAGAAAGTGGAAGAAGATTACGTATTAACCCCTGTCTGTCTGTCTGTAAGAAAGATATCTCAAAAAGTTATGGAAGGATTTTTTTTATTTTTTTTGGTATACAAGATCGAGGCTCGTGTAAGAGCTAACATCAATCACAAAAAAAACACGTGGACACACAAAACATACAATAAAAGGAGCGGGAGACAAGATGGGGAAAGAGGGGGAAGCACACAAGTACAACATTTGAGAGCAGGGACATCGGGAGATCTGTGGGAGGGAGAGGGCTTGGGGAAGGAGGCGTGGGAAGGCGGGTGGGGGGGGGGGGGGGTAGAAGTATAAAACACATGGACACTGCGAGGATTTCCAGGGAAGAAGTTGGTATTTCAAAAAAAAGGGGATCTGGGGTGAATTAGCGGGGGTAGAAAAGATCAAGGTTTTGGATGGGGGAAAATAAGAGATGGTGGTGAACAGCTGTTTTAAAGACCTGGAGGGAGGAGTGGGATTACAGAGAGTAAGGGAGTTTGTTCCAGAGGCAGGAAAAAAGAGGAATGAAAGAGTGAAGGTGAGCAGAGAATCTTGATTTTGGCAATTTAACCATAAGAGGGTTGCTGGCAGATCCTGTGCGACCTGCAGGAATATTTGGGGGACAGAGCACAGAGAGAGCTGGGGGAGCAAGGCCGGAGAGGAGTCGGTAGAAGACAGAAAGACCACCAACCTGCCTGTGGTGAGTGAGTGAAAGGCCCTCGGAGTTAGCTTCATTGCGGGAGATTCCAATGATTCTGAAAGCTTTGGTTTCAACAGCGTGAAGCCGAGCTAGGTGTGAGGCAGGAGCACCAGCCCAGAGGGGAGAACAGTATTAATTTGGACAAAACTTGGCAGACAGGCTGGGTGTGTAACGAGAACGAATTGATTAGATTTTGGTGTAAATCCGGATACGAGAATTTTTATCAATCGATTCTCCACCATTGAGAGATTGGGGCAACAACTATATATAGCATGATATTTCAAAACGCTGTGGACAGTTCATGACAAAACTTGGTGGATGAGTTGGGTCGGTGACATTGAAGAAGAACCTGATTCGATTTAGGTTCAGGTCCGGATGCACACACGGCCTATCAGTGGGATACAAAACATAAACTGTTCAGCCTGACGGAGGTATGCGCTCTACTGAGTTGTCCACACAATGTTCATCAAAACCCAGGATCTATAAAAAGGAAAATTGGGCAGGGAACAAGAAGAAGAAGACCACAGCCTCTCATGTGGCGAAAAAAACCCACCAAATGAATACTAAAATAAACCCATGTGCCCGCAGGACCTCCGCGGCTTTCACATATAACTGGAAAGCATTCACTCGGGATGACAAGATGGACAGAGAGAGAAGCCAATACAGAGATGACAGAAAACCTGTCCCACATGGCAATGCGCGCCACGTGGTGGGGCCGCTTCGGCCTCGTGGTGCCCAGTACCACCAAACCGCGAAGGACCAGGCGGGCACCAACAGGTGATGGCGAGGGCGATGACGATGGCACAGGCAGCGCTAGGGCCAAGACGAGTGCACCCAGGCACTCAACTACGATCTCAACTAGCTAAAGGGCTCAACCCATCAACTTGTGACCAACAGCTCGACTCCTGACATTTGGCAAATGGCGAAATACGTTTAGAGCACAACACTACGTAGCAAAATGATGAGGGCACAGCTTTTGTTCCATGATGAAGTTTAAATATTAAACGTGAAAACAAAGTGTTTTCCAGGTTTGGAGGCTCGAATGTCCCGTTCTAGTGGAAGCTTCCTTGTGCCACCAGTGTATAATTATTTGGGCCATGCACACTGCCAATGATATCCTGCGGCGGAGTGGCGACACATCCAGGATTGTAACCCGAGCCAAGAAACTGCTTTGACGGAACAGACACTCCATATAGAGCACGATACATTATAATTATGATAATACCATAACTCATTCTTGAAGGTCAGTGGTTCAAACCCTGGCCGAGCCACACCAAATGGGACGTGCTGCTCCCTAACTCTGGGAAGGCAATGGCAAACCACACAGTATAACTTTTGCCAAGAAACTTCTGAAGCAGCACCGACGCTCTGTAAAGAGTATGGAACTGCACATCAAAATCAAATCAAATGCGCCAGCACCCTGGCCAAAAATTCCTGCTCTGACTTCCTGCCCCGGAGTGGTGACCTGTCCAGGACACTGCCAATTCAGGCCATCATTCTTAAAAAGAATAAAAACAAACATCTTGACCCCAAGTTGCTCTTGAATATGATTGTTCTTGATGATCAAGTATCATAATACTGTGTAGCCAATCATTTGCAAATTTCACCATTCGTTTGATGTTTTTGTTGACAAGATATTTCATAATTATTTTCCTCTGATGGTTAAACTGCCAAAATCAAGACTCTCTATTCACCTTCACTCTTTCATTCCTCTTTTCTCCCACCTCTGGAACAAACTCCCCCACTCACTTCAATCCCACTCCTCCCTCCAGGTCTTCAAAACAGCTGTTCACCACCATCTCTTATCTTCCCCCATCCAAAACCTTGATCTTTTCTACCGCGTTAATTCACCCCAGATCCACTTTTTTGAAATACCAACTTCTTTCCTGGAAGGCTGAGCAGTGTCCATGTGTTTTATACCTCTAAAATCCCTCCCCCCAAGGCCCCTCCCTCCCACAGATCTCCCGATGTTCCTGCTCTCAAATGTTGTACTTGTGTGCTTCCCCCTCTCTCTCCATCTTGTCTCCCACTCCCTTTATCTTGTTTTATGTGTCAGTTTGTCTTTTTGAGATCGATGTTAGCTCTTACACGAGCCCCCGATCTTGTATGCAAAAAAAACAAAAAACAAACAAAAAACAAGTTTCATTATTGTCGGCACCAACCTCCTCCCTCAGAGATGTTTTGCAGATTCAACAGCTAGCTACCTGGTTGCCCAGGACACCAACAGCTAGCTACCTGGTTGCCCAGGACACCAACAGCTGGCTACCTGGTTGCCCAGGACACCAACAGCTAGCTACCTGGTTGCCCAGGACACCAACAGCTAGCTACCTGGTTGCCCAGGACACCAACAGCTGGCTACCTGGTTGCCCAGGACACCAACCCACCCTACATCAGAACTCACCGTCAAGGGAACGAGCAGATCCTCGCCTGTCAAGCCAACCCTCCTCCATCGCCTGCACTACAAACAGTCTGTGATTCTCACCGCACACCCCTTACCCAGCACCACCGGCCACCTTCGTTACATGATCACCTCTCGGAGGGGCGAGCGCCTTGTTATCTCACATGCCGCCATGTTGGTTTTAAGTGCATGTATTAAAACAGGGAACACACGATTATGGGCATCCGTGATGAACACCATAAAAAAGAATTCTCTCAAAAAGACGAAACTCAGCTTTTTATGAATAAAAGTTCAAGTCAAATCAGGAACTAAAGTTGAATTTTAAAAAAGGACAAATTTAAAAATCAGAAATATTTGACAAATAAAGGCTGGAAATCAATACCAACATGGTTAAGACATATCACTTTAGTGAATTTTGTTAAGATGTGGGCCAATGAGCACACTGAGTTAAAGACAGAGCACTATGGCATTCTGAATTAATAGAAAGAATGAAGGCCAATCTGAAAGAGAAATGGTGTGGAAAGCTCAGTTGAGGAATTTTGCTTATCCTGGCCCACAAATCTCACAATACAACTGCAAAAACAGAACAAACGGAGTTCCAAACGTCCCTCATTCCTTCATTTGCTAGATACGGCCTGCTCAGACTACCTCAGGATTCAAAGTCGAAGCAAAACAGACAAAAACGGCCCTTGAGGGTGATTATGAACAACAATGAGTAAGAGTATGAGATGGATAAGGTAGAAAGCTTCTACTACGAGGGCTTAGAGGCAATCCATCCACCTTTGGGGGCAGAGGTAAATATGGCAGACTTTTTAAAATCAACCAACCATATTTACAAAAAAAGGACACAGGCATGATGACCTTATTCCTTCCATATATTCCACATATTGCGTCGTCCTCCCCTCTCTGATTGCCCATCTCCTCCCAACCTACGTTCTCTTTCCCACCTCACCCCTACCTCACCCCTACCCACCCCACCCTCCGATCTCCTAATTTGCCAATTTTCGTTTTCTCACTTTAACACCAACCCCTCCACCCTTCTCCCGTGAAACGAATATGCAGAGATGGCCCAGAAAGGTGTCGGGAAAGGTATGTTGAAAACAAGGGAAGACTACAGATTGAAACATTCTATCTATTACATCTTTGTTCATGTTCAAAACCAAGTTGCCATCCATTGCCGGCAACGGAACAATTTCAAGAGTAATAGGTTTGGGAAATAAATTATAATGGAAATGAATCTCAAATTAGAGTTTGGATAAATTTTTTGGCAAATTCAAAACATCATATCGAAACAACATCCATTGCCAATAGTAGAAGCTATGGACTATGTTTACCTGTTTAAATGGTATTTTGTTAATTTAGGGACTGGTAGGATCGTCTATAGGTACGCACACTTGCTTTCAGCCGTCCAGTCTGAGTTTGAATCTTGACCCGGCTACAAAACAACATCCTGGTGTTTCACCTGCAGGGTGAGGCATCAATGTCGTCGCCCCCCCCCCCCCCCCCCCAAAAAAAACATTTTCCACGACTTTTTCGTAACCGGTAAGGATTTCGAATTCTCCTTTCATGACTTTTTCCCCCTAGTCTTGCATACTTTTTATACCAAATATGTCCAAATCAGACTTACCATTCAGGTGTCATCTGACAATTAATAGTCACATGTCTGACTAAAACTGCAATTATTGACATGTGTATGTAGGACACAGACATGTAGATAAGTGTTACATGCACTTGGTGACTAGGGCATTGCTGCGATCTGACAAAATGAAGTTTTACTTACATGTACACATCTATACATGTATACATGCACAGCCTGGTATTGGCTTAACGGTTTAGGAGGCTGGTTTGAGATCTCAGGGTCCTGAGTTCAAGCCCCTGTCATGCCGGTGATTTGCCACCAGGTGAGTTGACTCAGCCTGTCAGTCATCCTTCCAAGGCTGGCAAAATGAGTACCAGCTTACCAGGATGAATGAGCCATTCAGGTATCCTGTGTCGGAGTGGGGACGCAGCCAGGATTGTGTCCAAAAGCCGAGGAACTGTGGTCCCTCTTGGCATGTACTGCTCTACAAGTGGGCCTCGGCTATCCCAGAAGAGCATCAGCATCACTTTTCCAGCGGACGGCTGTGTGCAGAATTTTTTGGGCTTCGGTGAAGTTCAATGGCACCACTCTTTGCTTGCCCTCTTCGTTTCTGGCTGAAAGTAGTGGACCCAGCTTTCATCCCCAGTCACTACGTGCTGAAAGAAAGCGTCACCTTCTGTTTCGTAACGTCGCAGAAGTTCTTCACATGCATCCACTCGCCATTCTTTCATTTCGGGTGTGAGTTGTCGAGGCACCCACCTTGCACACACTTTGCGGAACCCAACATGTTGTGAATGATATGGTGTGCTGCACCATGGCTAATGTTCAATTCGGAGAACACTTCATCCAGCATAATTCGACGGTTTTCCCTTAGCACGCGCTCAACTCCTGCAACCATTTGTGGTGTGTCGGCTGTGTGAGGCCGGCCCGAGCGAGCAGCGTCTGCCACACTGGACACTCCACTTTTAAACTTCCTGTCCCAGTCGTACACCTGCTGCAGCGTTAAACAGGCGTCACCATATTGCATCTTCATTCTGCGATGGATTTCACTGGGATTCACACCCTCACTTCCCAAGAAACAGATGACTGAACGTTGGTCCTCCCTGGTGCATGCTTCTAAGGGAGCCGCCATCTTGGAACTGCTCTACTGACGTCATACACTCAATGGTGCCAGATCTAAAAAAAAAAAAACATGACTCTTACCCAAATATATAACATATGCCATCTACAACTCCACACATAACATTCTCAAATTTATATTGCCATTTTAAGGTTACTTATTGACTGGCCCTCGTGTGTGTGTGTGTGTGTGTGTGTGTGTGTTGTGTGTGTGTGTGTGTGTGTGTGTGTGTGTGTGTGTGTGTGTGTGTGTGTGTGTGTGTGTGTGTATGTATATATATTGTTGCGAATATGGAATTTGGCCTCCATATCCGCTTGTAAATATTCCCCTATTTCTCCAATACTCCCCAACTTTCCCCAATCCCCCATTCCCTAGTCCCATTGCATGTAAATAACAATCAGTAGAGCCGACCTTCCCCTTATTCCCCCATTAAATGTCGTGCCCAGGTCCACCGCACCACACGTAGACAACTTTCGGACATCTTCCTAGTTATTCTTAATCTATGTCAGTTAAGGCCTCGTTTCCATTAATTATGACTCTTCGTTGCAACCAGAATGTGATTATATGGCATCAGTAGTGAGTTTAGGACCTTTCCCATACCTCCTCCCATCTTCTTCCCCAAACAACAACAATAACAACAACTACACCAACAATTACAACAACAACAGAGGAGATGGCGGCGGGCGGAGCGGGGGAGGATGCGTCCTCACACACCGGCTCGATTAGCGCCATAGACCATGCGCTCCCACGGGTTTACCACGAAGGGGCTCCTTGTCAGCTCCTCGTCAAGGGCGGAGCCTGGTAAACCCCCCCGCACGCACCCAATGAGAAGCAACGTGCCGATTCCACGAGGCGGAGCTAACGAGCCGAGGGCGTGTCACTCCCCCGCCGGATATACGCGGCCCCGCGCCGGATGTGACGTCAGATGCGCCCCCAGCCTGGAGAGAGAAGTCGCCACCCCCTCGAGCGCTGCAATACCTCCACCGCATCTCTTAAACTGGACCGTACGTGATCCTGCCCTGAGCCCAGGTGCACCTGGAGCGATCCGCACCCTACCCCCCGCTTTCTTTGCCATCAAACCCCGTGTGAGTGAGCCTTGTCCCGTTTATCTGTCGTCCGTTGGGGTTAATATAAGTGTGTTTAAGTGCCCACCTTCCTATGTTTCCCTCTTGTCCCTGTAATCTAAACCTTCCGCATTATTGTAATAACAACCTTTGAGAACCGTATCCCTGGTGTCGTGTCGTATTAATTCCAGCCGTGTGTCTTCTTTTTCCTTCATTGGTCTAGCATAGCGCGATTAGTCAACGTTCGGGCACAATCGGGTAACTTGTGCAGACGTGGTCATAACCATAAAACCGCTCGGTAAATAACAATCCAAGCCACGTCTGTAACAATATATATATATATATATATATATATAATTATATATATATATATATATATATATAATTCCAGCAATCTCTGTGTGTGTGTGTGTGTGTCTGTGTGTGTGTGTGTGTGTGTGTCTGTGTGTGTGTTTGTT